>NC_090983.1:64157500-64465000 GCF_041146395.1 Eulemur rufifrons | reverse complement strand
TAAAACATAAGTAAACAAGTGCTAGGTTTGCACATTAATCTTGTTCTCTGTGGAGGAAACAATTTTGTTTCCCTGCAATGATATTATGTTGGGAAAATATCTTTAATAAACAAAACAAACATGAATAGTATTTGAAAAGGGGAGGGAATGGAATAGCTAGAGAAGTCTAAAATGCTAAGAGGGATTACTCTGCAAGGTAAAACCTGCTTTAGAGCTCCCAATTCATTTAAATTGAACCCTGAAAGAGTTATGTTAAAGGGGAAAAAATGCACATAGAAATAGGATAACAACTTGACAGCTACTATCCTAAAGTCCACCATCCCAGAATTTCATGGTTCTCCTTAGTGACATCTAACTTTTCTCCACCATTGCCACTGTCTTCATTTTTTGTCTAGTTTGTTGTTCCCACCAGAGCCCTTCTAAAGGTACTCTGGGGGAGGCAGGAGAGCAAAGCATAAACTGTTCTCATTTCTCTTGCAGTCTTCCCAGTTTAGTACAATTAGCAAGAATGGTATATAATCCATAAGAAAGTGATATATAATCCATAAAGCAAAGTCTTCCTAATGCCTTGGTCAATTTCAAAAATTGCCAGTACTGTTAGAAATGCCAGCACTCCAATCAAGTATTCACTACACAAAATCTTCATCTTTCCATCCGTATGTGCAGAGTAACAGATGTTGAAATATGAACAATTTTGTGGCTGACAAATGAAATGTCTATAACAATATGAACAAAGGCAGTCCATGAATATGATGCTTCCTTCTGGATGAACTTCCCAAGTGTTTGATGGACGCTGTCTCGCAACATTTTTGTATCTTTAGGATATATAACAAGAAATGTTCAAATTGTGAGGGCTACAGGTACAAAAGAATGGTCCATATCAGATGCAATACACATAGTTGTCAATCAGGAATAATCAGAGGCACTGATTATTAAGGGACCCAAGTGATATCTCAGGTTTCCTAAAACCAAGTTCTAATTATAGCCACATTAGATACTACCCCATTTAAGGGATTAAGGATATACAAGTAAAATTCTCTGAAACAGTTTCCAAGAGCCTGACTCCTAAAATGCAAGAGAATCACACTGTTCATATCACTTTTACGTCTGTCATCAGGGATACTAGCTCCAATTTTTGACAGGACCTGGACAAAAAATAAGAAATGCCTTAGGGTCCTGCTGTTCTTACCATTGCTGGAAGAGAAGTCACTTTGATGTTGACACCCTCTCTGACTGCTCATCAAATCCCTTTTGCTTTTCAGTAGCATTGAAAGCATTCGGGTGTCAAGAAGACTCTTTGAGTCTTATATGAGACTCCACTGGGGAATCAAGTTATATAAAGTCCATTGTTTATGCAGATGAAAGGCAGTCTTTGGAGGATCAATGCTCTTCCATAACTGTGAACATAAAGGAATTCTTCTTTTCCATCAGGAAGCCTAACCACATGGACTCCACCTCCTGTCTGAGGCAGAACCCAACGTCCCTGGCTTCAAGAAACAAGGTATAAGGAACAATTCTGACACCTAAAACTAATCCAGTATCCCTGACTTCAGGATGCTTTTACCTCAGCTTTACCTATAATATACACTCAGTAACTGATCTTTCATCAGCCAGTTGACTCCCAAGCCAAAAAGCACCTGAAGCATCCCAAGAAAGATCTCCATGTACCACCTTCCCTGGATGAAGTACGAGAGTTGCCATCTTTACTGCTGGCAAAGCCTGGGCCCATCCCTCTCCCCTTCACCAAAATGGCCTCCAGCGATGTCCCCAGATTGGCTGGTATAGAAGCTGTACTTTCCATTTCCTTAGCAGGTTGTTGACTCCAGGTCACTCTCTCTAAGACTCTTTTGAGCACAGACATACCTGGGCATATTGTAGGCAGCCATCACCTTCTTCTGAGAAATCTCACATACAACATCTCACATCCTCTAGGTTTCCACCTTAGATTATTCGTCAGCCTGTAATCATTTTAGCAGGAGAAGACAGACTCTTTTTACTTTTTTAAAAAAATTGAGATTCAATTAACATAGAATAAAATACATAGATCATGTGTTCGGTTCATGAGTTTTGACAATTGCATACAGTTGTATAACCACCACTCAAGACAAGATATGGGACATTGCCATCCATAAGATGGTTTCCTCATTCTCCTTTCCTGTCAACTCCCTTTCCAACCACTGTCTAATGTCTATCACCATAGAGGAGTTTTGCCAGGATCCGGATTTCATGTAAATGAAATCATAGAATAAGGACCTTTCTGCAACTGGCTTCCTTCACTCAGCATATTTTAGAGATTCATCAATGTTGTTGCTTGAATAAGTAGTTTGTTCTTTTTTATTGCTGAGTAGTATTCCATTAAAAGATAATTTGTTTATCCATTGTCCTGTTAATGGACATTTGGATTGTTTCCAGTCTAGGGCCTTAAAAATAAGGCTGCTATAAACATTTTTGTGTGTTTTTATGAACCTATGTTTTTATTTCCTGTTGATAAAGAACTATGAGTGGAATTGCTGGGTCATACAAGATAAATGTATGTTTCACTTTGTAAGAAACTGTTGAACAATTTTCCAATGTGGTTAGATCATTTTATCCCACAATGATTAAGAATTCCAAGTGCTAAACATCCTCCCCCAAATTTGGTGTTGGCAGTCTTTTTTATTTTCGCTACCCTAGTGGATATGAAATGGCATCTCATAATTTGCATTTCTTTGACGTCTAATGATGTCAAACACCTTTTTTGAGGTTACTGGCCATTCATATATCTTCTTTTATTCAATGCCTGTTCAAGTCTTTAATTGGGTTGTCTCTTTATGATAGATTTATAGAAATTCTTTATGTATTCTGGATCCAAGTCATTTGTCAGATATATACGCTGTGAACATTTTCCCAGTTGGTAACTGTCTATTCATTTGCTTAAAGGTGGTATATTTTGGTAAGCAAAAATGTTTGATTTTGATGATGTTCAATTTATCAATTGTTTAAGTTTGTGATTTGTGCTTTTTGTGTCATGTGCAAGAAGAAATATTTGCCTAACCTGAAGTCACAATGATGTCATCTTCTAGAAGACATCTAAAACTAATCCAGTATCCCTTCTAGAAGATTTATAGTTCTGAGTTTATGTTTCGGTTTATGTTCCAATTCAAATTAAGTTTAGTATGGAGGTAGGTGTACAATTTCATTTTTTCCCCCAGAGAGACTGTTTCGTAATACTATATTTGCCCATAGTTTGGGAAATAGTGGTATCCTACTATATTTGAAACACCCTAGTTTACATGTAACTTGTATTTGCCCAAACCATGCTAATTTGATTTTCTACTGCATTCAGTATTCTAGTAGAACTAGCCATTCTAATATCAAGAAGTATTACAGGGATAGATCATTTAAACTGCATGTCCTACAGCAGCTGGAGACTTTGCATTATATAAATATTTTGCTTTGATTTTTTTAAGCAGGAGCTCAGATGTAAAAAGACTTTTAGGTTTCTAATTTTAGTGAAAGTCTTATAATTTGACTCATAAGTACAACTATTTAGAATGAAATGTTTGTAAGTGTAAGCTATCCATGACTTGTTCATGTACTCAGAATGGAACAGGGAGGCCCAGCTGGGGCAACAGAGATTCAGAAAGCAAGAAGAAACAACTGTTTGCTAGGAAGGGCACTCAGAGAATAGTGGGTGGCTTCTTTTTTGCTTTTTCTTCTTTTCTTTTTCTTTTTAAACCTTGCCTGCCAAATAGAAATGACCTTGATTTATCCAGAAAGAGAACATGGCTCCTCCTCTAGACTTAGAAGGAGCCCAGGACTGCAAACAGCCTGACAGTGTGATGCAAATTATGAAAAATAATTTATTATTTGAGAATCAGTTAAAGTGTACTTTCTCCACCCTTTCAATACAATTAAAATTCCATTCAGTGTTCAATTTAACACAGGAAATAGAACACTGGCCAATGAATTAGGCCACTGTACCCCTGTACCACCTACAGAGCTTCTGGTAAGTTGTCAACTGCCTTCTATTTAGCTAAGACACTGACTAAATGGGGATATCTTTGACCCAAACTCTCTACAAGAAGAGTCCAAAGACTACAGTATTTCTTATTATGAATGAAGTACTTTGATTTCCACAGCAATAAGGTCTATAACCATGTGTTTCATTTTTTATTGTACAAGTAGGAAATCAGTATTGGGGTGTGCGCGCGCGCGCGCGTGTGTGTGTGTGTGTGTGTGTGTGTCAGTGTGTGTGTAAGAGCCAAGTGGGAATATGGAACAACTTCTTTAAAAATTGTATAAAATAAAATATACTTTATTCCCTTATATTTAAGCATCTATCAAGATTCAGGAGGAGGCTGGGCATGGTGGCTCATACCTGTGATCCTAGCACTCTGGGAGGCCAAGGCAGGAGGATCGCCTGAGCTCAGGGGTTTGAGACCAGCCTGAACAAGAGCACAACCTTGTCTTTACTAAAAATAGAAAAAATTATCCAGGCATAGTGGTGCACACCTGTAGTTCCAGCTACTTGGAAGGCTGAAGCAGGAGGATCGCTTAAGCCCAGGAGTTTGAGGTTGCTGTGAGCTAGGCTGACACCATGGCACTCTAGCCCGGGAAACAGAGGGAGATCCCATTTCAAAAAAAAAGAAGATTCAGGAGGAAATTTTCCAAGGCAAACAGTGAATTTCTGATGCCAATAATCAACTGATATGTAAAGATGAAGTACTTGGAAATCATATATATAAAATCATAAAAGTCTCAGCTAACAGCACAAATGTCTAGTTAGATATTTAATAATAATAACAACTATCATTTATTGAGCACTTTATAAATGCCATGTACTGTTCTCAGTACATGGCATGTATTAACTCATTTATCCAACATGATAAAGCTGTGAAGTAACTACCTCTACTCTCAGTTTACAGAAAACCAAGAAACAGAGAGGCTCATTTGCCCCAGGTTACATACAAACCCGAAGGACTCCACAGGACTCAACAGTGCCTCCTCAAAGCTAATATGTTGAAGCCCACACCCACAATGTGACTATATCTGGAGACAGGCCTGTAACGAGGTAATTAGGGTTAAATGAGGTCATAAGGGTGGGGTCCTAATCCTATAGGACTGGTGGTCTTATAAGAAGAGGAAGATCTCTCTCTCTCTCTATCTCTCTCTCTCCCCCCCTTTTCCTCTCCTCCCACCCCCACACACATGTACTGAAGAGGGCATGTGAGCACACAGCAAGAAGGTTACATCCACAAGCCAGGAAGAGAGCCCTCACCTGACCAGGCTGGCACCCTGATCTTGGACCTCAGCCTCCACGACTGTGAAAAAATAAATTTCTGTTTTTAAGCCACCCAGTCTATGTTTTTTTGTTGTAGCAGCCTGAGCAGCCTTACATGGAAATTACTCTTCCCAGAGACTTCCAAGTAAGAAGAGAATCAGAAAGAACATATGTTCTAATATTTTGCTTCACCTATAATTTCTTCTCATACTAGTAAATGTGCCCCCTTCATAGCCTTTTACAGGGCTAAAAGCAACTGAGAGACTGAAATCTTATTGAATTTTATCATAAATATTCATACATATTTTTAAATATACACATCAATACATGCAGGTTAAGACATGTTTACTGCATTGACCTTTGCAAACGAAACATAAAAGCTTCTGATCGATGTAAATGTAAAAGTCTGTGGTGAGATTTTTAGCATAACTAGATTTTCAAGCAATGACTCTAGGACTAAAATGGAATAAGAATGAAGACTTTAAATGGTTACTGTTATAGTATTACCTGATTTATTAAAAATAATCACAAAGCATTACTAGCAATGCCAAATTTCTAGCATTCTGATCAAGTGAAAGGAATTATCAGCGTCTAAAGGGTCTTTGTCAAGTCTAACATCTATAAACATTTAAGTGGTATTGAGCAGATTCCATAATCTGATCTGCTTTTAACTGTAGAAATCAATGCAGTTATTAAGAAGCTATTTGAATAATTCATGTTGCAAGTGAAGGCCTTCAGAGTAGCCATAATGTGTTTGCATCTTAATGGTATTTTAAATAAAGTTGTGTCTTGCTACGATGCACATTTAGTAAGAAAGACCAATCCCCATCCATCAGTTCAGAGGCAGTGATGAGAGAAATTCTGACAGTTTCAGAGGAACAGCTGGGCTATCTGGCTTTTATAAATAAGGAAGTTAAGGGAAAGTTTCTTCCTCCAGTTTCTCAGAGGAAGATAGTATCTGCCTTTTTGTTCACCCCACTGCCTTGCTGTTGAGGTTTAACATTCTCTTAGAGATACCATTCAGTGATATTACTGCAAGGCTATTCATCTATGTTAACTGGACTAAATGCATATTCATTAGCACCCCCTCCCCAAATGTGTATTAAGTGCCAAATAGGTAACTCTGGGTATAGCTATTTGAGCAAGAATAGTTTTCTTTCTTCTTGAAAGTTTTTTTCAACATTACGTCATATATTTCCCTCATATTGAAATCCAAGTTTATTTAGCCTTCAAAAAGTTTTAAATTTCAGACAAGCATCAAAGAATATGGGACTATAAGCAAAGGTCCCCAAAATTACCTAGTTCCAGCCTCACCCAATACTCAAATCCTCTCCATGAGAATCCCTCCAAGTTATGACTCCAGTCTATTTGTGCTCTTCCTGATAAAACTTGCCATCTTCTCCAGGACAGACCAATTGCTCTTATGATAGGACGTTCTTCCTTATGCTGAGCCCAAATCTGTCTCCCTATCCTCCTACCTATTTCTCCTAACTCTCCTTTTGGGGCCACTTGGTCAAGAGAAGCTCCTTGTACCTGCCATCCTTCTGACACTCGAAGGTAATGATTATGGCCTTTTTCTGAATTTCCTCTTCTTCAAGTCAAGCACTTCCAGCACCTTCTCTTCTCTCAGGCTCTGTCAGTGTCCATGCACACGTTAGCATCGATGTAAGGGTCTACAGTTGTTAACATATACTTCTGGAGATCATGTGTGTGAGAAAACCCACTGGGCATATCCATTATTAAAAGTTACCTCTAGTATAAGAAATGGTTTCTATTCTAAACCAATTACCAGATCCGGGTTAGCTCCTTTTCTTTAATGCTTGTCCACCACTGTTATTTTCTCCATCCCTTAGACTGCTTTCCCCTCAGGTTTGCATGGTTCTCCTCCCATAGGTTGGCCGACAAAACTTTCCACGTTCTCACCCTTACTTTCTTCTCCAGTGCCACCCCTAAACACTGCCCATGCTGACCGCTGGCCACACCGGACTACTTACTGTGCCTGAAAGTACCAAGCTTTCTTCCTGCCTGATGCCGCTCTGCTCCCGGAACACCCTCCCTCTTCTTCAAGTACTAATGCTTACTCCTGGCAGGTGGCCTGAGAATGCACAGGTGAGCACACAGACTAACTGCTGCAAGAAATCACCTTCGAATCTTAGGGACACAATGAAAGTTTGCTTTTCATTTATATTACAGACCAAAATTGTCAGGGCAGGAGGCAGTATGTATGGGTGGGTGAGTGAACTGCACAAAATCCTTCAAGGACCCAGGCTGCCAGGTATAAGAGAACACTGCCATCTTCTGTACCTGGCCTCCAAGGTCATCTCAGAAAGGGAAGATCATGAAGACTTGTGCAGAGGGTTTTATATCCAGGCCAAGATGTGGCATACATCACTTCTGCCCACATTCCACTTGCCACAACTCAGTGACAGGGCTCCCAATTTACTGAAAAGAAGCTGAGAAACATCGCTGCAGGAGGAAAATGAAACAGTGTTGCTGAATCCATAGCACTGCCTCTAGCGGACTCTATTTTGTTCTCCCTGAATGTCTATGTTTACTGATACCATTAGAGCTGGTATTACAAGAAGAATATAAGAATAGACAGTATTGGAAAAGTATAATTATAAAGGGATAAAAGTAGTTGCTACATTGGATGATGAAATTCTATATGCTTAATTGTTTGTTTCCCCAGCTGAACTGTAAACTTGTGGAGTCCAACAATGTGGCTTTTATTTTTGTATAGTTGGCATGTAGTACAGGACATTCCTGCCACAAATGTCTGTTCATATTTGGGAATGAATGGATTAATGAATGAGTCTCAGTCCATTCTTTCTACTGTTCCTAACTAGATTACTAAAATGGTACTTGAAGATCCAAAGATCAAGAGACGTTGCAGCATGGCTCCTCTGAGCGCTGCGGGTCAAGAGATGCTACAGAAGCTCTTACCGTGAATTGGATGATGCCCTTGATAAGCCTGGAGAAAATGAAGCCATCTCCTTTTCCCGAAACTATGAGCTGGGTCTTACTCGTCACTGAATCCTTAGCACTCAGCACTCTTAGAAAGTGTCTGTTGAATGAATGAATGTAAAATACTGGAAAATATTTTTATAAATAGGTTAATCAGGTCATAGCCTATATGAACTTTAATTGCATGCCAAAAGTAACACGATTTGATAACAGGGCCAGCCATAAAATGCCAACAAACAGTTTTACTAAGTAAGGCTTACAATAATTATCTTTATATAGCCTTTTATAATACTATCTCTATTCTTATATTCTTTTCCTAATACCAGCTGTAATATTCTAGGCTAAGAATCTTTTTTTAGAAAGTTGTCTTAATTTTTAAATAAAGTAAAATGGTGAAAATCACTTTACTTGGATTTGAAAACCATTAACCCAGCTTTTAACAGTGGTAGTTTGGGTTGCAGATGTAGACAGAATGCCTCCTTCCTTTGGACGAAATCATTACAAGCTGAGATATCATCATTAGGAAACTGAAAAGGCAGGAAAGGCTGTCTTCCTTTCCCAGTCTATAAATAAACAGGAAAACAAAGATAAAGACTGAAGTAGCTCCCAAGCCAATATTTTGAAACTGGGGTTGACCTAACTTAAAAATCTTAATACTATGACTGATATTTTTTAAGAAAAAAAGGTAAAACACTAAAATCTCTAAAACCAGAAAAAAAAATCGTAATGTGCCTCTTTTCTTGATTCTTTGTACGTACTGTTAAAAAGTAGTCAGGATCCCTAAATCTATTTGTTTATGTTAAACTAATTTTAATGTTTGCTCTTTGGATGTTGGTTGTTCAAAATACCCAAGATTAACCTGATGAAATGAAAGTGTTCGCCTTCTCGTGCCTTTACAGTTTTTATTTCCTTTGATAAATGGAATGAAGGAATCAGGTCCAAAACTAATCCAAAAAGTATTTGCTTTAGAATGTACAAGTGTAACCTATACTTCAGTTAAAATGTAAACATCAATAACTTATCATTTTGGTAGCAAAGTAACCTGTGTTCTTTTTGAGTAATTTTCAAGTCTACTTAAACCCAATGCATCAGACAAAACATAAAAATAAAACTTGTTCTTATTTTTTGTATAATTAATTTTTTTCTTATTTTTTTACCAAATGCAACCCAAGCTGAAAAAAATAAAACCGTTCATGCAGCATTATCTTGAAAAATTACCTTCTATGACCTCTATTTTTTTTTTTCAAATTATAAAGCTTTAAAAGTTCAGTGAAAACTAGATGGATAGAATCTGAATAAATGCAAACTTGAAACCCTTAAAGGAGAGTGCTCAGAGAATTTGAGTATCAACCATGGCAGGCCGCAGTCCCTGTCATCTAGACCTCCATGGGGATGTGATCTAGTTCGAGGCCTAGAAAATCAGAGCAGTTATGAGAAGTCTCCGTGGAATCACGGGAACTGAGAGGCGACGGAAAAGAGAGTCACACAGTTTGATCTGGAGGCCTCTGAGCCCCAGGAAATCCCACAGTCCTCATCTCAAGGTCCCAGGGCTGTCACAGTGGGCTAACAAGTAAAGCTGTCCCTTGATACCTGTGGGAGATTGGTTCCAGGACCACCCCCCTGCAGCCCCCCACCAAGACACCAAAATCTGCAGATGCTCAAGTTGCTTATATAAAATGGCATAGTATTTGTATTAATACTATGTACATCCTCCATATAACTTAAATCATCTCTAGATTGCTTATAGTGCCTAATACAATGTAAATGCTATGTAAATAGTTGTTATGCTATATTGCTTTTAATTTATATTATTGTTATCATTGTATTGTTATTTTTTAATTTATTTTTAAAAATATTTTCAATCTTTGTTTGTCGAATCCTTGGATGAGGACCTCATAACTGTATTCCCTTCCAGTGTGGATACTTTTACCAAGTCAGTGCATCACAGGCCTAGACCAACCTCAGCACAGGAGAGGTGATCATGAGTGTCAACTAGTCGGTTAACTGAGCACCCTACTATGTGCCAGGTAATCACAAAGCTAATCCTTGGCGGATACAACAGGGAACAAGACAGACATGTGGGGCTTATAGTCTAGTAGGGAAGATCAGCTTTCATCAAACAAGTACTAATGTGATTAAAGTCTTCCAGGAGAAATTAGGAACGATGAGATCACACTGCAGGGGTCCTAACTTGCTCAGGAGGCAGGAGTGGTCAGGGAAGGCTTCCCTAAGACAGTGATAAACTGTGATATTTACATTTGCTCAAGTCACTTAACTTTGTAATGCCCCAGTATCTTCATCTGTAGAATGGGGTAATAATCCTACCTACCATATGGGACTCTTGTAAGGATTAACTAATTAGATAACAAATGAAAGCACTAACCACAATGACAGACATCAGGCAAGTAATCAATATATTGAATGTTTCTGCAATTACTGTTATTATGATGATGATGACGATGATGCTTATTATTACTGTTACAATTGGCCTGAATGAGTAATAAAAGTTAGCCAGGCAAAAGGAAGGGAGGGAAATGGCAGGAGAAACTATTCCAGGAAAAAATACAAGCAAAAGGCTTGAGGCCAAAAGGGTTGTGGCACCTCTAAGTGGACAGAATTAGGGCCTGCAAAAAACAAAGAAACTAAGGGATCCCCATAAGGGAATATCTTTCTGGATCCTTTCTTCGAGCCCCCGCCCCCACCCTCCGTCACCCTAACCATCCTAAAAGCATTTCCCCTTGACTCTGCTTTTCCTTCCAGATATCATATTGTGATATTTATTTTCTTTTTTATAATTTTCTGCATTTCCCAAATTCTTTTTATTTCCCTCCCCATAACAACCTAACATCTGCAAGGTTGGGCTGTTATTCACTGCCCTCTTACCTCACTTAACGACTCATTGTCACCACTCCAGCATCATGTTTCTTAAACACAGATCTCTCTCACTCACATGCTTGACACATTTCATGGCCTCCTCTCTCTACCAAATAACACCCAAGCTCCTCAGCAAAATCACCCAAATAATCCACGACCCAGGCCCAGTCTATCTTTCCAGTGTCATTTCCTGCCACTCTTCTTGCCCTAGCCTCACAGAACTTCTCACCAATCTCCTCAACACAGCATATACTTTGATGCCTCTCTGCCTTAGCTCATTTTAGATTTTATGCCAAGAGCAGCCTTCCAGCCTCCGCCTAGCAAAATTCACTCCTCCTTCCCATCCCACTGAGCTTCAATGTCATCTGCTCTATGAAGATTTCTCCTATTCTCTCTGCCTCTCCCCGGAACATAAGCCTTTGGGAACTACCTCTTATATAGGACCACTCGTATTGCCCTTCAAAGAGTCAGATAAATGTTAATCTCTCTGCTTATATTGAGTTCAGACAAAGTAGAAGCTCTCTCTACTTTACCTTTGTTTGTTGCTACATCCAGCTCATAACTCAATAAAAGTCTGTGTTGATGCTATGCAAATTAAGATAGTAATATAATGGTTTCTTTGAGGAAATCTCATGAGAGGTAGTTTGTTTAAACTAGACATGGAAAAGACACAAGAACAACACACCATTCCAATTATTTACTCATTTCTTGAAATGCTGCATGAGTGTTTATCAAGTCAGCACAGTTATTGATTGCTTATTATTTGCCAGGCACTGTGCTAGGCACTGGGTACACAATTGTGAATAAGATGACAAAGATACTAAAGAAACACAAGGAAATGCATAGTTACAAACTGTAGTAAGTAACATATAAGAAAAGAAAAAGAGAAGATGATAATTTTGAGGTCCCAATTTAAATCAGGATACCAGAGAAGGCCTGTCTGCGGAAGCAACTGTGACAATGACGAGTGAAGGCTGAGGAGGAATTAGCCATGTAAAGCACGAGAGAAAGAGAATTCCCAAAGGAGAATGTCCTGCAAGGTCGTGAGGCAGGAGGGAGCTGGGCCTGTTTGTGAAAGTGAAGGATGGTCAGTATGTCTGGAACCTGGTGAGGAAGGGGGCAGTGGTGAGCCAACGTGCAGCTCCTCTAAGGTGTGCTGGTTCTCTGAAAGAGACTGCGCTTTCTTCTAAGCACCCTGTAAATCAATGGTCCCCAGCCTTTTTGGCACCAGGGACTGGTTTCATGGGAGACAACTTTTCCACACACGGTGTGGGGGGAGGTGGAGCTCAGGCGGTGATGCAAGTGATGGGGAGCAGCTGTTAATACAGATGAAGCTTCTCTTGCTCACCTGCAGCTCGCCTCCTGCTGTGTGCCCCACCCCCTACCCAAGTTTCATGGAGGGGGGTGCAGCTGAGCTCTGCAGCAGGGTCCCTAACACAGGGACTGGTCTGCAGCCTGGGGTTGGGGACTGCAGCTGTAAACCATCAAAGCTTTTAGGCAACGTGGGGTTTGGGGGGGAGAGGGGTGATAGGATCAGAATTACATTTTTTAAATATCACTCTGAAGTGAAGAATTAAAATTTCTTTTAGGTAGAATTACTAGTGAGATGGAAAAGTTCTCCATTTATTTGATTTTTCAGTATATTTAGAATAATAGTTATTTGAACATCCATCAGTCAAATATCATATTCCTCAGTCAAATATTTGTCTCTGATCATTCTTAAAAGTTAAACCCAAACCACCTCTGTAGCTCTTGTTTCTCTGAAAAGTATACTTCAGATATACAAAGTTACAGTATAGATCCTGGTTCCTAGAATGCCACATTGTACATGACGTCAAATGTTTAACCAGAGCTGTCATTCCAAAGAGTTTAAAGCTTCTTGTCAAAATAATGACTAGTATCTGATGTTGATTGGAACTCAAATTTTTCATTCTAACTTCAGTTGAAAATCTGGCCTTTTGTTGCTGAGCTGATGCTTTATGAATGGCATATACAACACACGAAAGGTTGTTATTTTTGTTTGTTTGGAAATGTCACAATCCTCTCTGTTGAGAACAAATTCACTCGTTACAGTTATGTCACAAAAAAGTAGATAAAATGCAGTATCATTTTTAAGACTGTTCTTGTAATATTTTGTTAAACCAAAAGAAATGTTACAATCAGAAAGAGTGAGAGGAAAGAAGAGAAACATAGTTGCAGATTGAACAAAGACTAACAGGAACATATTTGCACACTTCAGTTTATCAACTGCGGCTGGCAAGCAGTAAGGTGGCATGGATGGTATTTACCACTTGGGAAGGAAAATCGCGAACATTCATGGAGAGGACATCAAGGAAATATCCAACATCCAGCCAAGCCAAGAAAAGAAAGAGAGTGGGGAAAAAATTATAACTGTCACATACAGTGTGATATAAACTCCTTTCCCAAGGTTTTTATGGGCAGTGACTTACCCATTATAAAAAACAATGTTTGGAAAATCAGTGAAAGAAAAAGAAATAGAGATCAAACAAAGCATAGAGAACAAGGGTCTACAGTCAATGTAAAAGCAGTTGTACCTAATGGTTTCGGGAAAAACAAAAACTTAAAAAAGGTAAAACAATAGTTGTGGCATTGATAACAACAGCATCAACAATAAAAGCTCATGTAGGTAGCACATACTACATGTAGGTACTGTGCTAAGTGCTTGCCATGGTTTATCTGATTTAAACCTCTTAGCAGCTCTAAGGTGAGTAGTGTTTTTATTTCCATTTGAAAAATGAGGAAACCGCTGCTAAATCCAGTATCAAGAAGCTAGAATGTGAGTGTGAGGTCAGCTTTGTCTGATTGAAGCTTTTGCAAATGAACACCAGGTAGGTTTTTTGTTGTTGTTATTTTTAATCTGGATATCCAAGCCTTAAATAAAACACAACGTGGATTATCTTACTCCTTTTAATGGAAAGTTTCCTAAGTCACATTTTAGATTTTCCTTCTTTCTTAAACACAGTATCTAGAGCACAATTTAAAGTTCCCTTAATAATTCACAATAGACTGAGCATAATTTAAACATTAGCTATCATGTTCTGCCTTAAAACAGCCTCAAGAGCTACTCAGATACAGAAGGACGATTTGCTCCTACATTACATGGAAGCAGAATGCTCTCTGAGTTGCTCCTGTTTCTTATATTTTGACTTTTGACTGTCTATTCCCTCACTGCCAGGCTGTCACCTCTGACGTGCCGCTGTCAGAGTGCTGGGCTCCAGCAGCAGTCTGCTCTTCCCTTCCTCCAATTCAGCTGCATTTCCAACCACCTCTTGGGCCACCCACCGCCTGCTGAATTCCAATCGTTGCAATTCAACACAGTTGTATAAAGTCTACTTTGACCCACACTTGTGCTCTGTGGCCTGTTTTATCAACAGTGATAGCAGAGATACTGTGCCACCCCCCCCCAAAAAAACCTTGCACTTCTTTCCAGCAAACCTCAGCCAGCCAGATTCGAGAGACTTTGTGTAACATCCCAGAGGTTGACAAGACTGACAGTCCTGTGAGTTAGCAGTAGTCTCATCTTACAGAAGAGTAAACTGAGGTTCAGAAATATTAATAATAAGCAACTCAGGTTCTCACAGTTGGTAAGTAACAGAGCTGGGATTTGAACATGGTCTTTCTGATTCCTAAGCATCACTGCTGCAAATGGGGTAGAGGGAAGGGAAACAACCATTTCTTGCAACACTAATGGCTTCAAGAAATAGCCACAATTTGTTTTATGTATTTACTCTGTGGTAAGTAGCGAATAATATCATAAATCCATATTGAAATTATAATACCATGAAGATGGTCTTATAATCTTATAAAGATCTAAGCATAGACCAGAGATTGCTAAACAGGCAACATATGATATATGACCAGCTGGGCAATGCTGCCTATGCATTAATAGGTGCCAGCCTGAATGTCACACTGTCATACATTATGTGCCCTTCTTGGTGTTTCCTGGCATTCTTGGATACATACAGCTCACCACTTTCAAGGCAGATTAGTGCACAGGAATAAAACAAATATCCAAAGAAACACAGGTTTCATTAACACAAATTTTTTTAAATAAAACTATTGCTAACACCAATTTTTGCATATTATTACACAAAAGCTTTAATGATCACTTTATTCAGAAATCCATTTATCTTACCCATTTAGACTTAATTTTATTTCAGCCTGATTGTCTGAAATCATCTACTTATTTAACCAATACTTATTAAGTAGATACTCTGTATTACAGATGCTCTGTGCCACATATTACTCTAAATGGCAGGGATAGAGGTAAGTCTTCTTATAGTATACAACCCTGGATATCTACTTGGGTTGGGTTATTGTAATTGGATTAACATATACCTTCATTTACTCACAATGATCATTAGAACTGTCAATATTTAAAAAGTGGATCCAGGCCAGACAAGTTGACTCATGCCTGTAATCTCAGCACTTTGGGAAGTCAAGGCAAGGGTTAGCTGAAAGCCAGGACTTTGAGACCAGCCTGGGCAACACAGTGAGACCCCCGTCTCTACAAAAAAATTTAAAATTAGCGAGGTATAGTGGCACATGCCTGTAGTCTCAGCTATTCCTGATGCTGAAACAGAAGGATGGCTTGAGCCCAGGAATTTGAGGTTACAGTAAGCTATGATTGCGCCACTGCATTCCAGTCTGGGTGACAGAGCAAGATCCTGTCTCCTAAAAAAAATAAAATAAAATAAAATAAATGGATCCAAACAGAGACTTGCCATAGAAGTTATTTCAAATGTCAAATTATATTAAAAAGCACCTTCCCAATTTACTCATATTTAAAGTTACTTAAGTCCTTACACAGAGTAGAGAAGTCTTCATATGGCAACCACACCCCAAAAAACTTTCTTAGATCTATAAAAAGAATTGTTCATCACACCTTGGGCTCCTGGGTTTCAAAACACACAGACAGACAAATCTCTATAAAACTTTTTAAATGCGAAGGCCATTAATGTATACTACAGGCAGAGCTGTGGAGAAATGGCTTATGGGATGGGGCAGGCCCTTACGTCGCATTCACTGTAGAACCGCACAGCCTTTACGTGCTACCTTGACTTCTTTTTGACCACAAATCAGAATTGCCAAGCAAAAATTGCATCAGCTAACATAGCTTCTTGGTTCAGATGGCACCTTTAAGATATTGCTTTGGAGACAAGACCTAATACCCACCATGTGGTCTAATTGTTTTTTTGTGATACAATTATGTTTTGAGATTAGCCTAGGGCTGGTCCACATTTATGTTCCAAATAATCCTGTTAATAGCGTGTATATGGCACTTTAGATGGTTCTTATTCGTGTAGATTCAAGCTTTCTTTGTCTCCTTTCTAACACGGGCGTATTTATTCCTACTTCCCATAAATATCTACTATTTCTTAGGGTTACTAAGTTGTTGTTTCCTTTAGAAAAAACTCTAGTTGGCTTCCCAAGTACATGACATTTAATTTCATCTTAGAAAAATAAACAGGACACCACACAAAGTACTGCCATTCTTTCTGCTTCTAAGATTTACATTTAAAATGCTTTTACTTGATCCTCCATGATCTTTTTAATAGCACAAATGCTTAAAAGATTAAATATGTTTTGGGAAACTTTTAAATCCTTAATTCTTAATAGCATATTTCAAATAACTGAAAATGATACATATGCTAATCTTTTAAAATTTCAAACAGAAGTATGAACCAACATAAGCATTATGTTTCTGACCTATTTAAAAAATGTTTTCCTCTTCTATTCACTTATCATCATTAACTTATTACATATTATTTCACAAGTTACATGGTTAATCTTATTGCCTGCTGTGATCAGGGGTATTTTATGACCAAAGTTCTCAATAAATAATTTATTGCACTTTTCCATTACTTGGAAAGTAATGTTTCAGAATAGTGTCTGACAATAATACTCCAAGCATAGCCACTGATTTACTTAATAGATGAGCTGAGGTCTAATGCACATATCTTCTTTCTAAGAGATCGGTTTGTCAATATTGATTGAACCCAATGTGCACAAAAGTATATATTAGGATAGAGGAACTTCCTCTAAACACCGCATTACTTCAAGCCTAAACTTGCTGAGCCATGGGAGGATTTATGGCTTTTCCTACACCAGCATCCTTAATTGGGAAGAATTCTTAATTACAATGTAACACACAATTAAATCCATTAACCTTGTGGATAAGTTAAAACAAACCTCTGGGCCCACAGCAGGTAGACACTCCCCGAAGCAGGTGATGAACCCATCCTCCCCCAACTGTTCTGTCCTCACCTAAAGGCAGGCAATCAAGGTGAATGCCCTGCTTCTGGTCATAAATTTTGGGAGACATCTACTTTTCTGTGAGGAATAGGAAGTTGAGAGCACTTCATGATGCTGAAAGGCACCAGGTCAGAGGAGCAGGAAGAGAAGGGGTGGTGACCAGATTTGGGTGCCTTCAGCTCTCACCATGTCCCCACGAGGCAAGGGAATCAGCACAGATCACACACACATGCCTCGAACCAGGGGCTTTGCAAATGACAATTTATTGAATCCTAGCAACAGCTGGTAGGCATTGTTTCCCCAGTTTTGCAGATAAGGACACTGTGGTTCTGAGAGACTAGCAGTCTCACCTAAAGTCACCTTAGCACTACTGGGGTGTGGCCACAGGTCCGTGGGGTGTGGCCACTGCCAGCTAGTTACCAGGGGAAGAGGGTTCTGGAACTGCCACTACACAGCTGTGCCTGCTCCTGTTTCCAACACAGAACATTAGATAACCTGTTGCTTCTTCGTATTTTCTTCTTTGGCTGTTTTGTTCCCTTTTAATGCTTCCCTTTACTCAACTTACTCTGATTTCACTAATACAACTGCACTGAGTGGATATGTGAGGCAGGGAGGTGTGTTTTCTTCCATTCCTCCCTGGTCACTAAGCTCCCTGAGGAATGACTGTCCCCCCCCCCCACCTTCCCCTCCCATCACCCTGTTGGAACTCTTCTAAAGACATACAGTGTCCTCTGTGCTCTTTGTTCTTCAATTCGTCTACTACAATAAGAATTAAATAGGCAATAAAGCTTAACATTATCCCTTTTAGAAAATGTGTTTTAAAAAATCACTAATAATGCACTGACGAAAAGACTAAAGTGCAAATGGTGGCATTACAAGCATCAGAGTGAGAGGCAGTGCAGCTGTGGCGTTGTCTGAAGTTCTAGAACTTATTTCACTCCAAGTAAGTGGAGGGTCAGGATGTGACTTCCAGTCCCTTTCACTTTATTTCTGTAAAGTCAGCCCAATAGTGAGGGCCACAGCCTGCACCTTCATCACCTCTGGAAGGAAAGCCACGGTGGCCGTCTGGCTTCATGAGCACTATACGGCCACAGTGTGTGCACGGGGCCGCAAAGACTGTAGCCTGGCTACACTCAGGCTGGCTCACATCCATCACTGTCACTCACTGCCTTCCTCCCTGAGTAATCACCTCCGCTCTCACTGCTCTATACTCCATTAGGCTCGCACAAGTATTTGCCTATAGCAAACGACTCAGAAATTTTTCACAAATACAAATTTCCAGTAGAAAATGATAGAAAGGGGGTCACAGAAAGCAGATAGAGTTTAATTTCCCTTGGACCTGCTAGTTATTTTGTTTTAGGCATTAGCCATGTGGCTGTTTGCTTAGCTGTAAAGAATCCCTCAGGCATGCAGGCAGCTGAATGGAATCATTATTGCCATCTTCTTGTTTCAATAATTTCAATCAATATTCAGTTTCCTACGACAACGGAAGGCAAGTAGCCAAGCAGATGACCAAGAACAATGGATAACACAAATGTTATTATTACTCTTCTTAGCTAGGGGATGCCTTACATGCTCTTCCCCCACCAACTTACTTTCTATGCTCTTTCCCTCAGCCCAATGGGCCCTAAGCTTGGATGTGCATTATATTAATCTGGGGATGGTATTTAAGTGGTCTGACAGCATGTGGTGTTGTGAGGAAAACCAATCTGTTTTGTGCCATTTATCACAGATAACTGGCAAGTGAACACTCAGAGTTTGTGCTTAATATTTGCTGAGTTCACAAATGTGCTAAGTACTATAATGAACTAACAAAAACATGATCCCTGCCCTTTGCTCCTATATACGCCTTTTGCCTGGATTTCTAGGTAGCAGCCCTGAGCAGACCTTCTCTTGGCTTATAATTTAACATATCACGTTGGTCAGATTAGGGCAGAAAGGAGGGGGCTGAAGGAAGAGGAAAAAGCAATACTTTGACGACAAGGGCAGTGTGTGGCACCCAGGTGGAAGACTTTAAAACTAGTTGTTTTTGGAGATTCTAGTACTGAGTAAGTAGAAAAGACACTCTCAACAATAAGAATATTTGGCAAGAGAAATAGAGACTTTGGGCAAAAGATATGCAACATCATATTAGCCAAGATCACTTCTAAATTCAGATGATGGGTATTTCCGTTGAAGAATCAAACTGTAAGATGAATGGAAGAGATATGAGGTTAAAGAAGCAGTATAACATTTGTTATTTACATTATACATTAAAGGGAAATTATGGCAAGGAAAATAGGCTCTTTCTTCAGAACTGAGAAGAAAATGGAACCCACTGTCAGGAGAAGAAAGAAAAAATGTGATCCATAAAATTAATTATAATGCTTTTTTTTTTCCCATACAACAAAACCAGGGTTTCATTTCTGCTAAAAGTAGTTTTCACATAAAATAAATGACATTTTTTCTAGAAAAAAGAGGTTCAAAAAGATGTTCAGAGTGGTCAGGACAGTTAATCCAATAACTGTAGAAGCTGATTCTTAGTCACTTAAACTATTTAATCCAGAACCTTTCAATAGATATCTACTTTCACTTTATAATATACCTCTCAAAAAACATCAGTTCAGGTTGATATAAGACTACGTATTTAGGGCTGAAAAATGATTATTATGCAGTCTTTTCAGCAAGTACTGTCATCTGGAGGTTTGGCCACCACCCCTTTCAGAATGGAATGCACTTCAGAGAGTTCAACAGCAACCTCAGTGGAGGGCAACAAAACCCTTTTTAACTTTATGTCTCCTATTTTATTCCACGGCTGTTCTCCTTTTTCACTCACAAGTGTTTGGTTTATTGTGTTGTCTTTCTCTAATGTTATGAAAGGAATTTGAATTTTGCAAAATTAAATAGCAGTTAAACCACCCACTATGAACTTAAAAAAACAAAAAAAAACACTTTGCCTGTTTTATTAACACTGAAGCCTTTTTAAAAGAACTATCTAGTAAAGGTGCTATCCTGCACGCTAGGGAAAGGATCAGTCACGACAGCCCTTCAGGAAGCAGACACGGTACTAGGACTCCCCATGCCTGTTGCAGACACGTGCCTCCAAGAGGCTCCCGCACATGCGCACAGAGAGACCCGTGAAGGGAGGGTCACCTCAACATTTCTGTAACTGAAAAAACCAGCAGTAACCTACATATGCATCAAAAAAAGAACAGACAAATAAATTATGATATATTTAAAAACCAGAAAACAACTAAGAATAAAATGAATGAAACAGATTAATATATATTATTAATATCAACAGACACATCTCAAAAACTATTGAATGAACAGAACTGCAGAAATGAACGGCATACAGATTATGCCATCATAAATGTAAATCTAAAAACAAAATACAGTGCTATATATTGTTTTATTAATATACATAATCATAGGAAAAGTATACCTATGAAGAGTAGATTCGAAATTCACGATGAGAGGTGCCTCTGAGGAAGGAGGAAGTATTTTCTTTCTTTTATTAAAAAGAAAAAAAGGAGGTAAAGCACATATGGCCAAAGCTTTAATCTGCTCATACTTTCAGGTGGATATGGGGGTACCTTTTATATCATTCTCTGCAGCTTTGTGAATGTTACATTTTCATTAATATAATGTAGCTTTGAGTACATTTTATTTAAAAGTCACACATTTTCTTAAAATCATTCAATTGCCCATGTGCTTATGCATTTAGCGAATATTTGTTGAGCATGTCATTAATCCTGGGATATGAAGAGTAAGAAAACATCCTTGTACTTCCAAGGCCCACACTAAATGGACTAATTTCTATTTAGGAATCCTGTCATATTCCACAGTATAGGTTTCTGTATATAGTAAAGAAGGACTTTCATTAGGTTTGAAACTGCCCAAGGGTAACTGCAATGTGCTTATTTACTGAATCGTAGGCTACTGTATTTCCAAAAATATAATTGTCAATATTTGTCTTTAACTATCTTCTTGCCAAGAGTTTTTTAAAGGGCATATAAGTAAATGAGTTTTGAAGATGTTCCAAAGTGAATTATTATCAAACAATCATAATGACAAAGAGTCAAATAAGCTAATCTTTCTTTGAAGGTTTTCCAAACAGATTAATTGGTCAACCTGTCACTATTAACAATAACAGTACGTGATACAGTGAAACATGAATTTGGCATAGTCACTATAGTATAATAGCACTTCCAACATCTTATGACTCAATTCTCTAGAAATTCAAGACTAAAAGTCTTCTCCATCTTCTTTTTCTCTAAGGTAGCCATGTTTAATCTTTGCACAACAAACATACATCGCCAACTTTATTGAAAAACATCAGTCCCCAGTATTGTTGGCTAACTCCAACATTATTGGTCCTTCCCAAATCAATCCCACTTTTTTTTTCTTGAGTTTTTTAGGCTATTGCCTCTTTTTAATTTTTTTTAAATTTTTTTAAATTTTTAATTATTATGAGTGCATAATAGTTATATATCTTTATAGGGTACCTGCGGTGTTTTATTACATGCATACAATGTGAATTAAATCAGGGTAATCGGGGTATCCATCACTCTAGGCATTTATCATTTCTTTGTGTTAGGAACATTCTAATTCCACTCTTTTAGTTATTTTAAAGTACACCCTAACTTATTACTGATTATAGTCACTTTGTTGTGCTATCAAATATTGTTCATTCTATCTCACTATATTTTTTGCACCCACTAACCATCTTTACTTTATCCTCCCCACCCCCCACTACCCTTCCCAACCTCTAGTAATCATCATTCTACTCTCTGTCTCCATGAGCTCAATTGTTTTAATGTTTAGCACGTTCTCACATATGAGTGAGAACATGTGAGATTTGTCTTAAAGTGCTTGGCTTATTTTACTTAACATAATGTTCTCCAGTTCCATCCATGTTGTTGCAAATGGCAGGATTTCATTTTTTATGGCTACATAATATTCCATTGTGTATATGTGCCACAGTTTCTTTACCCATGCATCTGCTGATGGACAACTTAGGTTGATTCCAAATCTTGGCTATTGTGAATTCAATCCTACATTTTTCATTCAAGTTTTTTATTTGATGAAGGTGAGAGAACTGCCAGTTTTGTCAATCATCAACTGTCAGCCCTCAGGCCTACAGGCAGGCTACCCTGAGTATCATTCTCAAAGAAGGACCAGATCTATGGGTAAGAAAAAGTCAGATACTAACTAGATTACAACCAACATCAGGAGCAAGGAATCCAAGCACAGACTCTAAGCAAGCTTAGCTCAGGAACCAAGACTGAGGACTGTGGGGCCAAACCCTCTCATCTCTCTAGTGCCTTTTCCTGAGTGTGCTCATCAGTTATCAAAGCTCTTGGTAGAGCCCATCAGATTACAAAATTGATTCAGATAATCCAAGCGTATGCTTAGGGGTGATCAAGTAACAGGGAACAAAAGCCTGGGTAAACAAATTGGGCCTTGGCAGGGCTACACCCCCCATAGACACACGAACCTCTCTCTCTCTCCTCTCTCTCACACACACATTTCTAGAATTTCAATCTTTACATAGTAATTATGAATGTCATCTAGCTTCCACAAAGTCTTCTTGTTGTGATAATACTAACACTTAATCAGGAAAGTGTTCGTTAGCTTGAAAATGTATTTACGTGTTATTATCACAGGGTACATAGGCACCCAAAGGGTTTCATTATACTTTTAGTGCAATTTATTGCCATCTCAAGTGAGGTACATTATGTCTAT
The DNA here is from genome assembly GCF_041146395.1 of Eulemur rufifrons. Taxonomy (NCBI): domain Eukaryota; kingdom Metazoa; phylum Chordata; class Mammalia; order Primates; family Lemuridae; genus Eulemur; species Eulemur rufifrons. The sequence continues at coordinate 64,441,896 of NC_090983.1, read as the reverse complement.
CATACCTATAAAAACCAAAGCTTCTAAAATCATTTTATTTTATGACATTAAATTTATTCAATGAGTTATATTGTAGTGTTTCATTCTAGAGATTCCTCAGAACATAACTAAATGTAAATATAAAATATTGTTTGCTTTCAATTGATGCTTTGCCAAACTCTAGTTAAAGAGGGAAAAAAACCCTCTAAATTAGACATCCATGTGAAAATGAGACATCAAAGCAGATGTCAGGCTAATTTTAAGATTTTTAAATTTCAGAACTAGAACAGTGGAGGGCCTCAGCTTTTGTTTTTATCTGAAGTACTCATTTCTCAACAACCAAAAGCCAACATGTATCCAACACACACACACAAGCAAAACAAAATTAAAGCCCAAATTTCAAGCTCCAGAGCCTATACCTATGATGCAACTGGATGCAGCATCTGCTTTTAGTTGACTTCTTTATGTGTTTTGAATCTTTATTGTGAATAAGTCACTTAAATGGGCCTAAAAGAAGCTAAAAACAAAACAAACAAACAAACAAACAAAAACACCAAAAAGCTACGTGAAGCTCTGCCTGAAAGGAAGCAGTAAAGAGAGTGAAAATAGTTTGACTTTGAAGTCTGACAGGTTTCAAATCCTGGCTCAACTCCTTACCTGCGGTATGGCCTTGGGCAGGTGCTTCACCTCTGTGAACCTCAGCCTCCTCTTATGTAAAATGGGATAATAATAATTATCTGCCACAGGTTGTTGTGAGGATTAGATAAAACAATTTCATAAAGTGCCTGACAATAGTGGGTAATAAATGTTAATTCTCCTCCTCCAGTCTCTTTTCCTTAAGAAGATGAGAATCAACCGGGGACAGAGCATTACGAAAGTGTGGATGGAGAGAAATGCACAGGATGTTAAGCAGCAAAGGCTGTAATTCAGGAAGACATTCCTCTGCAGATGACATCAAAAAGATGGGTGAGGGCTAATTACTATGAGGAATGCAAAACAGACTCAGCTGACCGGTAAATGTACAAAGTGGAAGTCTGGCCATAAAGGGAAAGAAAGGATATTTAGTGAGATCCAATAAGAATCAGAACTTTTGATTAAACACCACTTGGATTCCTAAACTTATCACTTGAGTTCCATCTCAGAGTGAACCTTAGGCACACCAAGAAACAGCGATGAAAGGAACTACAGTGGGCTTTGTTTGCCAAACTCCAGATAGGTTTAATAGAAATAACACTGCTAAGACATTATTTGTCATCTGGACTTACCCATAATTTTGAATCCACGAGGGCACCATAATCATCTTCTGTACAAAATAAGCTTTCTGGTCCCACCAGCAGCCAACCAAGTGGAACCTGTCTGGACTTTCAAATGTCATGGATCAACTGGTTAACAGCAACCCAAACAAGTACTATATTTCATCAAATCTAAAATGCCACCAACAGTAGGACACACCACTATTCTATGTACCACTAATAAATAAAAAAGGCTCCAAACTGAGGAATCTGATGGAAGACTGCTATAGAAAACTGGGACACCAAAGGGTCACATTTTCTGGGGAAGGGCTAATGAGAAACAAACTTACCACGCTTGAAAGAGACAGCGGGGAAACAGGCATGTTCCAAGTTTGTGACCAGCTGAAGAAAAAAAAATCTCCCCCGAGAATTTCAACTACCAACTGGTACCACATCCACACAACCAGTGTGGCACAAGAAAACCTCAAGCAGAGAATTTAATTTCAAGTAGTCTCAGACTGGTAGTGTCCCCAGGTGGCTATCACAAGCAAACACAAAGCCACAAATCCCCTCTGTAAGAGCCCGACTTTACTCCAGGCTAATGAGCCACTGAAACATGCCATCAACTGGAAGATGCACCCCAATTTCAGGGATATTAAAATATAGGGGGAAATGTGAGCATTAAAATTAAAGAAACGCAGCAGTTGTTTTCTTAAAAGAATAAGCTGATATTATATATGGGTTTGGGTTATTCAATAAGTATTTATTAGTATACATTCATCGTATGAGTGACAGGTTGCAAGTCAATTGAAGGCATACCCCCTGCTCATAAGTGGCTTATGAACAATCTCTCTGGGAACATAGATTGATGTTTTTATCTGACTTAGTTTTTTAACTTTTTGCCAATATGGTTATAGTAGTTAGAAAATGGTTAGATGGGTAAATGCACTCTGCCTAATGTTGGGTCCGCTTTTTTATGGTCTAGCATTGAAATTGGCCCTAATAGAAGTAAATCTATTTTTATTCCTCTAATTTCAACCATTTGGTTATTATAAAATGTATAGATTAAGTAGATAAGATTAACTTCTATTTAGGGCAGGAAAGTCTGAGGGAATTTCACCTCTAAGGCTTTTAAAAAAAAAAAACTCTATAATATAAGGTATCATTAAAGCAACTTTTACCCATTAATTCAGCTTTGAAAAGTGAACATCTAATTTCTTGGTCAAGAGAGATTCAAACTCTTACATAAACTATCAGGAGCTAGTTTAATAACAGCTCACTGAAAAAATTATTCTTTAGCATTAGTTCTGCCCTTACCTATGACAGAGTCAGCATGTATCTGTGTTAGAATTATTAGATACACATATGCCAAAAGCCAGCCCCAGGGGACCACCGAACACAAAGTTTCTAATACCATTTCTTGGGAAATGTTCTGTCACCATCATCTAAAAGAATACAGGTTTTCCTCCAAAGACAGAGCCATTTGAATTCATGCCTTTGAACCCTTCTTGCAGATCCTTATCCTCACCTTGGGTCCTTCAGCACCACAGGTTCAGAAAGTCATTTAGAATATACAAAATGATTGACTTGGTAACTATTTACAAGCAAAAAAAAAAAAGAATCTCAGGGAATAAACTGCATACAAATTAGCCATACAGGGACACTCTCAAATTCCACATGGCCTGGCTCTTGTTTACACATTAGATCATTGCTTCATTGCATTTGCAGTCTCTTTTCCAAGTTCACCTTCACTTTCAAACTTGACTCAAACCAGTGTCCTCTGCCAGAAAGGCAGGACAGGACCCAGAGCTTCTTGCCTGGGCCTGTTTCCCACCCCTTGGGTTCTTGCTGCCACCACAGGCTTGACTCCAGGCTTCCTTGGACTCTGTCCACAGAAGGTGTCTGAACACCAAGGCCCCAACGGCCAACTCATGGCTGCAGGGCCTTGAGAGCTCCCAGCCATTTTCTAAGCTCATTGTTTCTCTCATAGGTCCTAGTTTCTTCACGGTTGGACAACACTCCACCAGATCCCTATTCAAAGGTTTCTAGCTGCCTCTCTTGGGGCCCCCCTCCCCACAGACCCTTTTCTTCGGGGAGTCACTAATCTCAGCATTTATATCCAGACCTTCTGTTTCCTCTCAGGACATTACAGGTATTCCTGTAACTCCCACACAAGCAAATCAACTCAGAAATTGTTCTGGGGATCCAGAGAGTTGTCATAAGATAACATATATAATTACAGGACCTACACATTCTGGAAAGTAACTTCACAAGTGATTAACAGATTACAAAAAAATTTAAAAAAGGAGATGAAAAGTTGACTTCATAGTGAATATATAAAACAATGAAAATGGGGGGGGCTATAAATTTCTGAAAGGAAGAATGATATGGAAGATTATTTATTTATTTATTTTTATAGAGATGGAGTATCACTCTTGCTCAGGCTGGTCTTGAACTCCTGAGCTCAAGCGATCCTCCTGCCTCAGCCTCCCAGTGTGCTAGGATTACAGGTGTCAGCCACAGCATCCAGCCAATAGGAGAGATTCTTTTTTTTTTTTTTTTTTTTTTTGTTGAGACAGAGTCTCACATTGTTGCCCAGGCTAGAGTGAGTGCCGTGGCGTCAGCTTAGCTCACAGCAACCTCAGACTCCTTGGCTTAAGCGATCCTACTGCCTCAGCCTCCCGAGTAGCTGGGACTACAGGCATGCGCCACTATGCCCGGCTAATTTTTTCTATATAGATTTTTAGTTGTCCATATAATGTCTTTCTATTTTTAGTAGAGACGGGGTCTCGCTCAGGCTGGTCTCGAACTCCTGACCTTGAGCGATCCACCTGCCTCGGCCTCCCAGAGTGCTAGGATTACAGGCGTGAGCCACCGCGCCCGGCCGAGAGATTCTTAATAAAAGATGCTTGGCCTGCCTTGACAATATTTGAAGCCTAATGCTGATGACTAGGATTTTCGTTAAGTACGATACTCCATAGTCAAGATGGCAAAACAGCACAGATACATTTTTAAATCCATGAGGCTATTGTTCAAGTGCAGATGTAAATGACCAATTTCAAGCTGGTAGTCTGCCTGAAATAGCTCCATATCACACACCTCAAATATTATTCTGTAAATCCAATTTATTTTTACTTTCTAGCATATGTTGATTAACCATGTTACAGAGTTTTTCAATTATTGTCATTATAAAACATTGTCATTTCCCACAATGCATAGTGCATAGGGATTTTCCTGATTATGTGAAAAGGGACAATATTTATAGAGCAAATTTATTCTGTTTATCAACCACATCACTTTGTTATCCTTTTCCTTTTTTCCTATTATTTACTCTAACATAAGATACATTCATACTTAACTATAGTTTACATTTTAACAATGATGATTTGCGTGCGTATAAATTCCTTGGAACCATGCCAGCCACATGGTAAGTACTCAATAAATTTTAGCTGCAATCATTATCATTACTATAGTTGTTACTGTTGTTATTATACTAACAATGTCCCTTATCATGAGGAATTCTAATTATATCATAGTCTATACCTGCCAGGAACTTGCTACAGCTGTGCAGGATGGATGTCCCCTCATCCACAGAGCTTTTCTGGTCTTCCCTGGATAGAAGTGAGGTCTGTTTCTCCAGTTTTTCTGTAGATATCCTGCCTGCTACCATCCATGGCCCTCACATTAGACTGTTGCTGTCTATTAACTATATTCTATTTCCTCTAGCAGGTTGTACTATACTCTCTCAGAGTGGGGATATGTCTTTTGACCTTTGAATCCACCATGGGCCTGGTTAAGAGTATCCGTGCAATGAACGTTATTAAGAAAATTTAACAAGAAATCAGCATAGGAATCATGATATAATTCTTGCCTTCAGTTCCAAGAATGGTCTCTCTCGGACCCATGGCTACTTAATTTAACATTTTTATATAGCATTGGAAAGAAGCAGTCCACAGTGAAATCTCCACATCTTCATGTAACACTCAACCCTTTCATCGCAGTGATATACAGAGCCCATGGGGATGAGCTGGGGGAAAAGTGAGTCAGAAAAGTGACAGAAGATCTTCAATATCCATAAAAGACTAAAGTAGCTCACTAAATAACCAGTTACAATGGGAACAGTGTTTGGGAATCATCTCGGACTGTTCCTGAAAGGTAGGAACCCACCGTGATCCATAACTCAAAAAGGCAATAAATACTAGACATGGAGAAAAATATCACTTACTGGAAATAAAACTGAAAATATAATGTTACTAATGTACAAAATTCAAGTGCATCTAAACTGGGCACTCTAAGAAGCTGTAAATATTGCCCTTCCGGAACAACAAAACAAAGAACTACTAAAATGATTTAAAACAGAGAGAGATTTCTATGTAATTATAAATTTGAAAACTAGGATTCTTCAATCTGGAAAAATATTAACTTAACGGAGATAATTTTAAAGTTTATAAAATCATAACTCCTCAAATTATGGAAAAATGAGGAATAGAGAAAAATGTTTGAAATATATATTTTCTTGGGGGGGTGGGGAAGAAGCCAACAGTACTTCATAAATGTGTATGGATCACATTGCTCTCAGTATCCTAAATACAAAAATAAGTCCAAGAATGGTCTAGTCACACTCACAGATAATTGATCCAGTGTTTATTTAAAGGATATTTGGAACAACTGGTTGATCTCTTGTAACTCACAACTAACGCTCCAAAAAGCCCCTCCCTCATTTCCAAAAGAAGAGACAAAACTTATGCTTGAGAAATCCTTTGGCCTAACTCAATATAACCTTTCATATATTCTAAGTAGAGGCCCATTAGGTATTTTGAAAGTGGGGAGATGGGCTTATAATATAAGAGAAAGTAATGGACAAAAAGTCTGTATTGAGGGCTCTAAACTACAAGTTACGGGCCAGTGTTGGAGGGAAAAAAACAGTTTTTTAAATCAAAATATTACATTGCAGGTAATTTTTTAATATTTTAAGGTGCTCTAGCACTCAGTCATTCAAATATCATGCTGCAAATCTTTCATTTATCAGGCTGATAGTCTTTTATTTATTTTTTTGCCATAACAGGTAAGCCTGTGTCAGGCAGTTCAAACCTTTCTAGAGACATGCTTAACAAATTCCCAAATTTCAGACAACTGACTAGAAACTGGAGGCAAAAACAGCTGGAATCAACAAATCCAGTGACCTAAATTAAGCTCAAATCTTCCTCCCCATATCGAGTCACATCTTTTTGTGTCAGTCGATATAGCTATGCTTTATTTTGTGACAATGTAAGCTATTTTTCTTAATTATAAAGCCAAACATCCCTGGGAAAGTGGTAGGAAAAAAATGCTTCAGAGAAAACCCAATATGCCCATTAAAAATATGTATTTATGTTTCTGGATGATAGAACTATAAATCTCTTAAATATTTCCACTTTCCAAAAAAAAAAAAAAAATTGCTTCAGATGTGTGTCATTCCATCTTGTTGTTATCAGTGCCGAAGGCCCAACCTTTCTCGTCTAGCTATAACTATTAAGTTGGCCTAATCAAATTTTACCAAAACACGATGTGAGCTTAAAATTTAGTTTGTGTTTTGTTTCATTTTAACCTATAATATTCTATTGCCTCTTTGCATTTGCTGTTTCTAGAAGATGTCCAAAAGAGGGAACCAGGAAGTGCATTTTGTATTAATTTCTGGTGTTATTTTCAAACAAATAAAATTCACTTTGTAATTAATTTAAATACAATCTCCCATGTTTATACAAGCTTAAATAAAAGTCCAAATAAACTGAGTGCTTAGGCTCAGTTGCAAACAAATGTGTTATATTCTTTGACAGCCAAAGAAATAATTTTCTTTCAGTGATCCCTTTATTATTGCTATCTTTAGTTTCCAGGGGGGTTTATGTGAATAAAATAAAATAAAATCCCACACGTACTTAGATAGAATTACAAATGAATGTTCTCTATTCCTGTTTATGTTAAGAGTTCCAAGAATGACCATCATGAGTATGTATAATGGCAGTCTTTTAGCAGTGCTGACATAAAAGGGCCGTGCAACTATGTTGTTTAATTGCATATATTCTAATGCTAGGCAACTCTCCAAACCGTATTGTAAACATTGTATAAGGTCTGTAAGTTCAGCAAAATAATGGAGTTCAGGCTTTTACAGTTAACTCTAAGTGACAATTGACTTCTCTTTAGGATTGTATATAGTGTTTGCCTTAATTAGTGCAGATTGCTTTGTCACATAAAACAAGTTGGCATTTGGAAACTCAGCCTAATGTTACACTCTAAGGATGTCGTTTTTCCTCATGCACAATGACTTGGTGCAGTGTTCCGTTTCCAGGTCTACAGAAAAAGGTAATTCGTTACAGATTCTTGTGTTAAGGTTAGAAACAGAATAGCATAGAATGAGAATATATAATCAATAGCTGTATTGAACAGTTGTTAAACACATTGGTTATCATGCAGCAACAGAAAGGTTTTGTTAATTTGATGAAATTTATCATTTAGAGTATTTTTAGGCAAAAATTCATGTTTTATACACTCTTAGACACTAATTTCTGTGCTATGATTAGGGGAAGGAAAGGCAAGGAACCATAGGATAAAAAGTAGTACATTCCTATCCTTGAGGAATTTATAAGAATGAGGCTCATTTATTGTTCAAAGGACATTGTTTATACATTCCAGACTTCCATCTTATAATTGCTCCAGGATTTGTAAAAAGGAAATCTCAGCAGGGCAGCAAAATTTATTCAAAGCAATAGCTGCACATAATTGGTATAAAATACCAGAACAGTCTGCTCTGAAAACTCTTTTTCTCAGCAACACAAATTTCCACCCCCTCTACTCTCTTTCTATGTTCAAATGAAGTTGGACTACTTTCTCCCATTACTGGAGTCTTTTCTTCCTCTACTCAGATAACCTATTTTTGTAAAGGTCCTGTGAATAATTTTCAACACAATTTATGTGAAAAACTTTTTTGATGCCCATTTGGTTTTATTAGTGTTTACCTGGTTACTATGGCAACAAGGAAGATGGACTTATGGTGTGGAAGAAAGCTGGTTTTTATCTTTTCTATTTTCATAAAGCATTATGAGCTAACTATGCATTTTAGCATATAAAAATTAAAAATTTCATTGTTGTGTTATTATCATCTCAAGAACTCAAATGAACAAAAGAGTGTATGCTTAAGTCTAGATATTATTACATAAACTTGAAAAATTCATTTAAGGAAGGTGAGTCGCAAAGTGTGACATACCCTATATATGACAACCACAATCTTTCTTCAACAAACCACATAATTGGTCTATAGTGTTGGTTGGATTTCTGACAAAATTCCCTTAGAACTGAAATAGAAAGAAGCAAAATAACATCATCTTCCTGTTTACAGTGACATTTTCATTTTAAAAGTTATTTGGGGGCTGAGCACGGGGGCTCACGTCTGTAATCTCAGCACTTAGGGAGGCCAAAGTAGGAAGATCACTTGAGCCCAGCAGTTTGAGACCAGCTTGAACAACATAGCGAAACCCCATCTCTACAAAAAATTTTTAAAATTAACCATGTGTGGTGGTGTGCCCCTGTAGTCCCAGCTACTTGGGAGACTGAGGCAAGAGAATAGTTTGAGCCCAGGAGATCAAGGCTGCAATGAGCTATGATTGCGCCACTGCACTCCAGCCTGGGTGACAGAGCGAGACAGCATCTCTTTTAAAAAGAAAAAGAAAAGAAAGAAAAAAATTCTTTTCAACAAGTTCTTTTTTATATATTTGTTGATGAACAAGTTCACAATAGCTTTGCTAATTTAATACCACTTTAAAATGTCATGATAGGCTTTTAGCAGATGATTCTTTACTGACATAAACAAATGAGGATTCATGGGATTTTGTTGTTCTTTTTGGAAGAGAAAAAAATCTCCATGAAACTTAGAAACAGCATCTCTCAATATTAAGGATTAAAAAATATTCTTGAATGGTGATAGTTGCATAACAATGTACATGTACTTAATGCTACTGAATTGCACATGCAAAAATGATTAAAATGGCAGATTTTACGTTCTTTTACCCAACAAACAAAATAAAAATATTCTTGAATGCGTATAGCAAGGGTCACTTTTAAATCTGTCATAATGAAATTTAGAATTTGTTCCTTTTAAAAGGCAAAGTCTCAAATATAATTCTTATGTCCTACTAAACATAGATCAAATACGGCATGATGTAGAAAAGGTAGGCAAAAAGTAGGCTTGAGTAAAATAACTGGAAACAAATATCCATGAAGTCAATGTCCCACAAAGTATTTTCAGTTGCATTGCAGGGAATATGTCATATTTATGATGTAATAATCTGTTTCTCTTTATGGAATAATTATCAGCCTCAAATGATTGGTTTTTTTGATTCTGGACTCAGGATAATGCAGATTTCTGCAGACAAACTAAAAAGAAGAAAAAGTGTCATGAAAAGGGCCAAGGGAACTCTTAGATCAGACTTAAAGACATCATAAAGCTGAATATACTTTTATATATGTGCATATATGCATCAATAGACCCAAGAAAACAAATAAAATGAAGCCACTTAATATCACAACCTTGAAGGGAAGACAAATATACCTTTAGCATGTAATCAGTCATATGTTCGTCCAGTTGTGTACATAGCAGATTTCTTATCTTCATTCAGGTTTTTTAAAATTTCCATCCCAAAAACTGTGGCCAATTATCTTCATTCTTTGAATATCGTCTTTGCATTCAATTGCCTACACTGGGAAGCAACTAGTGTGGCAATTAACACACTGACTGCCACACTAGAGAAAAAAATTTTTTTCCCTGTGGCCACAAAACAAAACGATCCTTCCTAATTTGTTATTATTTTTATTGTATTCTGTGTGTGAGTTACATGCAATGCAATCCACATTTTTAGAATTAAACTGTCAATATTAATTGTAACAATAAGAAAATCAACAAGATTTTCCCAAACCAGCTGCAGTGTTTTGCTTCACGAAGCCCCAGGCTCAAACTTAGCCTGAGTTAAAATACAACCCACATGGCAGTCACTATGTTAAGGATCAAATATCCAGAATAATGACATCACAGAAATAAATTTGGGTTTTTTTTTGTTTGTTTGTTTGAGACAGAGACTTGTTCTGTCACCCCGGCTACAGTGCAGTGGCATCATCATAGCTCACTGCAACCTCCAACTCCTGGGCACCCTGGCCTCCCAGAGTGCTAGGATTACAGGCGTGAGCCACCACACCAGCCTGAATTTGTTGGTTTTTTTTTTTTTTTTTTAATTGAAGTAGCTTTTTAAGTGATGCACCTGGACACAGTGGTCTATTTTTAACTATAATTCAGCCCAAATAGATATAACCTACATTTGTAAAGCATATACCATGTAACATAAAACCGTTCTTGTATGTTTTTTTTTTTTTTTGCTTTGCTTTTTATTTGCCAAAACCTTAGGAGCTGCCCCACTCCAGTCACTTTTGATTTCTTTTCCCTTTATGTTCTGGTCACCATTATTTGCAGGGTTCCGATAGATGAAGGCAAGCAATCCGAAAATTGGGAACTGCAAGACTCAACTTTTTCTATCAAATTGGATTAATAAAACAATTAAATCAAGGAGTGTATATTTACTTAAATTACTATAGCTGCACTGTCCAATGTGAGAGCCACTAGTAATAGGTGGCTAAAAACTAAAAATTCAGTTCCTTAGTTGCACTAGCCAAATTTCAACGGTTTAATGGTACCATGAGGCTAGTGGCCACTGTATCAAGCAGAACATTTTCATCATCCCAGAAAGTTCTACTGGACAGAGCTTCATTTGAGGATTGCTTTAGATAGTAAGCTTCAAATTCACTTAAAATGAAGTGCTTTGGATTACTTTATAATGTCACCTCAAAGTATTTAATGTCAACCCTTGTTTGGTTGTTTTAGGTATTTATTATGGAAAGCAAGGTATAACTCCACCAGCAGCTAATTTTCTTAGAAAATTTCCACTATTGAGAGAAGCAGTCCTGTTAAAATGCTTTGTATGTAGTAGGCACTCACTAAATACTGCTGATCTCCTTCATTTGGGTAATAATAGGAGACTTTTAAGAATGCAATGAATAGCACAGTTAACTGAAAGAAATAAAACTATCCACTTAGAAAAGTAGTAAGCAGCCATTCATTTAGTCAACAGACTGCATGGGGCCACTCCATGGGCCTCTCCATGTCTCCACTGGGTTCCATGCCCTGACCAGTGGGATCGTCCTCCCTGGGGTCCCCTATTGGCTCCAATTGGAGGCACTGGCAGGAGATCTAAGGGTGGAAAGAGAGTGAGTGATGTCTGGGCAAGGTGGGCTGGCCCTGTTCCTGGCTGAAAGTCATCGCTCCTTCTCAAGGCTCCCCTCCAGGGCTGGTAACTATTCCCACCCTTTGCTACTTCAGACTTTGCACAATGAATGTGCCCATCGTTTGCTGGCCTCAAAACACATCAAGATCTCCTTTCGGTTTCCCTAAGTCCTATCAACACATTTGTAAACTAAACATTCCTTAAATACCAAGCTTGAGTGTGTCATGTGTTTCCTATCAGAACTCTGACCAATATAATCACGTATTCTTGTCACACACTGTTCTAGGACCTTAGAGACCCCCAGCTAATCCTAAGAAATACCATTTTTAGAAAAGTAGCCTTTTATTTTGCTTTTTAACATTTAATTGTTTTTCAATAATAATGCCCCATCTATGTTATTTTTCAAATTATACTAATAGAGTAGAAATGCGCCCCCCATTTCTATACACATTATATTCATCAAATTTAAGATAGTCATTGGCTATTTTGCTTTTGTACTTCACTTAGTGCTTTTATGACAATGACAAATTAGCTTAATAGTAGTGATCACCTTCAAAGACACTATGATCAAGTCTAATAATAAACATCAAGATTGAGAACATAACTGAGGTAATTTAGACCAAAAGCCCATTTTTATCCTAATCATGTATGCATTTGGAGCAGAAACATTTCATCCCTAAAGAATTTTGTCTGTGCCTCAGATTCCTCTTTTCATGTTCGTAAACAAAAGAAATGGATTCAATTCCATAAATATTTATTAAGTCCCTACTATGTGCAAGGGATTATAACAGGTACAAAACTCAACAAAATATACTTCTTGTCTTTAAGGATCTTACATTTTTGTGAAGGAGGCCCACACGTACACAAATTACTGTTAACAAAATGCTCTATTAAAATGTTACCAAATATACATATAATTTTAAGTTATGGTTTTTCTTTCCTGATATTTCCCTTCTCAGTCTTTTTCCCTCTAACATTAAATGTAAATTTATTATACATTATAGTCTAAATGAAATGCCACTTAGTGAAAGTTACAATATAATAAGAAAAAGAAAAATCAAATTAGTAAACTCTAATGTCTCCATTTTTTAGACATCCTAAGAATGAGATTTTACAGGCTGCCTAAGAGTGAGTACACAACCAACACAGAATATTATATTTTATATTAGCTTCAATTTGCCTGCCTATTCTTAAAAATGCAGGTGAACTATGCTCAAAAGCTTCATAATATGTTGAGAAAGTTAGATGAAAGGTACTAAAACCAGAAACTTTTATTTTAAGAAGTAAACTCGTATCAAAAAGAAAATTCCTTGTATTTCTGAGGATAATAATAATTCCTCATCTGCTTATTTGAACCCTCACTTTCCTCTTGGACTTTAATCTTTCTGATTGAATATGTACATTTTTAACGTAAACAAATAATGCATATGACTTCTACAGTGTCCAGCATACCCATCTTTCACTGTTGAAAATTAAATAAGTAAAGGATATCTAAATACTAGGCTACTGTTGTGTTTTGGGAGAGCTTTGGAACAATTTATTTACACACAAATATTATTAACAGCAAAATGTTTTGAATCAACATGTTGTGTAAAATGATTCCCTTGATCTCAAAAGAGAGAATCTTCTGGCCCAGGAAGTCAATTGCTCTGTAAAAAAGCCACCCTAAATTGTCCACAAAGGCAAGTCTCTCCCCACTCTCCATCCACACCACCTCACTGAAAACCTCCTTGACTAAGACCAGGGGTAGGCAACCTGCAGCCTTCTAGGTCCTTAAGTGCAGCCTTTTGACTGAATCCAAATTTTACAAAACAAATCCTTTTATTTTTATTAATATATTTTTGTTTGTCTTTTATATTTTTATTTTATTTTTCACATGAACGTATTTAAAATACCAAAGAATACAGTAAGTTTCAACGAAATAATTATCCCAGATTGACTGGCACAATTAGAACTTTAGTAAGCCATAAGCGCTAAATTGACGGCTACTACACTCATGATTTAGTTCTAACTTCTCCTGCCTGGCTGGCACTACTAACACGTGAGGCTGGTTGGCGAGAGCTTATAGGGGTCTAAAACACCAGTCTCTTATCAGCTTTTGACATTGGTGCACTGTGTTTCTGTTTGAAGTGAAATTTGTAAATAGTTGCACAGCTCAACAGTATTTTTTAATTCTGTCTGCCTAACAGCCCATCATGTCAAAGAACAATAAAATGCTGAAGGAAGAAGATAGATTTTTTAATGAGAATTGGGAATTGCAATATTATCTTGTTTCTGGTAAAGATAAGATGATTTGCTTACTTTGAGATACTGCAATATCAACATTAAAGAAATTCAATGCTCATCAACATTATAACAGTCATAAGGACCATAAATATTTTAAATTAGAGGGACAGGTACAAAAGGTTGTACTGCAGAAATTAACAGATGAAAAGCAAAGACAATTCTTTCAAGCAGCAATAAGATCCAGAAATAATGTCTCTGAAGCAACTTATAAAGTAGCTTATATACTCAGGGGAAAAAAAGGGAAGCCATTCAGTGATGTAGAAATTGTGAAAGAGTGCATTGTTGAAGTTGTAGGGTGCTCAGACCCAGATAATATTTCAAAATACAAACAACTGACACTTTCAAGGAAACTCTAACTGATCAGCAACATGAATTAGACTTCAACTTTACAGAACAACTTCATGCAATACTTCAAAAGGAAAATATATATTATTCAATCTCTTTAGATGAATCAACTGATACTACTGACTCAGCGCAGGTTTTATAGTTCATTTGGGTCATAACTCTTGCAAACAGAACATGGGGAATAGATTATCTTCAACAACTTTCAATATAAATGTCATGAAGTTGGACTGACTTTGGTAAATTTGCATACAGTGCACCTTCCATGACAGGAAAACATGAAGGGTTTACTGCACAGATAAAAGAAGTATTAACAGATCCAGATGCTCTCATTTCTTTTCATTGTATCTTGCATCAGCAAAATCTCTGTGCTAAAGCTACTATTTTAAGTGACTCTTTGCAACAAATAATAAGTATTGTTAACTATATTCATGCAAATGCAACACAGCATCTTCAGTTTTGTAACAAGCCAAAGTTGAAAGATGAGGTATCATTCTAAAGGGCATTGGCTATCCCAGGGAGAGGTGTTGGCCAAAATTTTATCTCTGTGAGAACACATAGTTAAATTTTATGAAGAACAGAATGAGCAATGTGAATTACTGAAAGAGGATTTTTATACAAATGCAGCATTTCTGTGTGATACCACGTCAAATCAAAATATCTTGAATATCTCTTTGCAAGGTCTGTATATGATATGTGGCCAAAAATCCAAGCATCTTTTTTCAAAACACTTCTTCTTCAACAGGAAATTTTGGATAAACATTTTCCCCAGTTAGTCATTGATGAGCAGGATGATATATGCAAATCATTTGAAGAATACACAGCTGCTATAGACTTATTAAGTGGAGAATACAATGAAATGGAGCATCACAACGTAACACTCAAATTAGCATTTCAGCCTCACCTAGTTGATATCACCAAGGCACCTAAAGAACTATACATGGAATTGATTGAGCTCTCAGTAGAAGATACTTCAAAGTCATTGATGGATGCTAAGAAAGATTCAATTGAAATATGGAAAAATGCAGTAGAATACCCGCACCTTCAGCAACATGCCTGTAAAATGCTTTCTTGCTTTTCAACCATTTATTCCTGTGAATCCACATTCTCCTACCCAACCCAAATCAAGATGCCCTTAAGGTCACAAATGACTGATATCCATCTAGAGGATCAACTGAAAGTGTGGAACTCCATGTTGCAACCAAATATTCAAATGCTTTCCAACAAAAAGCAGACACAACAAAGTCATTAAAAGGTTAGTCACTTTAAAATTAACAAATAGTTTTCATTTTTGAAATTAAGTATATATTAAGTTCAATTTTTATAAAATAATGTACATTTTTAAGTGTACCTAATTAAAGTTTCTTGAATGTGGCCTTATTTGATTACAGCTAAATTAATACAGACTTCCAACATAAAAAGGTTCCCCACAAGTCTGTGACACTTGTCAAATAATAATGGTCCACACACAACTTGGTTTTCTTACAGATAACACGATTTGAAATTGTCCATAGTCCTTTCCTTCTGTGTATCCCACAGGTTCCAGAGTTCATCAGTTATGGTCACACATACTTACAGAAGGGAAAGGTTTGAGCCAAGCAGGGCAGAGGATCCTTGAAACAGTGAGAAATAAATAAAAACAAACAAACACAAACAAAGCTAGCTGCAGTTGCACCGTGCTTTTACTCAATTATGCCATCCTAAGAAGTTGGGTGTAAATCAAATACAATAAAATAAACTTATTTGTTCCGATGGACTGAAGAAATTTCACAAACCATTTCTCTTAATATCTAATTAATCTTTAATATGCCATGATTCCTGATGGCTTAACTTCATTTTTTTTCTTTTTTCTTTTTAAGTATTGTAGGTCCATAATAGTTGTATATCTTTATAGGGTACATGTGATGTTTTGATAGAGGTATACAATGTGAATTAATCAAATCAGGGTAATTGGGGTATCCATCACCTCAGGCATTTATCATTTCTTTGGGTTAGGAACATTCCAATTCCACTTTTTTACTTATTTTAAAGTATACCCTAACTTATTATTGATTATGGTCACTTTGTTGTGCTATCAAATATTATTCATTCTATTTAACTATATTTTGGTACCCCTTAACCATCTCCACTTTATCTCCACCCACCCCCACTACTGTTCACAGTTTCTGGTAGCCATCATTCTACTTTCTGTCTCCATGAGATCAATTGTTTTAATATTTAACTCCCACATATGAGTGAGAACATATGAGATTTGTCTTTCTGTGTTTGGCTTATTTCACTTAACATAATGTTCTCCAGGAAGGGTGAGGAAAGTAAAAAATAAAAATAAATAAAAATAAAAAACAAACAAACAAAAAAAACATAATGTTCTCCAGTTCCATCCAAGTTGTTGTAAATGGCAGGATTTCATTCTTTTTTGTGGCTATATAATATTCCATTATGTATATATACACCACAATTTCTTTATCCATTCATCCATCGATGGACATTTAGGTTGATTTCAAATCTTGGCAACTGTGAATAGCGCTACAATAAACATGGGAATACATATATCTTTTTGATATACTGATTTCCCCTCCCTTGGATATATACCCAGCAGTGGGATTGCTGAGTCATATGGTAGTTCTATTTTCAGTTTTTTGAGGAACTTCCATACTGTTCTCCATAGTGGTTGCACTAATTTACATTCCCACCAACAGTATAGGAGGACTCCCCTTTCTCCACATCCTCGCCAGCATTTGGATGATGGTTTAACTTTAAATTATGCTTTCTGTCAAAGAGTTAGTGATCTGTAATAATCTTTAAAATATGTAAACGAACTAAGGAGGCATTTTCACTGTTGAATCTTTTTGTAAATTGTGGAAAAATCTCCTCTCTTATTTGCTTAATATATCCCCATTTCTCCTATATTTGATTTCCCTAATGCATGGCACATAGCCAGTTGTGACATTTTCAGCTAGTGGACTTAATGAGTGTATGATCTAAACAGCATGAGGAAAAAGCTGTGCCCAAATAGTACAATGGGCTTGTTGATGCCACCCACTGTGCATTTTGTTTTTCCAAGATTATACACATAATTGACTAAAACAGAGCTCCTAAATCCTAATTGTATGTTGAGTGCTGCCCACCTGCCAACTACATTCAGATATCTCAGGAAAAAAAACAGAGACTGGTGTAAAGTGCTTGGCATTAGGGAGAAAGTGGTTCCCATCTGAGTGGTGAACAAGAGGGTTGGCGTCAATAGATAGAGGTGGTGTTTAATCAGAACCTTGCTGGGTTTTGTTGTTGTTGTTGTTGAGCAAACAGGTTACAGCAGGTAGTCATGGCAGGATAGAAAAAGTTTAGCAAGAATGAAGTATTCTGGAGTCTAACCTGCCAATGTGGGAAAGCTCCAGGCATGCTGAAAAGGTGAGAGGGTCAGGAATGTGGTAAAGGAAAAATCCAGAAACAGAACAGGGCCATGCATAGGCCAGGAGCATGGAGGATGAGCGGGACCCAGCCATGGGCTACGTAGCTAATCGTCAATGGGTTAGAAACACGAGAGCAAAGCAGAATTAGCTCTGGACACTGTTCTGGCAAATCAAGAGAAGCGGCCGTGCTAGTGGCAGGAAGTGCAGAAGCCTGGCCAGCCCTGACTCTTGGGTGACCTCAGACAGAGTGACCACTACTGATTCCTGTTTAGACACCAGCTGGTGCCACTGGCCCCATTCACATCCCATCCAACCTCTGCGATAAGTTTCCTGGAATGACTGCTGAGGCCCCTGTGTGGTCTCCCTTCTCTGTTCTTCCTCTGCAGGCCAAGGCATTGACCAGTCACATGACATTAGGCCTCGGCCCTCCCCAACCCCCGCCCCCTGCCACTTCCCCCTTACTCTGCCTCTCCAGAGCTCTACTTCTCTCTCTTCACTCTGGGTAGCCTTCCTCATCTGTAACATGAGTGGCTTAGACCAGATGATCCCAAAGTTCCTTCCAATTCTAACATTCTGTGATTCTTGGATGTTATAAATTCCCAGAATCATAAAATTTAGAGTTGAAAGGAACTTCAGAAGTCATCTATTCAACCTCCTACTCAACCTAGGCTAACCTAGCCAGAACTAATAAGCTTTGAACGTTCTATGTAGTTGTTTTTGGCTGGCTGAATGTGGCAATAATCAAAGCTTAAAACCTTCAATATAAAGCATGAAAAAATATATACATAAGATTTTTGAAACATCTAAGAAAAAGTTTGAAGGAACTGAGGCCCACAGAGCAGCATGTTCTAGTGCTTAGAAGTTCGTATCTAGGCAGCAACTCTCAATCTTTGCTTTTACAATATCAGGGACATATTAAAAACTCATAAGGGATGTCAGAAAATCCTCCAAACAAAATTAATTTTCAATTTATTATTATGTTTATAAATATATAAGACAGGGCAAGGGGGTGTCACAACAACATCAAATAAAACCTCAAAAAGTGAATAAAGAGTACAAAGCCGAAACAGTTTTGTATTTTGAGATACATTCAAGAAAAATTAAAAAAATGTTATCTGTTCTTAAAGGGTAAGTTTCAGTGGCAAGCTACTTTTCAAAATTAATTTTGATCTCTGATAATAAATATTCTCTCTCTCTCTTCAAAAGAATTATTTTCTTCACAGAATCTATGCCAACTACCATATTGCAGATCCTGAAGAAATCACTGGATGTATTTACGCAACAAGTATTTAAAACAATAGTTTCTATTGTGTTTTATTATTAATTACTTAAAAGTGGTAAGTGCATAAATAAATAAGAGATATACCCTACTAAAAGTTTGGAAGACTCATCAGTGTTAAGATTGTCAATTCTCCCAAAACTGATGTACATACTTAATATCATTCCAATAAAAATCCTAGTAAATTTCTTTTTTATGGACATTGACAAGCTAATGCTAAAATTTATAAGGAAATGCAAAGGACCTAGAATAGTGAAGACCATTTTGAAGAATACATACTTACTGTATTGCTACAGGAAGTAAGACAGAGTAGTAGCATTGGCACAAGGATACATATGGAACAAACAAGTGTCCAGAAGAACCACACAAATGTGATCACCTGATTTTCAACAAAGGCAACAATGAAATTCAAAGAGGGAAAAATGTCTTTTCAATAAATGGTACTGGATCAATTAGATATCCACATGGGGAAAAAACAACAACAAATCTTGACCCTATCCACATCAAACACAAAAATTAATTAGAAATGGATTGTGTACCTATATGTGAAAGATAAAATACAGCTTTTAGGGAGAAATGTTGAAAAACATCTTCATGACCTTCAAGTAAACAAAGATTTCTTAAACAGACACAAAAAGCAATGATCATAAAAGATTAGTAAATGGACTTCATTAAAATTAAGAACATTTATTTATTAAAATATATCAATAAAACAGTGAAAGGGAAAATTGAAAGTTAGAAGATATTCTCACACATATGTCTGATGAAGGACTACATCCAAAATATTTTTAAAAGCCTACAAACCAATTAAAAAGACAACCCACTTTAAAAAGTGAACAAAAAGTTGAGTTGTATGGTATGTAAATTATATCTTAATAAAATTGTGATTTTTTAAAAAGTGAGCAAAAACTTGAAAGAGACTTCTCAAAAGAGGATATCCAATTGGCCAATACATATATGAAAAACTGCCCAACATCATTAATCATCAGGAAAATTCAAATTAAAACCATATGAGATGCCACCCATCAGAAGGGGTAAAGTTAAAAGACTGATAATAACCAAGTTTTAGTGAGGATACAGAGCAATTAGATTTCTCATGATTTGCTGGCAGGAGTAGAAAACTGGTAATATTTACCAAAACTGAACAAACACATATGCTAAGACCTACAAATTTCTCTCCTGGGAGTAAGCATATATGTTGAACACATGATATGAATAAGATAATTATAGCAATTTTATTCATAGTAGCCCCAAATTGAAATAATCCAAATGCCCATTATTAATAGAACAGATAAATAAATTGTGATACAGTATATTCTATTATGGAATACTACAAAGCATTAAAAAAAAAAAAGAACCAACAATTGCACACATAACAACGTCAGTGAATCAAACCAAAATAATAATCAGCTAAAAAGTCCAGACACAAAAGGATACAAACTATATAATTCGATCTTTATAAAGAACAAGACTAAACAAAACCAATCTACAAAGATAGAAGTCAGACTAGTTAGTCACCTTTGGCAGGTAAAAATGAGGGTGCTTTCCAGATGCTGGACACGTTATATTGTCACCTGAGTGGCTGTTACATGAGTAGATCAACTTATATATTTAAAAGTTGTGTACTACACCTCCATACAAATTTTAAATAAACAAATAAAATTATCCCACTGAGTTCCAGGATGACACAAACTATGTCTTCATTACATATTTGCACTTTCCAGGGCCTAATACAAGGCCGGTTCAGTAAGTATTTACTGAATTCAATCAAACTGGCCAGGGAGTTCCATCTATATGATCTTAACTACATGATTTCAGTATATGTCTGAGTTGCTAACACAAGAACTGTAAGTGTGTGCGTCCTCCATACTCCTTTTAAATTCCCAGTGCATTCATTCATATTTAAAATACAGGGTTATTTTTTTTTTTTCCCCAAAAAGGGAGGAAGGAGCATTTGCATACTGAAAAACAAACCCCAAAAAGACCCCATTTGCAGGGTTTAACAGGGTTTAAATCAAAGAAGCAAAGGAAGAAAAAACAAAGAAAGGTGCTGTTGTGGCGCCCTAGAAAGCAGATGTTCATTAGGGCTCAGACGCACAGATTACTATCACAATGTACTTATCTCAACATGCTATCGTCAGACCACACAGTCAAATCAAATTTTGAAGGCTCAAAGGATGTGCACTGAAGAACATCCTGTACTGCCGAAACATGAATTTGAATTTTGTGTCAGAAACAGAGGGCAGAAAAGAATACCAGATATCACCCACTGTCATTTTAAATCCTATCTCTATGTTAAAAAATAACCTACTCCTTTAAAAAAAAAGGTAATCAAAATCAATGTTTAAGATTTCTGCTATTAAAATTAAAATCTAAGAAACTATTACCAAGTAAGAAACATCTTTTTTTAGTCTTTGGCAAATTAAAAAAACACAACTCTTCTGTGATTATGTTTTAGACAAAGAATAACTTAGTGAAATAGTCAAGAAATAGAAAAAATGGTTATGTGATTTTAAATTTTAGTATGAGTTAAGAAAAAATGTTAATAGCTTACCATTTGACCATGTCATATTTAAATTCTAATCTCATTAGGAGTACACATTTATCATCAAGATATTTTCTATTATGCTAATTATGTACTTTTATTTAAAGTATTACATCATGTCTGTGCTTCTATAACACACTTATACATTACCAAATAAAATTTAAAATGTCCATATAAAATTGAATTAGGAATCAGAAGAGAAAATCTGACTCAAAGGGGCAATTGTAGTTAGCAAATTCTTAATCATAATCTATAGCATTAAGAGGTAGCAAAGATGTTTTTTAGCCAAATCAAGTCAGACACACTTGGCCCCTGATTGGGGCAGATCAAGTGGGAGGAGCTTATGTGATAGTCACCCTGGCAGATCTCCAACTAGCACACTCACCTGTTAGTGGTCAGACATAAGTCCAGAGTGGCTCAACTCTAAGAGTGCAAGAAGAAAAGCTGGGGGCAGGAGTGGGAGAGAAGAGAGAAAGGAAAGACACTTTGGGATTATCCAAACCCTTGCTAGGAAGGGCCAGGCACTTCACTCTCTCCTGCTCCCACTCTGCAGCTCTTCATCCCAGAGCCAAAACCCAGAAACAAAATACCTAGAGGTCTCCAGTTTGAGTCATCCTCTTAAGCTTATGTTGGTTCCACCTTTCTCCTCCTTTCAGGGTAGGACTCTTAACCTGCACTCCACAGGCTGATTCTAGGTAAAAATTTGAGGTTGATGGAAATATGCACCATCATTGGGTTCTCAAGGAGGTCTGGGGTTCCCCTAAGAGTTATGAACCATCAACAGACCAGGACAAGTTAAAAATAAGAAAAATGATAGAACTGGACAGTTTTTACTTTGTCTTTACGTTCCCTTCTTGTTACCAAACTCAGGAGATGTTTAGGGCTAGAGAAGACGAGGAAAAGCTGTGAGGTTGTAATAATCTAGCCAGTGGTGAGCTCAGGGTGAAGAGCACAACTAGCAACCCTCAAGCTGCTTAAAAAAATAATAATTTTTCTTTTATTTTTTTATTAGAGGGGAAAAGGGAACAAGAGATTACCTCCGAGGCCTGCACAAGAAGAAAAAACAGATGAGTGGGGAGCTAGTTTAGTAGTAAGGACGGCTCCCAGGGCCTGACCTCAGTGGGAAGCTCCAGTGCCAACAATCTCCTGGCTCATCTGACCACAAGCCCCATCACCTATCTTCTTGAAACTCCTTCCCTAGTCCTAAAATCTCTAAGCCCTATTGAAGGACTACAGGTAAGCCCTGTCTCCCCACTCCTCTACAGAAGGCAGAGAGATAGGTTCCTGGAACTCCAAGTCTGAATTCGCACCTCCCTCTCCAAGAAACATTGTCTGGTATGGTGACTTGGTTCTTTGGTAAGATTAGTAGAGAACTGCATGTGAATTATAAAGTGAATTACTTTTACAGGCTCTTATCGGTTGGCTGGGGACCCTATCATTAAGTATAACAATTTATATATGAAATGAGTTTCAAGGTCTAAATATGCAACTGACAAGCTATTTGGAATAAAACTTGTTGGAAACACAACTCTCTTATAAGTTGCAGTACACCAAATATTGAGCAAATCATATAGAGCACAAGAAAAATATCATCTAGTAGCCAGTTCTCTGATAGCCAATTCTTTCTGTGTTATTTTTTTAAAATAAAAGTATGCAAGTGATCATGTGGAATGAAACCTAAGAAGAGGCTAGGATTTGGCACCATTTTTTTTAGACTTTCATTTTAAAAACAATGAAATTAATCAGAGCTGTGCTTTGTAGGAGGCAGAGAGGGTCGTGGGAGTATTTCAGTTAATGACTTGAAAATAAATTTTTCTTTTTATAAATGTCTGCATTTGTCAAAAGCCTGCTTGGTGATGAATCCAAATTGTTGTTGAGAAGACAAAGGTAAAACTGGTGGTATTACAAATTTCTAATAAAATGTACTTTTTCCTTATAACCAAATATTTTATTTGGGACTTTATTATATAAACTGTGAAAATATTTCATTGTAATTCTGTGGGTAAGGGAGGGTTTAGAGGTTCTCCAGCACAAATATACTCCCAAGTGCAACTCAGAATCACCATGTTTAAAAAGTATTTAGCAGGGGAAATAGTATACTGTTATTTGAGGATAATATAAGTATAAGCTAATAATATAAAATTCATTTTTGGCAACTTTGATGCCTCCCCGCTAAGAAACTCAAGTTAAGAGCAAGGTATTCCATGATGTATCTGTCCATTTCTGCCATTCTAAGTATTCAGTTTTTCAATGCATAAAAAACACAACTGGTAGTGCGTGAAATGGGCCCACAATTACAGAGCTGGGAAGACAGATGCATTTTTCCTTCAAGACCAGTGAAAATTATTATGACATCTACGAAACGATCTCATTTTGTTGCACAGAAACTTTCCCTGAGATCACTGTTTATCTGGGCCCCAGCAGCCCAACTACATGGCACATGTTGTTCAATGGGCAGCCAGAGGGACGGACTCTGGGGTCTGAGGATAATATGACTCCCGCAGCACTGGGTTCCATTTGCAGAGGTGAATAACAGCTTATTTTAAAAGAATTAAACTAGATAATGACCAGATAAAGAGATATCTATGAAAGATCAGGAATAGTTTTTAAAATCTTATTTTCTGAAGAAATGCCAGCTTACATTAGACACATTATCAATGTATAGATTGCAGGCAAGCAGTGATCTAATTAGCAGCATTACAAAAGCTCAAACTTATTTTTTCCCGTTTGCCATAGGCAAGGCTAATGAGTTAGGAGAAATAAACATCATTTCAAGTGGTTCAAAACAATAAAAGTAACATTTCTATATAACCGTTATGTCATGATTTAAGGATTACATTACCAGGCTGTCACACCTCCCATAGGTTGGCTTAACAGTACATTTGTAAGCAGAAAACTGAAAAAATAATAATATGAAATAAATTAACTGAATATGAAATTTTGAGGGGAAGGAGTACTTTATATTAAGTACAAAAAAATCACTTTTAAAATGCTAAGTATTCAATAGGATTATAAAGCAGAAAAAGTAAAAAACGATGCGATTCTCAATTCAAACAATTTTCATTCATTTACTTAAAGCCCAATTTCTTTCCAAAATTCCCAGGTTTATTGTAGCTTTTATTAGCACGTTACTTTTTCTCACGAAACACATGGCAACTTTTAATCCCACATATATCTTAGTGCCTTCCGTGTCACTCTGAAGCTTGGCTAGTATACTGCCTTCGTGGGTGTATTATTTGTAAATATTCTTGGCTTTTTTCTTATGTTGTGTCTCTTCTGTCCTCCCTGCTAGCTTGTGAGGTGCTGGAGAACAAGGACCAGATATTTCACTCCCTAAATTTTCCCAATGTCAAGTGGAGAGAATGGTGCATTGGGGTCACTCAGTAAATACAATTGATTGGCCAGTGTTTTGGCCCTTCATGATCCTCAACAATTTTCCAACAAAATGCCAGCTTAAAACTTTACTGAATTCCAGGATACAGACATTATAGCCAATGTAGGATATCATCCACTGACATTGATTTTGCATGTTTACAGTGCCAGATTTATCTGCAAGTTAATTGTTCATATTAGCCTCCAAACTCTCTTTTAGAGGCTTACTTTTCAAATTCAGCATCCAGAAGACTATACCTATTCTCCATCTTCTAAATTGACAAATGCATCCTTTTAAGAATTTAATATAAGACAATATAGAGAGAATGACAATGCTCAGATTTATACGTTTCTTCTCCCCTAGGATATCTAGATGTTGATTTTTGCTCTCTCCTTTTTATTTCTCATCATTTTTTGACATGCTTATTTTCCAGTGCTTGTTTGAAAAATTAAAATACTCATATAATTATGTTAAGGAGAATAGATGCATTAAGCAAAAGTAAGGAATTAGATTATGGGAGATATATGTTCAGTGTGTCATTGGCTTAGCTGTCGCTGCCCCTCTACACTTTTCTATTCCCCTCGTATCTATCAGATTAAGAAATATTTATTTTCTATTATCAAATTTATGTGTGTGCTCAAATTTGTAAGTGTGTGCAACACACAGTTCTAAGAAAACATTTTGCTGTGTATCATCTGACCTAACTCCCAACGGTAGATTTCTGAATCATCCAAGTGCTGCCACTCCTGAGACACAGCCGTGTTCAACCAGGTTTTACTATTTATTCATTAAAATGAAACAGCAAAGAAACCAGAACATTCAATTCATCCCACATAAAATCCCCAAGCCCAATGTTCAATGTTTGAATATTTGGTTTGGTTTTATACTAAATATTATGGTGCTGCATTTAAATAACTGACATATCATTACCACATTTCTTTAAAATAAGCTATTTTACATTGAATAAAACACTTTCACTTAAGAGCAACCTAATATATTCCTGCTTATTTCTTTAATATCTCAATGAATGGGATTAAAATGATATTCTCCCACTGTGTAAGCTAGATGGCCAAGTATCACGGTTAGTGTCATGCAACAATCAGTATCTGAGAGATAACTGTAATTCTCAACACCTCAATCCTAGTTCATACTTCAGTTATTATTCATCAAATGAATAAATGTTTTTAGCAAGTCTGAAATACACTGAAAAAAGAGATATTCTTGAAAATTAAGCAAGAAAGAATTTGGGCTGTGTTGGGGAAGGAGCATCCTGGTGATAGGAGCCATAGACAGGCTGATACACTGATTCAGTGTGTAACATTTCCCCCCCAATATAATTCTATGAGATTTTCTCTGGCACCCATATTCTTTAATAAAATTTACACCAAAAGGCACTTTTGATTCCATAAATTAAGCATTGACCAACTGATATATGATTCATCTTAGGGTTCCTATTCAACTCATAAAACATTTGAGAGGTTTCATTATAGGAACAAAATAAATCAAAGCACAAATCAAAGTATATTGAGAATTCATTAAAAAATTAAGCTAGATTATTGTATTTGTAGATTTTGGTCTACAAATTTTTCTGGTCTAAGAAAATTTTGCATGCACTTTTTCTAAATAATAATAGTTCATTAACAAGCATTTATTTAGCACCTACTGCTCTAGGAATCAAGCAAGAAACCAAGGAGATGTTGACATACTTTGAAGAGTAGCATACAATAGGGTTGCAAGATCATACTTGACTTGGAGAAAATAAACTTTAGTCAATTGAGCATCCAGTAACAAATAAACTAGATAAATTCTTCACCTCTAAAAAGAATGAACAATTTTTAAGTGTCCATGACATTTTTACTGAGTACTTATACTTCCATTCTAGATCTATCTCATATGATTTTTATTGGTTAAACAGATACAGAAAAAAAATGATTTTCTTTTCTGGTAACTCCTTCAGGAAAAAGAAAAGGGAAAAAGGTATCTTTGTCTTTGGTTAAGAGATCTGTAACTTAAAATTTAAGTACACATTAAGTAAGCTGAGGTAATTTTAAAGTTTTAATAAACCATTAAGCAAAATACAAAGAGTAACAAATCAGTAAAGTTTTCAAAATTTTTTTCTTGAAAGTATCTTACATGGAAAATACCCATATTTGAATTTAAATTCAAAGCCAAGATTGCCAAAGATGTAAAGTCTATCTAGCTATACTAATACTAAATGAATATTTTCCTACTTTTCTTCACTTTCTTTTCCTGTTCCCTTCTAGTAGCTTAAGATTTGGCTCCCAATATAGAAAGAGAAAACTTATAAAATAATAGTAGTACAGGCAATTAAAATGAAATAGCTATTGGAAGAGAAGGGTGCTACAATGTTGCATTATAATGCATCTTCATTTTAACATTTACATGACCTTGAGTCTTCCAATACCATTTCCAGTCACAATATCCCACTCCCCTAAGGAAATAAGGTTTATTCATCAGCGTAAAATATTGCATTATTAAATTGATATATTTAAGCAAATTTTATTCATCTCTAAACATGGCCACTTCTTAAGACAAAAAGCACCCCAGGTCTTAATATTTATTACGCTTTTATACTTCCAATCCACTTTATTATACTCAGTATTATGTATCAAATCATGACTTTTAATTTCTGGAGAAACAGATTGTTTGATACTATTCATTTGGCTACAACTAAGTAAGAATTAGTGTATGGAAAAGTTTAATTCAGAAAAACTGTTTTGTCCTAGTAGCCTTTATTAATGGAATCCCAAATTCGTATCATTTATTATTTTTCAGATTTTGAAGATAGGTGCAGATATGTTCTTTTTGCCATACACTTATACAAAAATGGCTTAAAAGAAAAAATTATGTTTAGTTTCAGAAACAAACATTAATATAGCTGTTTCTTCAGCATAGAAAACAATACTGCTCTATGTACAAAAACTTCAAAATCAAGCTTTGGTTATATTTTATAGAAATATATATATATTTTTTTAATTTGGTGGTAGGTGGGGGAGTTGGAGAGATTAAGTGATTTCTCAGTTGTCTTACTGTTTTCTTTTTAGAAATATATTTAAAAAAAAGAAATATATTTTTAGAACTATGTGAATAAAGATTATAAATGTGTCAAATTGCCTTTTGTTGATATAAAATAGCTAACTAATCATGTAAAGAAAATTTTATACATCCTTTTTGTCAAAAGAAATAGACTATGTATTTCAATCCCCATAAACATTTCCATACCTCCACTGGCAGTAATGTATGTTGAATTTTTGAAATAAGCAGACCAGGATTCAAGGGTTGCCTGTACAATAAGTGAAATTAAGACAGCCATTGGTTGAAAATGTCGACATACAAATCTTTAAGTTAAAATGTTAGATTACCAATTTTTTCTTCTGTGTTATGAAAAAGCGAATACTAAATTTAATATAGCACAGCATAGGTCATTTTAAAATTCAAAAAACCCTTTAGAACTATATGTGCTTACGTTGATGAAGCTGCATCAGACTACATTTCAGAATGAATGTGTCAGGTGTTAAAGAGAACCTGCTGTGATAAGACCATCCTGACTGAGAAACCCAAAAACATCCAACAGTGTGTAAAATCAGGTTACTTGAAATTTATGTTACTCTACACCAAGGTATTGTGAAAATTATACAATTTTTTTTATTTCTACCCATGTCTTGCCCTTCCATAGTATTCTCAAACTTACTTTATGTTTAATGCAGACTATTACTTTTTGTAATGATTTTTTTTTTTTTTTGTCAAAGCACAAAGCATACCAATATGGTCATTTGCTCAAATATAGCACCTTAGATGTTACTTTTTGGTTAATAAACGTAGAACTAGTAAGTTTTTATGGGAAAAAAATCAGAAAATAAATTTGCCAAAATAGACTCTAACTGTATCATTAACACAAGAAGAACAGTTTGGCATATGTAATTTTTTAAAGTATGGTAACAAAATGCATTTTTAAGTGCCATTTTAATTGGTATCATCTATTCCTCCTGAGGAAAAGAAAACACATCTGTTTATTCCTACTTGATTCAAGAAAATCACATCTATCTCTTGCTCACAAGTTAAATATCACTTTTTAAATGACCATGCCACTCCTCAGTTTTTGATATAGCTTCCAAACAGAAGTTTCAAAACAACTCTGGCTAGCAAACACAACACTGCACTTTAAACAGAGTGATGTTTTCTATCCCATATTTCAGGAAGGCTAAAACACACACACGCAGGAGGCAGGGATCATGACAGGCGACAACAGATTCTAAGTGAGCTTATTAACTCTTTAGGCAGATTAGGCAACACGTTTTTAACTACAAACCAAAGTCTCTCTCTTTCTCTTTTTTTTTAATGGTACTACTACCATGGTACCAACAGATACATAAGGGAGGAAAAAAAGGTTATGCATTCTGAATTCTGCTTACCTAAAATCTGCATCTAATTATGTGTCATTTTTAGAAGATGCCCCTTTCTGAGATAATCAAGATACATTTCCGATAGGGAATTTAGATTTAATTACCAAATTTTAATACCATATTATATAGGTCAAGTGAATATGTGTACCTTTCTCTGAAACAAAGGGATTCAGAGTAACAGGATTTCAGATTTCATGGCAGAAACAGCAAAATATGTTTTGAGAATGTCATTTACCGCAACACAAATCAATATTAAATGCTTTATGCAGGAAGCACACTATCAGAAAATGGGCCCTAAAGCTTTCTGGGATCCGACCCTAATTACTAGAGCAGGCTCTTGCTGTTTGTCTCTCTCTTCAATTATTTACAGGGCAAAAAAAGCCAAATGGCATTGCATTAGCTATATTAAATGTTATGTACTTGGTTTCGAACTTACTAATGGTACATAAAAATTACTAAGGTAAATGTGCCTTTAGAAACATGGCTTTTTTTCCTTCTTCACCTGAGTGTATGTATTTATTATTCATATTGTTAAGTGTTGAAGAGGCTGTCCTTTAGGCACCCAATGCTGCATAATTTAAACAAGTGAATTAAATATATAAGACATCTAAAAGGCAGCACATTGATTATGCCACAAAATTTCTTTGAACAGCTACAATGTCGCTCACAGAGAAAATCAGCATCCCCCTGAAGTTTCTGAAAACAAATACTTGAGAACCACACAGAAATAATAGGTATCCTTACTGTTACCATCTTGCTGCTTTCTGGTGACCCAAAGTAAAATGGGAACTGGGTGGAGTGCAAATGAGGCCCTTAAATGCTAGGAAATTTCTGGTCTCAATGCTGACAAGTGTCCTTTTTACATAGACAAATACAGGGGTGCATTGTAGGTACATGACAACATGGACCACACACATTCTCAGAAAGAAAAGCTTATCAAGGTTGAATCAGAGATTCTTTGTACCAGGCGAGAAATGCGCGTCTGCCAGCAACTAGGGCATGATTACAACCTCCCAAAGAAAGTTCAGACACTGCATCCACACCTGATTCTTTCGTGATCTAGAAGGACAGCCTGAGTATTGACAGATGTTAGTGATGGATGTTACCGGCTGAAGAAGGCTGGTGTATCCTACTCCTACCCTCCCACATGTGGCAGAAGCTTCCAAAGCAGTGAAATCTCCAGTCTTCATGGACCCAAATAATTTTTTCAATGAGTTCAGGAGGCATCCAATTCTTATCGTAAAATAAAATAGGCCCACTAACAAAGTACCTAGGGTCCCTAGAAAGCCAGTCGCAATTTATATGGCTACATGACATCAGCTGTTGTTACCTAAGTGTACCGAGGCCACTTTTGAGAAAGCACCATTGGAAATCGATCTGTGGTAAACATATAAGGTACTTTTGGTTTGGTGTTTTGTTTGGTTTTTAACTAAATACAAAGTCGCTTCTTTCTCTCCACTGTAATCTGCCCACTGCCCCTCCTTTGCAAAAGCTACAGAAAAGATTAAAAGGGACCTCAATGAACGCTGAGTGAACTTTGGCCACTTTTCTACCCAAAACACAAGCGTAAAAGTAGAAATCAGTAACCAGGTGAAGTGCCACACCGCACAAAGATCAGAGGCGAGGGGCGGGCGCACCGGGCTGGAGGCGGGGAGGAAAATGTCCAGGCCCCCCCTCAAGCTCCAGACAAGGCGCGCGCGGGAGGTTGAGGGGCGTCCCTTGGGGAGGATGGGGGTGAGGCTCCGCGCCACTCCGGGGGAAGCGAAGAGTTACTGCTCACAGGGCGAGGCCCTGGAGAAGGGGTCGAAAAGCCGCGCCACCAGCGGGGCCAGCCGCGGACCCCAGGCGTCGGCCGCTGACCAGCCAGCGCCCCGCGAGGGGCGCCGCTCGGCCCCGCGACCCTCCCCGCCTCGCGGGCCAGGAAGGGGCTGGCGGCTCTTTCCTGTCTAGTCTCTCCCCCCGCGGCTTTCTGTAACCCGATCTCCGCACTCCGCTCACCGGGAAGCCGCCGCCCCGCGCGCCGCCCGGCTCAGCCCAGGCCAGCGCTATAGTTAGCAACCTTCCATCAACTCCGCCCGGGGGCCGCGGGGGCTCGCGGCGCGCGCCCCTCCCCGGGCCCGACCCTGCGCGCGCCCCCGGCACCCCCTCCCCCGGCAACCCCCACCCCCGCGCCCCTTTACCTTCGCCTGCAGATACTGGGGGTAGTAGTAGGTGGCGTACTGAGGGTACATCTGCTGTTTCCACACTTTGCCCATGAAGCTGGAAGGGAGCCTGCCGTGCAGGGTCGCGGACACTTTGGGGTTTCCAAGTCTCGATCGCTCCTGCCTCTCCCTTTCCGGCGGCGGCTGCGGCTGCCTAGGCGGCTGCTGCTGCCGCTGCTCCACCTCCCAGCCGGGACCAGACGTCCTCCTCCTCCTCCTCCTCCTCCCAGGCAGAGAGAAAGACACTGCAGAGCGCAGAGGGCACCCCGGACAGGGCGCTCCCAAGGAGTTTCCTCCCGGAGCCCGACTGCTCCGGGGCTGCCAAGGGCTGGCGCGCTGGCCGCGCTGCGCTCGGGCGAGCAGGCTGAGCGGGGCTGGGAGGTGATCAATACAAGTGGAAAGTGCTGCTGCTGCGGCGGCGGCGGCTGCGCTCGGTGCCAGGCGGCATCTGGGGTGGGTGCGCCCGATGGGGAGAGGGGAGAAGGGCTGGCGTACCGAGGCCGTGGGGGAAGGGCGCGCGGGGGCGGGGCTTGGGCGCCGCCGAGCCCGGGACCCGCTGGAGGTGAGGGCTGAGTTTTAACCACTCCTCACCTCCTGGGCTCGCGGTTGGACGGGCGGAAGCCCTGGGAACCCGGATCGCTTTGTGTCGGGGGTGGGGAAGTGAAGGTGGGGGTGGATTTGGGGGACTCAGATTAAGAACTGCAGAGCAGGCACCTCTTTTGCTTTCCCGAGTTTTTATCTCCGTAAGGGGGAGGGGAGGTAAGGAAAAAGAGGAAGTCTGATTAATCTCTCACTTCCCCCCGCCCAATGATTTTTTTTTTCACAGGGAGGGAAAATGATTTAATGCCCAACCACAAAGCTGGAGTCGGGACACCTGGGTTCTCCTCTCGCGCCCACCCCAGGCCACACACTAATTTTCTAGGTGACCTTGGGAGGGTTAGTGTCCTTCGGTTTGGTTTTCCCAGATGTGAGAGGTGAAATCAGGCCCCCTGCACAAAGAGGAGGCAGAGCTCACCCACACGCATCCTCCCCACACCCCCCACACACCTCACAACAAATAGACGGATCTTTCCAAGGGGGAGATGCCGCAGAGGCAGAATGTTATTAGAGGACACAATATAGACATCAGCTTTTCTCTGCCTCTTTCTAATGCTGCCAGACAGTCTGTCAACTCCCACTCAGGAGCAAGGAAACTCCCTGAGTTTGGAATATTTTAAGGCCATTTTGAAAGTCACGCTGGCATATTGTTGCCGTGTGCTTCGGTGACATATAAAATCAATCTCTCCCTTTCTGCCTCTCTCCATCTCCTAATTGTCACAGCTTTAGACAGCCCCAGACGAGCAGTGGTTCAGTTCACTCCATAACTGGATATAATTTAATGGAGTTAATTGGTCCCTGAAGCTGCCTGCAGAAGACTTTTATATTCTAGCTCAAAAAGAGATAATACTGAAATGTACAAATAGCACAGGTAAGAAACCATCCCCAAATTGGGGATCTTGTACATCTAATAAAAAAATTCATTTGTTATTAAATAGACCTTTATTACTTTGTTTTGTCATTTTGGTTTTCGGAGAATCTGTTATTAACACAAGGTAAATCAGACTCGATTGGAACGCGTGATTTTGTTAAACAGTTACATTTTTATATAACATTTTAAAGCAGGTTTAGTAAGATACTTTGAAATAATGAAGAAATAGTGAACTGAAACCCTTATAATCTTTATATGATTGAGACAAATTTCTAGGTCATACATGTTTGACACAAATAAAATAAATGTAACCTCATGTGAGAACATTTTGGGTATGCCAGGAGGCAAATCATGTCCCCCTTGTTCACCTATGTGAAATACTGTAAGGAAGCTAGGATTTACTCAGCATCATCTATATTGAGGGCACTATTGAGGTTAATGACAACCTGAAAGTTAGAGTGGCTCACTGTCTAGCTAGGGGAGCTTAAAACATTTCTTAGATTGTTTCAGTGTGGGACCCTTTAATGATTTTAAGCAGAGAACTGATATGAACTAACTTGTGTTTTAGGAACCTAGGAAAACTAGGAAGAATGGTTTCGAGGAGTGAGTAAAGGAAGAGAATTCCATTGAGAACAATCTAAGAAGTTCTAAGTCTGAGGCAATAAGAGAAACTACCAAACTTAGACTGTTCCACTTACTGTTTTTTTTTTTTCTGGATGATGAAAATTCAGCCTGTTTTAGAGATCCCAAATGCAGACTCACAATTATGTAGCCACTTGATTTATGACTGGACTGGTATTACAGAGCAGTGGAGAAAGAATGAACTTTTCAATAAATGATTCTGGGTCAATTGGCTACCCATATGGAAAAAATGAAATTGGAGCCCTGCCTCACAAATACCAAAGAGTGGGGGTGGAGAGAGTTCAGATGAATCCAGACCTAGATATGAAAAACAAAAAGCTGTTAGAAGACAACATAGAGGAATATCTTTTTGACCTTGAGATAGGGAAGGGTTGGTTTAATAAGAGTGTAAGATTAATAATAAAATTAAGAACGATTCATCAAAGGATTTTATGGAGTGAAAAAAGACCCCACAAAACAGTTACTTGTAATACATATAATACAAAAGGTTAATATATAGAATATATAAAGAACTCCTTGGAATCAATAAGAAAAACAGAAACAACTAATCAGAATATGAGCGAATTAGATTGAGTGTGTATTTCACAGTGGAGGAAGAACAAATATCCAGAAAACATATAAAATGATGCTCACAGTCATTAGTAAAAAGAGAAATTCAAGTTAAAATAATAATAAGATGCCATTTCATACTTACCAGATTGGCAAAAATTAAGAATTCTAAACATAGTAAGAGTAGGTAAAGATGTGGGAAGGGGGAAATCTGAAAACACTGCTTAGTGGAGAAGGTGTAAATTGGTATAACTACAACTTTAGAAAATGGTTTGTCATTACCCAATTTCATGTGCATGCATCCTACAACACAGTGACAGGTGTATATCTTATAAGAAATTCTTCTGTATGTGCACCAAGAGAAATGTACAGGAATGTTCATAATATACTGAAAATAACTCAACTGTCTACCAACTGTAGAACAGATTTAAAAGGTTGGTATATGCACACAATGGAACTCTTTGCAGCAGTAAAATAAATGAATACACTACGTTCAAAGCATTAACATGGATCATTTCAAAATTTGTGTTGAACAAGAAAGGCAAGTCAACAGAATGCATAAAGCATGATTTCGCTTGTATGAAGTTCAAAAACAGAAAATATAACTAAACAGTATGTTGTGTAAGAATAGGTACAAGAGTATTAAAAAATAAAGCTTTTATAAAAAAAAAAAAAACCAAGGAGATAATAACACAAAATTCAGAAATAGTATATTTGAGGGAGAAGGATGAGTTGGGAGGGACCAAGGAGACTTATATGTTCCACGTTTTGCTCTGGATTGTGGATACATAATCCATAATACATAAAGATATTATCTCAATATTTTTTCTTAAGCAGTTTGTAGATTCTTTTGTATTTTTGCTATATTTTATACCAAAACATTTTAAAACAAAAATCAGCTTTTAATTTTAAACATGATCATTTTCAAGCAGATACAAGAGCAGAGAGAATAATGACTCTTCTGTTCCTAACACCTAGCTCCAACATTCATCAACATTTTGTCATTCTTGTTTCACACATACACTTTTATTTTCCTGGGGTATTTTAAAGCAAATCTTAAGCATCATATTTCACCACTAACTATTTTAGTATCATCCTCTGACAAATAACTTTTTAAAAACACAATACTACATCACACCTTACAAATTTAACAATAATTTGTTAATACCAGCTAAAACTCAGTTATTGTTCATTTTTCTCCTATTGTCCAAAAATCATTTTTTTGTGGTTCATTTATTTCAATCAGGATGAAACAATGTCCACATTTAAATTTGGTGATATCTCTCCTAAGACTAAGTGAGTGTCCCCACTCACTCTTTAAATTGATATTTATTTGTTAAAAGATTTGGGTCATTTGTCCTATAGAATCTCCCACATGGCTGATTACAAACTCCTGGTGTAATTTAAAGTGATGGTTAGTTCTAGAGGTTTGATTAGATGCAGATTCACTTCTTTTTGGCAAAGAATACTTCCTAGATGGTACTGAACACACACAGAGGATGTGATGTGTATCACATCAGGACAACCCCAATTACCCTAATTAGATTAATTCACATTGTGTGCCTGCATTAAAACATCACGTGTACCCTATAAACATATACAACTATTATATACCCATAATAATTAAAAATAGAGAAAGAAAAAAGAAAAATTAAGACAAATATGTAAACAAATATAATACAAAGTAGAATATGGTAAGTGTTAAAAAAAAAAACTACAAATGTAGCTTAATGCAGGTTAGAAACAAAAAAATATTTTATTCAAATAGGAAAAGTATTTCATGGAGGCTGTATTACCAGATATGTGTATTGAGGAACTAGTGGAATTTGAACAAGTAGAGAAAAGAGAAGACATATATGAGGACATATATGAATTTTAAAAGGGCCAAATAGAAAAAAAATCAATATATCCAAACAAATACCAGTTAGAACATAAAATGGGAGAGACAACTCAATGCACATGGCAAAATATAGTAAAATAAAATATTTAGGCATAGACTTAGAAAAATATTACAAAACCTATGTGAGAAAAAAATGTTTAAAGACTCCTAAAAGATAAAGAAGTAGATTTGAACAAATAGATGTTCATTCCATGTTGTTGGATATATCATCATAAACACATCAATTTTTCTGTATAACTTAACATATAATATCAAATACATTTATAAATTTAATGCAAGCCCCCCAAAAAAAAGATTGATCAGAAGTTCAGGTATTATCGGTCTGACTTATCCATTATAAAATTACCCATCAACCATTCACAGGATGGTTTTAAACAATCATGGGTGTTGCCTTAATCCATTTTTTCAATATGAGTTACAAAATTGTGGTTTTTGCATGTTTTATCATTTCTTCTGCTCTTATTAGTTGGAAATTATCTATGGAGAAGAACTTTCTCTCTTCAGGTTTTTGGTTAACTTGAAATACAGTTAGCATGGGAAAGAGAATAAATTTCCCCATATTTACCAATTTAAGAATAATGAATTGGTGTCATAGGAAACGCCAAAGCTAACCAGTTTAAGTAACATTCTGAATTGATGAATTTTTTTTACTGTATTTGAATTGCTTCAATACATTGAAGTCATTATTCCTGTTGATGCTCAAATTGTCCCATCTTTGGCCAAAAGGAGCCCCTTTGAATTGGTTCCTGTGTCTTTTTTTTTTTTTAACCAGACCCTAATAGTCTTTTTGGTTCCTCTTTTTGCTTTCTAGTATATAAGATTGTCCTAGATTCTTATACAGTTCATGCACAGACCTGAATCAGCCATTTCTCTAAAAAATCCACGTCTGTTTGCTTTAAAAAAAATTAAAAAATAATAACAATTTATTTAAAATATGTTCTACATATTTATCACATTTGTGGGAAGGAGCTCATGAAAGATTCTTAATAGAAATTTGTGCCAAGGTGACCCGTAGGAAAGCACGAGTCATTGAGTGATTTTTTTTCCCAAGAGAGGTTACACCTTCACCAACACTGAAGAAGCATCCTCTGTGTGCAGAATATTGAGCACACAGTAGACTTGGTGCTTGCCTTTATGGACCTTATGATCTCATGAGGAAGACAGAGATAAAACAATGATAAATTGTGTTAAACTGTATGAAGAAAGCAACAGGATAATGGGGGGAAATAACTTTGTGGTAATTAAATTAATAAGTTAAGTAGAGTAGTTGGGGAAAGCCTCTTTGAGGAAGCATGGTAAATAAGAATGGGTCAGCAATAAGAACCCTGCATGGGGTAAAAAGCAGAGGGTTGTGTTCCTGCAGAAGAAGCAACAAGTTAAGGACCTTGAGGCTTGAACTGTCCCATCCAAGATCTCCAATCTGGTTTCTCTTCTACCCAAAGGCAAATATTTTTTGGTATAGTTAATCAAAAGTGGGCCAAACAAATTAGCTTTGATTAATGCCTTTGTTCTAATGCTATCTGCCTGAGAGTATTGAAATAATTGAAGGATAAAATGAGACATTTTGCTACAAAAAGCCGGTGTGCATCAGTGAGTTGTAAATGGGATGTAGGTACATGAGAAAGACCTAATGCAGAACTTGGAGAATTACTGGTTGTTGAGTACTCTTGCTTCTATACTAGGTAACTAGGTGATATCCACAATACATTTAATGAACACTTAAACAGAAAGGCAACACGGTTTTTACAAGACGAAAGTGTGACTGGCATATATGTTAGAGGTCTTAGAGGGTTAGACAAATAAGAACGTAGATAAAAGGGAACCAGTGCTTATAAAAGACAATGAAGTTTTGTCATAAACAGGGAATTGTTTTACAGTCTTCAGGAATGTTTATGTATAAGTCTCCTAGCTTGATGTTTCTCAGACATTAATCCTCAGACTCTACTTTGTTGAGCTCTGATTTAAGAAACTAAAATCTCATTATATGTCATTGCTAAAGAAAAGTATTTGCTTTACAAATAGTAACATGCTTTTAAAGAAATCATCAAAATTTTAAAATTCTCAGACTGTGTCCTCCTAGCCCCACCAAAGTTTGAGAAGCACTGTTTAGTGCCCAGTTCTTACCACAACTGGTAACTCCCTTCCCATTTTTCCACATTCATTTCCTTCCACCATGTGACCTCTTGGCTTGTAGTTCTATCCACCCTTCCATGCCTGCTCCTTCCAGCCCTCGCCACATGGTTGTTCAACTCCAACCGGACTAGACCTTTTCTGCCTAGAGCGTCTATCACCTTTCTTCACCTGGTTCACTCTTACTCTTTCCTTAAGACTCAATTCCATCCAAACTTCTTTCAGTCACCAGGTTGGGTTGAGTGCCCCACCCATGGTGCCCAGTCTGAACCTCTCTCAGGACATCAATCCAATGAATTTACCTTGTAAATAAGGATACAACTGGCATGAAGTAGGGTAGAGTTAGTTAGGGGGGAGTTGGAGAATTGCAGGCAAAAAGATCAGTGCAAAAGCATATACTTGGAGAATTACAAATCATTCATTGTGACTTACAATTCCAAGTACATGCTGCTATGGTTTGAATGTCTCATAAAATCACATGTTGAAACTTAATCCCCATTGTGGTGGTATTAAGAGGTAGGACCTTTTGAGAAGTGATTAAGTCATGAGGGTTCCGCCCTCATGAATGGATTAGTGCCTAATAAAAGGATTGGAAGGAACTAGGTTAGGCCCTATTTGCCCTTCTGCCTTCAGTCTTGGGAGGATGCAGCAAGAGGGCCCTCACCAGACACTGAATGCTGGCACGTTGATCTCGGACCGCCCAGCCTCCAGAACTTTGAGAAATACATTTCTATTGTTTATAAATTACCCAGTCCCATGGTATTTTATTATAGCAGCACAATTGAACTAAAACACCTGCAGGGGTGAGTATAATTGAAGCTGGAAAGGTTTATATAGGGCCAGACCATGAGAACCTTGTTAGAATACCAGCATACAATAAGTGAAATTTTCAAATATTTTAAGCATAGTCAACATGAAGAGCCTTGTAAGTCACCTGGACTTTATTATACAGGCAAAAGGGAGTTATTGAAGAGTTTTAAGAAATCTGAGTTGCGATCTAAGTTACAAGGTCAGATTTATGATCAGAAAGATTACACTGTCATCAGCATGGTAGGCAGAGTCAATGGGAATGGGTGAGACTAGAATCAAAAAACCCCAGTTACTCCAGGGAAGAAGTGACAATGGCCTAAACTAGGGTCAGGATGTGCAAGAGCAGTGGGAGTGATCCATTCTAGCTGCAGGCAGTAAGGGGTGCATTGTCGATGGAGAATTTAAAAGCACTAAGAAAGTAACTAAAAACCAATCTGCTTTATATTATCACTGTGCACCCTTTTTATCTCTAAACAATGTTAGTAATAAAACACACACCCCTGAAAAAAAGTTCTGTTGGTCTAAGTTCCAAACTATTGTCATGGTTACTGTTAATGTTTAATAATTGTATTAGTTATCTATGGCTGATTAACAATTACCCCCAAATTTAGCAGCTTAAATAATAAACATTCATTATTTCATGTGGTTTCTGAGAGTTGGGAATTCGGGAGTAGCTTAGCTGGGTGGCTCTGGCTCAGGGTCTCTCACGAGATTGGGCTGTCAAGTGGGGCAGTGGTCAGCTGAAGGTCTGACTCACTCACGTGGCTGTGGCTGGCATGCTCAGTCCCTCTGTCTCCGAGTCTCCCTCTGTAGGACTGCTCACGACAATGTGGTGGGTGGGGTGAATGATCGGGAGAGAGTGAGAGCACCTGGTCAACCAAGACTCAGTGTCTTTTATAATCTCATCTCAGAAGTGACAAACCATCAATTCTGCCATAGTCTATTAGTCACCATGTGGCCAGGGACTGAGTACACAAGACATGAATACCAGGAGGGGAAGATCATTACAGGTCACCTTTGGAGGCTGACTAGCACAATAACGGATATAGAAACTTCAGATGAGCACATTCTTATTATGTACTCTTTCACTTGCTCTACTTACTCATAGAATAAACATTGTCTGCTACATGGAACTTAATTCAGAAAATTACTCAATAAGCAGTTACTCCCCATTCCTCCCTACTCCTAGCCCCTGGAAACCAACAATCTGCTTTCTGTTTCTGTGGATTTTCCAACTCTAGATATCTTATGTAGATGGAATTATACAACATATGACCTTTTTTACCTGGCTTCTTTCACTTAGCATAATGTTTTTGAGGTCCATCCCCATTGTAGCATGTCAGTGCTTCATTCCTTTTTATGGCCGAATAATATTCTGTTGTGCATATACATTACAATTTGTTTATTCATTCATTGTTGGCTATTTGTATTGCTTTCATCTTTTGGCTGTTGTGAACAGTGCTGCAATGAACATAAAAGTATTTGTTGGCGTCCAGTTTGGAGCTGGGATAAGGTTCCTGTAGCTGATGCCCTCCAGGAGAAGCTCTGGGACCTGGGCAGCAGTGTGTCGTCCCTGCCACGGCTGAGCGATTCTTCGACTGCGGTCCTGGTGGGAAACCAGGTCAATAAATTGTAAAGACGCACACACACACAAAAAGTATTTGTTTAGGGGAGTAGGGTACTGATGTTCAGGGGCCAGCGAACAGCTGAGTGAGTGTGTCCAGCAGGTACTCCTATCTGAGAGTCTGACATTAAGAGGAAAGGCTGGAGATGGAGACAGACTTGGGAATCAGCAACAATATATGAGTTGTGTTTAAAATCAACAGAAGGATGAGATCACCTAAGGAGAGCACACATGGAAAAAAAGAGCAGTGGGCCAAAGGTAGGAATTAAGTCAAAATGTTTATAGAATACAAGACTTGGCTAAAACTCCTAGACATTCTCTGATCTAATACCTTGGGCCTCCTTAGCACCAAACTAGCTTACATAAAGCAGAGCTTCTCATTTATTATTGACCTATGGACTGTACAGGACCATACAACTTCCTTCAATAATTTACTCAAGAGTAAAGCCATTTTTATTATCAAGAAATCCCTTCTTATTTCTAGGTGCTCACATTGCAATTTAGGACATTAAGGATCACATTTTGTTCTGTGGATGATGGATAATGTTTAGTCAGTCCTCTGTGATATAAATAGCTTCTCGGGCATCTTTTCTATTGACTAAATAACCCCAGGCCTTTCCTCTTTCCTGTAAATATTTTCTAATATTTAGATGTATTTTTTAGATCTCCCGTAATTTGCTACATAATGATTCAATAGGATAGTCTAGTAAAGTGCTGTCTCATGCTCATTACAGTATGTGCTCTACTGAGTTCTCATAGTACACCCTTCTTTTAAGATGGTATCATGTTCTATTATTATTAATATAAACAGGAGCAAGACAAATCCACTATTGATTTATTAGCATCTGTATCTTGTGTTCCATTATAATCTCAAGCCCATTTATTGATGTTTGTCTAGATCTTCATTTCTCTTATTATTTCAGTAGAGCATATTTCAATTTCAGGGTGCATGTTAATGTTTCCTTCACAGTTTTCTATTAAAATCCTTTGTTTTACACATAGCTCTAAATTATAAAGAACACCAGTTTTCTTCCTGTATTTAAGTATTGATGATTTTGTCATATTTGCTATCATACCAGAATTGAGAATTTTCCCGATTCCATTTTGTTACTAACAGGGAATATTGACCAACATTGGAGACCTAAAATTCACCTCCAGTGTGGTGGCTTTCACATA
Source organism: Eulemur rufifrons (assembly GCF_041146395.1). Classification (NCBI taxonomy): domain Eukaryota; kingdom Metazoa; phylum Chordata; class Mammalia; order Primates; family Lemuridae; genus Eulemur; species Eulemur rufifrons. The sequence goes on along the minus strand of NC_090983.1, from coordinate 64,400,225 downwards.
GATTGACACTGAGCTATTCACTTGCACTTTTGGGAATATTACTCCACATCAAATTATGCTCCTAGGATTGCATGAGCCTTTTTATGTTTGCAACCTTCACACTCTAATGGATATTGGAGCATAAGCAAGACTGTAAATCTGTCTAGAGGACTAAATTCCTGCTCATATGAACCTCAATTGTTTCCATTTCCTGTATGCACAATGTAGAATGCAGTGATTGTAAACCTTCCAATCTCTGTCAGGACTTTTCTGCATTTGGTATATACATTGTGATGGACACAGCAAGGATAATGAAAGGTGAGTAATCCTGTGCTGTCAAAATGCTTTCTATGGAATCCTTTATATGTGGAAGATGTCTGGCCTAGGGGGATGAAGGAAATCTAATCTAGCACTCAGAAGAACAGGACCTGTACCTTGACGTCTAGAAGAAAGTAAGTTAGACTCCTGGGGTAATGTGATTACAGGGCAGTGGTATTAACTGCTGTGCAATCATTAGGATATCCTAACTTTCTGAAAGATTTGTCTTTTATGTACTCAAAAGGAGGAGCTAACACCCCTCAGCGAGTGTTGTGCAGGGAGACTGAATTGCCTGATAATTGTGTGGGTTACCTACTTAGTTTACCTACTAAACCCCTGGGTCATTGGTATTGGTGGAGAATGGGCAAAGTGTGGTTAGCTCAGGGTACCCCTGCCCCGCTAGAATCTAGCCTGGAAAACAGCCATTTTCTAGTTGGTTTCCTGGAGGTCAAGCTCATCTTTGACTTCCATGAATCTCTTATACGCTATATCTCTTACACAACATCAGCCACTTACTGTATAATGTCTCACTTAATCCTCACAATCTCCCTGCTATGTAGGCTACTAGCTTTGCATTTGCAGATGAGAAAACAAAACTGTGTGAGGTTACATCTCACCCATGTCTTTTTAAAAATTTTTAAATTTGTATTATTTTTAGAGACAGGATCTCACTCTATCACCCAAGCTGGAGAGCAATGCTCAATTACAGCTCACTGCAGTCTTGCACTCCTGGGCTGAAGCGATCCTTCTGCCTCAGCCTCCTGAGTAGCTGGGACTACAAGCACACACCACAACAACAGGCTATTTTATTTTATTTTTTTGTAGAGAAGGGGTCCCCTATGTTGCTCATGCTGGTTTTGAACTTCTGGTCTCAAGTGGTCCTTCTGCCTTGGCCTCCCAAAGTACTGGGATTACAGGAGGGAACCATCATACCTGAGCATCACTCAAGTCTTTAAAATAGAGGAATCAGGATTTGAATTGCATGATGCCGCATTATTTCACCTTCAGCCAAGAGCCAATGGATGATGTGAACAATTCAGTTATTAATTCTATAATCAATTTTGAAATTCATGGCACATTTCAAGTAAAAATTTCTGTAACATTGTGTCTTTACCTACTCTCATCTTGTAAAAGCTTCTTCTGATCTTAATTTACATGTAACTATGATTTTTATATAGTTGTTATCATAGCAAATGCACAATTTCAGGTTCCATCATTCTCATGTAACATTTCATTTACATTTTTCCGTGTTGCGTAGTTTTTATAGTTACAATTTCAGTAACCACACAATAATGCACTCAGTAAATAGTCAATCATTTTTTAAAAATTCTTAAATGTATTTCCAAACAAGATCACAAAATTTTAAAAAAAAGAAAAAAAATTCTTAAATGTAGCAGTGAGAATTAAGGCAGTACAAGCACACCTCACTTTAGGAAAACCAGAATTATGGACCAAAAAAAAAAAAAAAAAAAGCAAAACAGAGGGTGAATACTCTCCTAATGAAAGGATTCAGTATAGAATTCCTTTAAATAGCATGCTCCCCCAAATCTCTGGGGGATTCAGTTTCTCAAAATCCAGAGTTGCACACATATGTGAAGGTCTGCCTAAGGCTGGATCATTTCTGAGGTCCTTTCTAGCACCACCATGATTAATGCATTATTGTGTAAAATGAGGCTACCCATACATTCTAGGTGTTGTTCAGTTACAGAAACCTACAGAAGTGAAGGATGTGTTTACTTCGTAGGCCCTGGCGGTTCAATAAAACTCGGAAGGTCTTTTCTCTCATTCCCTCCCATGGTGCCCAAGTCCAAGCATTTCCTAGGATTGTAGAGTCCTCAGGATGTCAGGGACAGCATGCGGTCATCTATTCTAGTCCATCCTCCTGCCTCCAGTCGGGGTCACACCCAAACCAGCCCAGACAGATGAGACTGTGTCCTATTTTTAACAAGATCCAGGGACGGGAGCATTCCTTATTTCCTCAATAACCCCACTTCAAAACGTATCCACATTTTCAGTTTAATTTTCATGCTGTTAACAGAGAACCTCCATGCACTTCTCAAAACTTTAGATCTAATATAGGAGACATTTTTCACTACTTTTAAATTAGGGAAATAATATAATAAATAGGAATCAAACAGAAAACAAGATGTATTTTATCTTGTCTATGATTTTAGATATACTAGCATAATGTCATATTATGTTATAACATTAAGATATATATAGCAGATATTATTTACTAAAAATTCCAACTTTTGTAAGTGTGAATACATACCTTAAATATTGGGAGGCAATTACTGGGAATATATGATTATATTTAAAGGGGAAGATAACAATAACACCCTTGGTTACCTGTCCCCAAATGATTTCATTCTTGCTTAGTGAGATTAGATGTATTTAAACAAGATTGTATTTAAGATACATGATAATGAAAAAGTATGGTTTTGTATTTATTTGTTCAATGAGGTTAGATTGCTTTGGGGAAAAAATTACTATTTACCGTTCTGCTGATGTTCTGCTAACTACTTCCCATCAGGTTTTTATTTCAGTTCTTTTAAATATCAGGAAGCTGAAAAATTTGAGGAGGCTTAAAAGGACAAAGAATAGTCAAAGATAGAAGTGGCTACTTTAATTCAGATCTCCTGAACATTCTAATTTTTATATTTTCCGCCCAGCTCCCACCCCAAATCTAATATTTGTTTGATATTGCATGGGAATCTTTCTTAATAGGTGAGATAGGTTTCCCTAGAGCATCATGTGTTAATGCTTTAGTTTGGGTGAGTTTTATTTTATGAATCCATCCACAAAAATAGATTGATTGTTTTCCTTTAATATCAACATTCTGACAGGCCAGGTTTCCTCATTTACTTTTTCTTAGAAAATTTCTGTTTTGAAGAATGTAAACAATAGTGTAAACACTCCCTTTGTTCCTGTCTTCTCTTGTCTGTTTTTGTTTTCATTTTTCCTTTTGGCCCCGAGACTGATATGTAGCCACAAGCACCAGATAAGAGTTGTCTATCAGATTTAGCCATTCTGCACATGATTAATTTTGTTATGGACAAAACATACTGTTTTCCAGGTTTCTCCGGGAGCTACTGTGTGAAGCTGTTCTCCCCCTTGAATCATCTCAGTTTATGCGCAGTAAAGTATGTCTTAGTTGAAACAATGTTTTCTTCCATTTACGCTACAGCATCTCTTCAGCTTTCTAGGATCATATTTTCATTCTTATGAAAATGGTTAATATCACTTTGACAAGTTGTCTTGATCTTTTTCCATGACTTATAAAATACCTATGACAAAGACATGACTTTATTTTTCATGTTATAATGAATTTTGAGGCAAGTGACTTTAGTAAAAAAGAGAAAAAGAGGATAGTCTGAAACAGATAACAAAATAAAACAACAACAAAGAGAAAGATATCTTTCCCGTTAGGCTCTGGCAAAAATATATAAAGTCGTCAAGGGCAAGTTTTGTATTTTACCAGTGTTCAGTGGGGATATGATCAACAAGCGTTACTGAGTGGTTAATAGGTCTGCAGACTCAAAGAAAATTTAGTCCAAGATGTATTTCCTGATTATATGAAACTATAGTGCAGTCTTTTCATATTTTACATATGAATGGATTTTGGTGGGTAGGAGTCTAGAGACAGACTTAGGTTTGAACTCTTGTGCTTATTTAATTTTATTTAATTTTTTCAGCTATATTGGAGTATAATTGACAAATAAAAATTTTATGTATTTAAGGTATGCAGTGTGATTTTTGATATACACATACATTGTGAAATGATTACCAAGTTGTGCTAATTAACATACCACTTCACATAGCTACCTTTTTTGTTGTTATTGTTAAACCCTTTCCATTAATTGCTATGCGACCTTGTACAAATTACTTAACCTCTGTGTGCCTCAGTTTCCTCATTATAAAATGGAGAGGACAATAATTATTCCTTGTCATGGGGTGTATTTTTAATATATATATATATGTGTGTGTGTGTGTGTGTGTGTATATATACAAAGACTGTCCAGAAAGTATCCAGCCATGTAACAGTTCTTGTTATATTAACAATGGCTGGATACTTTCTGGACAGCCCTCGTATGTGTGTATGTGTGTATATCTATCTGTCTGTCTGTCTATCTATCAAATCACTGAGAAAGGTGCCTGGTAAATAATAAGCACTATATGTTAGCTATTATTGCTAATTTTACTTTTTAAAATTTGTTTTTTAATTTTTGTTTTCTCTTACCAAGCTATGATTTGCTAATTTTAAAATGTAAGTTCTCATTGTCAATATTATTACAGTGATCTTGGGCATTAGCAATATGGTATTTAAAGATGATTGCCAGGAGAATACAAATTCTTCATAGACATTCCAGACAGCACAGGAACTCCTGGGTGATGAACAAACATGAAGAAAAGAATTTACCCTTTACTGATCAAAGTTACTATTCTTTTGTGATTAAATGAATCCTAAGTTTCAGTTAACTGTCATAAGTGTCACAGAGGCAATAAATCATGACTCTTCTTGAGATATTCAGAGTTGGCTTGATGTGATCAAGTCTAGAGAGGTGAGGATGGGCGGGCATCCATCTCCCAAACTTCCTTTAATTAAAGGGAACCTGAAAATATCCTAAAATTCATACTTGTCGCCTTCTCTACTTGTTCCATTGTGCTCTCTCTAAGTTTCACTTGTGTTCTCCACATTTAGATAACCAATTGCCAAGTTTCAAACTCCTTCAGATGACATGGAGGAGTCAGCAAAAGTCACTAGGTCTTTTGTAAATTCTCCCTCTTCTTTGTGCTGTAAGACTTGTTTAATTTTAAAAGCACCACAATCAGAATACTTTCTCATTTTAAATATTCATTAATTTATTAGACAACTATTTACTGAACATTCCTATGTGTTAAGCCCTTGGTACATAAAAATAAAAAATCCATGGTCCTTTTTCCTATGGAACTTACATTCTGGTAGTTAGTTAATCTGTCATACAGTCGATCCTAATTATTATTTAGTCTACTTGCTAAATATTTTTTTTAATTCAAAAATCAATACTCGTGGCACTTTTTTGGTCATTTGTGGACATGCTCAGAGTGGTGAAAAATTTGAGTCCCTTGTCGAGCATATTTCCAGTTGAAGTCAAACAAGGCAATGTTCCTGCTGTCTTGTTCCAGCTCTCCTGCAGTAAACTGTCCTTTTGCAGTCAATTTATTGCCACTTTTTTGCATTTTTCTGTTTTTGATTGGTGACTTCACTGTTTAAAAAGGTCCCAACTGTAGTGCTGAAGTACTGTCTGGACGAGTTTCTAAACACAAGAAGACTGTGTCATGCCATATGGAGAAAATAAGTGTTGGATGAGCTTCGTTCAAGCACGAGTTACAGTGCTGTTGCTGGCTGTGAGTTCAATGTTAGGGAATCAGTAATACTGCACATCCACAAAAAAGAAGAGAAAATTTGCCAATCTTTATATGAGACTGCTCTGGAAACTGCTCAAGTAACATCAATAGGGCATAATGAAGCAATATAAAAGACAGAAAAATGGCTGAATTTGTGGATTTATGAGAAGATGAATTATGAGGCTGAAAAACAAAGAAATTTACAGCTCTGTTATCAGGGTCAGAAAAATGCTAAATCCCTCTAGGCTAGTGTTTTATTGTAAAGAAATACTGCATATAATTATTCGTTATAACTATATATTATATTAAGTATGATGTCTTTAAACAGAAACACACATAAAATAAGATTATTGATGAGTGGACAAACATGTTATAACCAGAAGCTTGCAGGAACCTAACCCTGTATTTCCTCTAGGAGCAATGGCTCAGTTTTCAGTAATTCAGTGTTTAGACTGATTTGATAGAACCTAACTACTATGAAAAATAAGAATTGACTGTATATGTGTATACTTTCTTACTCTTTCAGTCAAGGTGATTCTGTACTCCATGCAGGGGGCATTTGGCAATGTTTAGAAGCATTTTGATTGTCATGACTAGGTGCAGGGTGAGGGTTGGAAGAGGGTACTACTGGGATCTAGGAGATAAATGCCAAGGATGCTGTTAAACTTCCTATAATGCACAAGAGAGCTTCCCACAAAAAAGAATTATCCCATCAAAAATGTCAAACATGCTGAGGCTGAGAAACTCTCTTCTATACCAGGGGTCTGCAAGCTATTTCTATTAAGGGCCAGATAGTTAATATTTCCACCTCTGTGGGCCATGTGGTCTCCATCACGGCTATTCAACTCTGCCATTGTACCACCAAACTAGCCACTGACAATACCCCAGCTGATGAATGGGTGCAGCTGTTTTCCAATAAACTTTATTTATAAAAACAGTATGTTGGATTTGGGCCTGGGTTCGTGAACCCCTCCGTAGCAGTGATTCTCAGTCTTGGATGCTTATTAGAAGAACCCAGAAACTTTTAAACAGTGGTACTGGCTGGACTCCACTCCCTAAAATTCTGATCTGATTGGTCTGGGATGCACCCTCAGTGTTGGTATTGTTTAAAGCTCTGCAGGGAGTAGAATGTACAATCAGCATGGGGAGCGCTGCTCTGAAAGAGTTGCTGTTTGTGTATTTAAAAATTCCCCCAGCACAGTAGACCCTTATCAGTAATCAGCAGACCCTTTTCTTGCAGTCTGGCTTTTGTCCCAGGCACTCTCCTGAAAGTTCCCAAATTAATGGCCTTTTATTAGCACTCATTCCTCTGAAACTCCGAGGCTCAAGTTGAGAAACACTTTTGTTTTCAGGTCCCTTGAAACTCTTCACACTCCTGAATCTCCTCCTGTGCTTCTAACTGCTCTTCTACTTCCTTTCGCCTTTTGCACCTCAAATATAGGTGCTCCTTCCGGAGCTGTTCTAAGGCTCTTCTCTGGCTAACTTTCCCTGGACTTTGTCATGGCTCCAGCTGTCTATAAACAACGTTCCCACTGCTGTTGGCTTGATCTCTCCCACAGGGATTGTTTTAGTAGGCCACCTGGTGACTCCACATAGAAATTATTGTTCGCAAAATAATAACTGAAAGTCTCCTTGTCCAGATATCAACTCCCACTGCACAGAAACTTTCATAGAACATTCTAGAAACTATAATTCTTACCGTGGAAATATCTTACAGGAGAAACAATGCCACAGTAAGGTCATTTGGGTACTTTGAAGCTTACCTTATGCATCTAGACCCACCTGATGCTGAATAGAGTTATTAGCATGTACAAATTTAAATGTATAATAAGGATAAGTACCGTAAATGCCAATTTTGCATTTTACATCACCAGAACACTCCTAGAGGTCCCACTCATTACTAGATATGTCTGGCAGATCTTGGCAGGAGATGGGGCCCATGTAAACCGTGTAGTTGGCAAGAGTTTTAAGAGGGTCTGTTTACAAAGGTGTGGGCAGGTGTATTTGTTTCCTAGGGCTGCCATAACAAATGACCATACACTTAACGGCTTAAAACAAGAGGAATTCATTCTCTCAGTGTTCTAGAGGCCAGAAGTCTAAGATCAAGGTGTCTGCAGGGCTGTGCTCTGTCTGGAGGCTCTGGAGAAGAATCCTTCCTTGCTTCTCCCAGCTTCTGGTGGCTGTTGGCTTTCCTTGGTTTCCTTGGTTTGTGACCACATTGCTCCAGTCTCTGCCTCTGTCTTCTTGTCACCTTCTCTGTCTATGTCTTCTCTCTGTCTGTCAAACCTCCTTTTCCTTTCTCTTACAAGGACATCAGGGATTGAATTTAGAGCCCACCCAGATAGTCAAGAATGATCTCTTCATCTCAAGGTCCTAGGTGTTATTGCATCTACAAAGATCTTTTTCAAAAAAGGTCATATGCACAGTTTCTGAGGATTAGGTTGTGACCATATCTTTTCAGGGGCCACCATTCAATCCACGATGGCAGGGTTGGGGGAAACAACAAGGAACAGTGAAGCCCTATGGGGTTGTTTGTACCACAGCTAGGCATGCAGGAGAAAGGGGAGGACACACACAATGGAACCTAGAGCCAACCGCTATCCCCATAGGGAGGGGAGGGGGCACATGACAGCAGTGTAGCTTTTGAAAGAGAAACTCAGTTAACATGTGGTCTGGTATAAAGAAAGCCAGGGAATGAACACACAACTTCATTTTCCTCCCATCCTCCTGTTGGTGTCTCCCATGGGTCAAACCAAAATAGACGCCAGAAAAAAAGATGCCCGTTGGTATAGTCCAAAAGGAGAGGGGCAGAAAGTGGAACTTGGAAGGGCAACCAGCAAGCATCCTGCCCATCAGGACATTATTGCTACTGAGGAGGTGTGAAAAAGTCCTCAGGTTATAGGTCAAATGAAGTAGCTTTCACAAGTGCAGCAGTAAGTTTAGTTTTTTCTATACGTAAGAAACAATGAGAACAGGTTTCATTTTTTTTTTTTTTTCGTACTTTCAGAGTATTACACACTGGTACTGGGAAATGTTAATTACCTCTGTGTTTTGGGAAAAGAACCATAAGCAGGGCATAAACCACCTCAGCCCTTTCTATATATAGGAATAATAACATTATCATAAGCATCATCATCATCAATATAATGTTACTTCCCTTATTTATATTCCTTTTCTTTTTCAAAAGGAATTTAGGTGGCTCATGAAGAAGAAGAGATGTATCCGAAGGTTGCTGAAACTGAAATAGAAAATCAAGACCATGGAAAGGAGGAGAGAGGAAATACGTCAACCCGAAGTGCTAATAGAGTTGCTGTGATTGAGCATCAGACACCTTCCTGGCAGCCATCGCGGTGACAACAGTTGCGTTCACGTTTCTCTCTCACACAGCTCTGCTTATCTAGTCACGAGAAACTCCTGAACACGCAATTCCACCAAGGCTATCTCCAGTGCCTGTGTTAGTCACTTTCTATGATTAAAAATTACCAGGTAATTTGCAGAGCTAATCACTTGTGGAAATAAAAATTTGAGAAATGGGGGAAAAGACTGTAGAGGAAAATGGAAGGACCAGAATAAAAGAAATAACGGGAGGGCGAAGGGTAACCATAGTCACGGTCAAGGTAGCTTTTCTAATTGCTAATTATTTTCAAATTTTCTCACCTCTCCTTTTATAGTTCTTATTTGTTTTATTGAAGTATAATTTATGTACAATAAAATTCACACATTTAAAGTGAATTGTTGATTATCTTTGACAAATGTTATAGCTGTGAAACTACCACCATAATCATGATATACAACATTTTCACCCTTGTCCCCTTTACTTATTTATTAATTTTTTTGAGACTGGGTCTCACTCTGTCACCCCAGCTAGAGTGCAGTGGTGTGATCATAGCTCACTGCAACCTCAAACTCCTGGGCTCAAGTTTATCCTCCTGCTGCAGCCTTCCAAGTAGCCGGGACTATAGGGCATGCCACCACACCTGGCTAATTTTTCTACTTTTTGTAGAGATGGGATCTTGCTCTTACTCAGGCTGGTCTCAAACTCCTGGTCTCAAGCAATTCTCCTCCCTTGGCCTCCCAAAGTGCCAGGATTACAGGTGAGAGCCACCACTCCAGGCTGGTCCCTTTATTCTTAATCTTTCTCTTTCACTGCTGGCTTCTAGCAACAACTGATCTTCTTGTCAATATCATTTAGCATTTTCTAGAATTTCATATATATAATCTTTTATGCCTGGCTTCTTTCACCTAGCATAATGCTTTAGAGATTCATCCATGTTGTTATCAGATATCATAGTTCATTCCTTTTTATTGTCGAGTGGTTATCCATTTTTTGAATATAAAAAACAATTTATTAATCTAGTCACCTGTTAATGGACAGGGGTTATAAAGGGAATTGTAAACGATTAAGGAGGGGATGGTAAGGATTTAATCAAGAGGCAAAGATGATTCTTTCAGAAAACTGGGAGATGAGGGGCAATAGCATAAGTGAGAGGCAGCCGGGCATAGGGATTAAGCACAGGCATTGACAGCCAAGTTGCTTGGATTTGAAGCCCAGCTCTGCCGCTTGCAAACTATGTGGGTGTGGGCAAGTCATAATTTAACCTCTGGGTGAAAGGGCAGGGAATTGAGCATCCCGGGGGTGGGGGGGGTGGGAGCTCAGATTTGCATTTGCTAAAGAAAAGCAGCAGCAAAGACCACAGGAATTTTGCAGGATATGTCAAACCAGATGATGCTTATCTTTTCAGTAAAGTGTGATGTTAAAGTATCTGTCCAGAAAGAGAAAAATCAAGGATGGAGTTCTTATTCTTTCTTTCTTCTTTTTTTTTTTTTTTCCACAAATGAAACACTGTCCCAGATCAAGAATGGAGTAGAGGATTAAGGAAAATGAATTAAGTGAGGAATAGCAGTTGTTGAGACTCAAATAGTGATCACCAACAATTAAGAAGGAGCCAGGTGAGCTTTGAGGGCATGAATTAGAAATGGCATCAACAGGTTTTTGTGACTTGCTCTAAATGACATTTTTCAGCCTGGGAGCAGGAAAGAGAGAAAACAGAATCTAGTCCACTGAGGCAAAATAGTGGTTTACAAATATCTGAAGGATTCCAGATGAACACCCTGTTGAAATGGTCAATGATTTTATCTATACTATGGAATAGTGAATTGTGTGAAGCTAAAGAAAGAAGTGTTCATGAGTACGTTTTATTTCTGTAAGTAATAAAAAGAAAGATCATTTAAGTGACAAATTTTAAATGACTGCCCAGGCAGAGCAGACAGTAAGATGGAAAGAAAAGCTGAAGATGGCAGATATTTGAAGTTTGTTGATAACCAAATGCAGAGGGAGTTGAATTGATAGACGGAGGGATGTCAAATGTGAAGCTCTCTGACCATGGGGAATTTTAGAGTGAAGATTTTCAGGGTAGACACCTTTGGAGGTTGAGGCACATGGACTCATGAGTGTCAGAGTTAGGATGGAGATGGAAGAAATAGCAAATCAGTTGATTAAAGAACTATAGGGTCAGTTTTAGGAAGGGTAAGGCTGGGGATGGGACATGATGAAGATGCTCACACAGGCTAAAGAAGACTGAAGTCCCCATGAAACAAGGAAGCATGTTTTAGAGATAGGTAGATTGTTGCAGAGATTGTTCAACTACATTATTCTCTTACCAACCAGTCCTGAAAAGAGGTGGTAGATCTGTATCCAGCTGAAGATCTGCTTGGCCTTGTCTTGTACCTAATGCTAAGCAAGTTTTTGTATTATCTTCTGTAATTGATGTCATCTCAGTATTCACAGCACACCCACACTATGCTCCGGAAAACATGCAACTAACAAGCCCAGCTCTCAGCATCTTCCTCCTCACTCTCAGACATAACAAGCTTGCTGGGACAACTCCAATGAGCTGCCTTTGCCTGGGATAGAACTGTAGGGCTGGAGAGGGTGGAAAACAAAGTAATCTTCCTACCTTGCTTCCTGTGGGGCCATTTTAAGAGAGTGGAAGAGTAGGAGGGAGAGCTTATCCATATTTCAGTGCTGGTTTAAAAGCATACCTTGGCTTTTGATTCAAGGTGTTAATTAATGTATTTTACATATTTGCACCCTGAGCCCCAGGGTTCTTAACTACACGTACACAAGCATGTCAAAGACCATTTAAAATGAGTCAGTGAACTCTCTAGAGGAATCTGTTCTCCCTCCTGCCTCTTCCACGTCTAGTGTGTTAGGTAAAGTTGTATTTGGAGGAGGTCCACAGGAATAGTTAAGCAACAACTTGAGAATTTAGCTAGAGCTTAGGGTACATCATTTACCTCATTGAAAAAAAAAATTAAACTTGCCAATGTCCAACTCAGAAGGTTTTAACATTTATTTAAACAGGGTCAGTTTCTTCTTTTTCTATGAAAATAGGCAAAATATTGTCACTTAATATCTTCATTCTGAGTAATCTGCAGCACATACACAAATAACTGAGGGGTTGAGGTGACTGTGTTGATAATTCAAGTTTCAAAAAGAGATTCTGAGAAAATGTTTTACTGCTTCTGTGGCCCAGACTGACTGTCTCCATTAAACACATTCACTGGATAATTGCTTAACTTTCTACTTTCCTTTTCTGATGAAGTCACATATAATATGTCCAAAATGGCTAGGAGAAATCATGGAATTTGTGCATATAAATACAGCATTACTTTTCAAAAAGGACAGAATATATTCAGGAACTATTTCTATTCTGGGCAAGCTTTGAATTTGAATTTGTATATATTATGTGCACAGAAAATAATTCATTATGAGCATGGCTCACATTGTGCACCAGACTAAATGACCCTTTGATACTGATGTCATGCCCATTCATGTTAGTAGGAATTAAAGATATCAAGAGGACCAAAAACTGATGCCAAGAATGCGTGGAATGGTTTCCATGGAGCATAATGGCACGATTGTCTTATGGAACAAAATTGAAAAGAACTAGAGAACAGGAAAAGGGTGTGGTGTCTGCAAAAATGAAAAACTTTATTCATGGATTCAAATTTATGCTTAAAATGAATTGAATGTGATATACCATTCTCGGTTTTCAGGCAAAAGTTAGAAACTAGTTAAATAATGATGGAACTTTCAGAGTAATCTGGCAAATTTTCCTGAAATTTTTTCCCTCTATCTCAAGTATTCCTATCACTAGTTCTATTTTTCTTCCCTAGAGGATGAGAGAATACCCTACTTTATTTTTTCTAACCAATGTTTTTGAAAACGTTCCTTTACATCTCCTTTTTAGGACCTCAAGCCACCAATCTTCACATTGCTTTATACACCTGACATTCCTCCCCACCCCTCCAACATCTATAGAGTGCACCACCATGGAGAACACAATCTGACTAATAAGAGACAGTTGGGAACAAATTCTTGTCCAAGAGATAGTACAAAACATTTGTTTTGTCTTCCCATTGGACTGTTGGTTACATTTTCATTCTGTTCTATTAACCATAATTAAATCTTCCTTTGATTTGTCTATAGCTTTGAATGGTGAAAACCAATAAATAGCTTTAACATTTTTATGAGTATGTAAATATTAGTCAATCAGAGACTTCCCAATGGTACAATTTCATGATTTGGGTGCCATTCCAATGATTGTTTCTTGTGTTAAGTTCAAATGAAGGGATGTTTCTTATGCCACCAATGGCTTAAAATCATTTCACAGTTTAGTTTGTTTCATACTTTCTAGTTCAGAGTGTTTTCTTATGATGCTTTCCTCACTATGTATTTATCTAAATAGTCTCTTTCTTACCCTTTTTATAAGTTGGAATATATTTCATTGTTCTGTAAGGCTCCTGACTTTCTGTATGAATTTGACTAGTTTCTTCATTTGTGGATTAATACTTTCATACTTCCCCTACTCCAAACCCTTACCACAGATCTCCTTCTTGGAATCCTTTTATCTTACCAGTATTATAATTTGGACTGGTTGCTTTCTAGATCTCATGTCATCCTAGGGCTCCCTTTTATCGTGCTCCTGGATTGGGTAACTCTACTATTTCTCGGATCCTACATCTTCCCTTTGATTACTTTGTTCCTTTGTTTTGCTGTAGTATATTTTCAAGTAACTGCCTCTGAAAAAATTCATGAGATGAAAGATTCTGAGATTTTACAAGTTTGAAAATGTCTTTTATTCTGTTCTCACCTCTGATTGAAAGCTTCACTGAGTGTAGAGCTCTAGGAGGGAAAAAAAAAATCCCTTAGAATTTTTTTACATGATAAAAAGAATTTATGAAAAACTCCCAGCTAACACAATACTCAGTGGAAAGACTGAATACTTTCTCCCTAAGACCAGAAACAAGACAAGGTTGCTTACTATTTGTCACTTCTATTCAACTTTGTACTGGAAGTTTTAGCCAGAGAAATTAGGCAAGAAGATGAAATTAAAAACTTGCAGATGGCAAAGGAAGAAGTGAAACTACATATTCACAGATGACATAATATTATAAGTAGAAAATCCTTAAAAATTTCCCCAAATTATTCGAGTTAATAAATGAATTCAATAAAGTTGCAGGATGCAAGATCACACAAAATTCAGTGGTATTTCTATGTACTAGCAATGAACAATCCAAAAAAGAAATCAGGAAAACAGTTCCATTTTTAATAGTATCCAAAAGAATAAAACATGAATAATTTTAACCAAGGAGGTAAAAGACTTTTGCCCTGAAAACTACAAAAGATTTTGCTGAAAGATATTAAAGAAGACCTAAATAAATGAAAAGACATAACATGTTCGTGAATTAGAAGACCTAATATTGTTAAGACAGCAATATTACCCAAATCAATCTACAGATTCAGTGCAATGCTTATCAAAATTCCAACAGCTTTTCTTTTTCTTTCTTTCTTTCTTTTTTTTTTTCAGAAATGGAAAAGCCCACCCTCAAATTCATATAGAATTGCAGGAGGCTCTAAATAGCTAAAACAACATTTAAAAAGAGCAAGAAAATTGGAGGTCTCACACTTCCTGATTTCAAAACTTACTACAAAGCTACAGTAATCAACAGTGTGACACTGACACAAGGATACACATATAGATCAATGAAACAGAATTGTGAGTCTAGAAATAAATCCATAGATCTACATCCAATTTATCAACAAGAATGCCAAGACCATTAAATGAGAAAGAATAGTCTCTTCAACAAATGTTGTTAGGACAACTGGATAACCATACACAAAAGAATGAAGTTAGACCCTTACCTCACTCCACATACAAAATTTAACTCAAAATAGATCAAAAATATAACACCTAAATAGATGAGTTAAAATTATAAAACTCTCAGAAGAAAACATAGAAGTAAATCTTGGTGATCTTAGATTTAGCATTGGTTTCTTAGATATGACATCAAAAGCATAAGTAACCAAAGAAAACAACAAATCGATTGGATTTCATTGAAATTAAAAACTTCTATACATCAAAGGACACTATCAAGAGAGTGAAAAGACAATCCATTGAAAGGAAGAAAATATTTTCAAATCATATATCTGATAAAGGTCTAATATCTAGAATATATAAAAAGTTCTTACAAAAACCCAATTTAAAAATGAGCAAAAGACTTGAACAGACGTTTATTTAGAGAAGATATGTTAGTGGCCAAGAAGTACATTAAAAAATACTCAGCATCACTAGTTATTAGGGAAATTCAAATGAAAACCACATTGAGATACCACTAGGATGGCCACACTTTAAAAAAAAAAAAAAGGAAAATAAAAAGTGTTGGCAAGAATGTGTATAAATTCGAATCCTCAAAAATTGCTATGATGAAGTTTATGCTATGTGTATTTTACCACAATTTTTTTAAAAATGGGGGTGGGATGAGGAGTGAGGATAAAATACCTGTGATGGTTATTTTATTGTCAGCCTTACTGAGCTATAGTACCCAGTTATTTAATCAAAAATTAGTCTAGATCTTGCTGTAAAGATATTTTGTAGATGTCCTTCACATCTAAAATTGACTTTGAGTAAAGTCAATTTAAAACATTTACTTTGCTTTAAGTCAAGAAGATTACCCTAATGTGGGTGGGCCTTATCTAATCAGTTGAAAGGCCTTAATAGCAAACAAAAATAAAAACAACAAAGAAAACTGCCTCAAGACTGCAGCATCAACTCCTGCCTGATTTTCTAGGCTGGTGGCCTGCTCTACAAGTTTTAGACTTGCCATCTCCCATAATTTTGTGTGCCAATTCCTTAAAATAAATCTGTCTCATATTAATACATATGCATATGTATATATAGTATTGATTCTGGTTTCTGCTGGAGAACCGTGGTTGTATCTTAGCATGTTAAAAAAAGATTCTCTTAAATATTGAGGGTATTTTTCTAATCTCTTAGTTGCTGAGGAGAATTTTGATGCCAGTCTGATAATCATACTTTTGTAGATGATTTACTTATTGGTTTTTCTTTGGAGGCCTTTGGAATCTTCCTATCTCTGGTTCTGAAGTTAGACAACGGTATGCTGAGTGTTGGTCCTTATTATTTCACTGGCAGGAGAGGGGGTTTTTCCAAATGAAGATATGCTTCTCCTGTTAGTTCTGGAAAATGATTTATGAAATTCCTTTAATTATTTTCTCTTCATTATTTCTTTATTCTGTATGTCCAACATGACTATGAGGTAGATATTTGACCTAATTGATTTTTCTATGTCCCTTTACTCTTTGTTTTTTAGTTTTCTTTTTCCTAAAAGGGGTGATTTATTGTCCTTTTTGGGGTTGATAATTTTTTTAAATTATATTTGAAATTTTCTCTCTCTCTCTCTTTCTTTCTTTCTTTCTTTCTTTTTTTTTTTTTTTTGAGACAGATTCTCCCTCTGTCACCCAGGCTAGAGTGCAGTGGCATCATCATAGCTCACTGAGACTTCAAACTCCTGGGCTCAAGTGATCCTCCTGCCTCAGCCTCCTGAGTAGCTGGGACTACAGGTGTGCACCACTGTACCTGGCTAATTTTTCTATTTTTAGTATAGATGGGGTCTCGCTCTTGCTCAGGCTGGTCTTTGGACTCCTGATCTCAAGTGATCCTCCCACCTTGGCCTCCCAGAGTGCTAAGATTACAAGTGTGAGCCCCGGCATGCGGCCTGTATTTGAAATTTTCAAGAGCTCCTTGTTTATTCAGTAATTGTTTCTTTTTCATATTATTTTACAAGTGTAATATTTTCTGGAATTTCTAATTAAATGTTTGTTTTTCAAGGAACTCCTTCTTAAGAACATATAAATACATTTTGTTTGTTTGTTTAGGTTATTTCTTTCCTCTAGGGTCAGTTTTCTATTTATTTATGAGAGGCAATATTGCATAGCAGTTATCAGTGCAAGCTGAAAACAGTAAACTCCACCTCTAATACAAGCTAACTATGCAAACTTGGACAAGTTACTTGAGCCAGCTCTGCCTGTTTCCTGGGGCATAATAGTTATACTAAACTGACACAATTGTTGTGGAGATTTAGAGAGTTTGTTTATGAGCATACTTAGACAACTCCCAGCACATAGTAAACACCCAATAAATGTGAGCTATTCTTATTAGTCTTTTTTTTTCACATTGCAAGCTTTATTTCTATGACTAATACTTTTTTTTTTTCTTTGAGACAGAGTCTTGCTTGCTCTGTCACCCAGGCTAGAGTGCTGTGGCGTCAGCCTAGCTCACATCAACCTCAAAGTCCTGGGCTTAAGCGATCCTCTTGCCTCAGCCTCCCGAGTAGCTGGGACTACGGGTGCTTGCCACCATGCCCGGCTAATTTCTTCTATTTTTAGTGGAGATGGGGGTCTCGCTCTTGCTGAGGCTGGTCTCGAACTCCTGACCTCAAGCGATCCTCCCACCTTGGCCTCCCAGTGTGCTAGGATTACAGGCATGAGCCACCGCACCCAGCCTGACTAATCCATTTGGTTGTCCATTCACATTTTTAAAATGAGAGATACAGTGTTGACTTTGAGGTGTTTTGTGGGTGAGACTTGCTGACTGGAAAGCCTGGTTCTAGTGTGAGTCAGAAGCTGGCACTGAATTAAGTCAGATGACGAGAACTTCGCTGTGAAGCACCAACTCCCACACTCCAGTGCTTCCTAGATAATCAGCTCAATTTCTTTAGAAAAGAACCCTCAAATTCACTTGCTTTGCATGAAGTGCTTGACTATAAGCTCTTCTTCATGCAGGGAAAGTGTGGGTCGCATTGATTGTTAAATATATTCACCTGGAAATGATTCCCTAATGTTTATCCACCCCCTTCTTCCCCACTTCTCCAGTGGACTTGGGGTGCATGTGACCCAGTGAGACACTGGCAATGGAGGCCAAGCTCTTGGTCCCACTTGGCTGTCTTCGGGTCCTTACCCTTTCCCGTGTTCAGCTGTGTGATTGCCTCTTTGGCTGTAGCTCCTTCCATGTGTGTTCTAAGTTGTGGCTTCCTTTTTTTTTTTTTCTCTCTCTCTTTCTTCATCAATAAGACAAAGCACAAAAAAGCAAAAACCAGCCATAATCCCATCATATAAGGTAATTATTGTGAGCTTTTAGTCTTTTTTCTCTTTAAAATCACCATGTTCTTTGCTATACATACTTGCCAGTGATAGAAATATGCAAAGTTAAAAAATTAAAAAGGAAAAAATTTTTTTTAAAAAATCACTGTTTCCTTTTCCTGTACTGCTTCTACCCATTTTACAGATTTGCAGCACTAAAGCCCAGCACACAAGCTGACAAAGACAGAATCTCCCCATAGCAGGTGGGGAAAGGATGGGGACACTTGTGTTAATAATTTTTTATCTCTTTATACTTTGTATTATTATAAACTGGACAGTGACAACCACCTTTGGGTAGCCAAATCTTCGTGACTATTCTTCTTTAATTTCTATGCAACAAATTTTTCAGAAGTTGAGAAAAAGGATAAGAACACTATAAAAAGGCTTCCCATACATAATGCCAAACTGCCCTCTGGGCCAGTTGTACCAGTCTAAGCACAACCAGTAAGATCTGATAATATGCTTTCTCCCCATTCTCAGTACTGGCTATTATTACTTTATGAATTTTTTTATAATTTAATAAGACATATGTGCCAGCTTATTTTAATTTACATTTTTTTCGATTACTAGTAAAGTTAATTTTTAAAACATATACATAGGATATCTTATTTTCTTTTTTTTTTTTTTTTTTTTTGAGACAGAGTCTCACTCTGTTGCCCAGGCTAGAATGAGTGCCGTGGCGTCAGCCTAGCTCACAGCAACCTCAAACTCCTGAGCTCAAGCGATCCTACTGTCTCAGCCTCCCGAGTAGCTAGGACTACAGGCATGCACCACCATGCCCGGCTAATTTTTTCTATATATATATATATTTTTTAGCTGTCCATATAATTTCTTTCTATTTTTAGTAGAGATGGGGTCTCGCTCTTGCTCAGGCTGGTCTCGAACTCCTGAGCTCAAACGATCCGCCCACCTCGGCCTCCCAGAGTGCTAGGATTACAGGCGTGAGCCACCGCGCCCGGCCAGGATATCTTATTTTCTTAGCAAATTGCTCATTTTTGTGGGGTGTTCATTCATTCTTTTTCATACTGATTTGTTCAACATTTCCACTCCTTTTCTTGAGAATCTAATATGTGCTAGGCACTTTTTAAGAGTTGGGGATACAGGAGTCAACAAAACAATCCTTGCCCTAGTGTGGAGCTTATATTTTAATAAGGGGAGAGAGAGATAATAAACCAAATACATAAAATATGTAGTAGATTGGATGGTGATAGCGCTACAGAGAAAAATAAAGCAGGCAAGGATGTGTGTTTGTAACGAGGTCTTCTGAGGACCTACCAAGAGGGCAACATCTGAGCAGATATCTGAAAAAGGAAAGGAATAGGGAGAATGGAGCCAGATGACTGAATAGAACCCCCAGTGATCGTCCCTCCACAAGAACACCAAATTCAACAATGCAAGCAAGTACTTTTGGAAAAAACCAAAAATCAGGTGAGGGATCATACTACCTGGTTTTAACATTATATGAAGGAAAGAGGCACTGAGGAGGGCAGAAAACACAGTCTTGCATTGTCTACACCATCTTTCCCTCAGCCCCTGGCAGTGCCGTGCCAGCCTGCCCAGTGGAGCATGTGTCCAGGGGAAAGAAAGTGAAGTGACTGTGGGTCTTTGCATTGAAACTCAGGGCCGCCTTGTCACAGGGGAACACGGTACAGAGAAGAATTCTGCTGATGCCTGTGGAGGGAGCATTTAGACCAGCAAGGCCAGAGGGAAATCCTCTGCCCCCAAACAAAGTTCCGGCTATGCCCACCACCAGCTGACAAAAAGCGGCCTAGAGGCTTAGAGTAAATTCACAAGGCTGTTGGTCCACAGGGGCTGCAGTCCTTGGGCAATTCCTGTGGCTGTGCTGGCTTGGATCTAGTGGACTTGGGGTGCATGTGATCCGGTGAGACACCAGCAATGGAGGCCAAGCCAGTGCCCATGTCATACCCTCCACCCCCCCCCACCCCCCCAGCTATAGGCAGTGTGGCTCAGGGAGTCTTCTTCCACTTAAGGAAAGGAAAAGGAAAATTTCAGAGGACTATGTTTTGCAACATGGGTACCAGCTCAGTCACAGTAAAATTAAGTACCAAGCAGATTCCTGAAGCCCCTGAATCCAGGTCTTAGTTCCTGGGAAGCATTTCTGGACCACCCTGGTCCAGAAGGAAACATGCTGCCCTGAAGGGGAAGGACCCAAACCTGGCAGGGTTCACCACCTGCTGACTAAAGAGCACTTGGGCTTTAAATAAACATCAGAGGTAGCCAGGCAACAGTCACCATTAACTTTGGGTGAGAATGGGCTGGCTTCAGGTGTGACCTGGCACTGGTGGCCATAAGGGAGCACCCATATCACATGCCCCCCCACCTCCCCCATCTCCAGCAGTCCAGCACAGAGAGTGAGGGAAGAGAGTAAGAGACTTTGCCAGGTAATCCAGGGAATTCTCCTGTATCTTACCCAAGTCTACCAGGTGGTACCACCAGGAGTCTGCAAGAGTCACAGTTTTACTGAGGTTGGGGCAGCCCCAGTGCTGATATGGCTGCAGTGATCAAAAACTTAAATCACAACACTCAATTCACTTTGAATATCTGGAAAGCTTTCTCAAGAACGACAGGTTCAAGCAAGCCCAGACTTTGAAGATTAAAATAAATACTTAACTCTTCAATGCCCAGACATTGACAAACATCCACAAACATCAAGAACATCCATGGAAACATGACCTCACCAAATGAACTAAATAAGGTACCAGTGACCAATCCTGGAGTGATGGAGATAGGGAAACTGTCAGATAAAGAATTCAAAATAACTGTCCTGAAGAAGTTCAATGAACTTCAAGATAACACAGAGAAGGAATTCATAAGCCTATTAGAGAAATTTAACAAAGAGATTGAAATAATAATAAAAAAAGTCAAGCAGAAATTCTGGAGCTTAAGAATTCAATTGACAAACTGAGAAATACATCAGAGTGTCTCAACAGCAGAATGGACCAAGCAGAAGAAAGAATTAATGAACCTGAAGGCAGGCTATTTGAAAATACACAGAAGAGAAAAAAATAAAACAAAATAAAAAAGAATGAAGCACCCCTACAAAACCTAGAAAATAGCCTCAAAAGGGCAAATCTAAGAGAGTTATTGGCTTTAAAGACGTGGTAGAAAGAGAAATTGGGATAGAAAGTTTATGCCAAGAAATAGTAACAGAGAACTTTCCAAACCTAGAGAAAGGTATCAATATTCAGGTACAAGAAGGTCATAGAACACGAAGCCAATTAAGGCTACCTCAAGGCATGTAATGATCAAGCTCCTAAAGGTCACTGATAAAGAAAAGATCCTGAGGGAAGCAAGAAAAAAGGAAAAAATAGCATAAAAATGAGCTCCGATATGTCTGGCAGGAGACTTCTCAGTGGAAACCTTATAGGCCAGGAAAGAGTGGCTTGACATATTCAAAGTGCTAAAGAAAAAAAACCTTAACCCTATAATATTATATCCTGCAAAACTATCCTTCAAACATGAAGGGGGAATAAAGACTTTCCCAGATGAACAAAAGCTGAGGAATTTCATCAACACCAGACCTGTCCTACAGAAATGCTAAAAGGAGTTCTTCGATCTGACAGAAAAGGACATTAATGAACAGTAAGGTATACAACTCACTGGTAACAGTAAGTACACTAATACAGAGTACTCGATTGCTGTAATTGCAGTGCATAAACCACTAATATCTTGAGTAGGAAGCCTAAAAGACAAACCTAGCAAAAATAACTACAACTTTTTGAGAGATAGATAACATAAGAAGATATGAAGGAAAGAACAAAAAGTTAAAAAGTGGAAGAGGGGATGAAGTTAAAGGGTAGAATTTCTATTAGATTTTCTTTGCTTATTTATTTTTTTGTTTGTAAACAGAGTTGTCATATGCTCAAACTAATTGGTTATAAAATGTTTTTTGCAAGCCTCGTGGTAATCTCAAATCAAAAAACCTATAACAGATATACAAAATATAAAAAGCAAGAGATTAAAATACACTGCCAGAGAAAGTCACTTTTAACAAAGCAAGACAGGAAGGAAGGAAGGAAGGAAGGAAGGAAAGAAGAAGAAAGAAAGAAAGAAAGAAAGAAAGAAAGAAAGAAAGAAAGAACGAACCACAAAACAACCAGAAGTCAAATAACAACATGGCAATAGTGAGTCCTTACCTATCAATAATATTAATAACAATGAATGTGAATGGACTAAACTCTCCAATCAAAAGACATAGGGTGACTGGATGAATTAAAAAAAAGAGCCAACTATATGTTGTCTGCAAGAAACACATTTCCCCTATAAAGACACACAGAATGAAAATAAAGAGATGAAAAAAGATATTCCACACAAATGGAAGCCAAAAAAGAGGAGGAGCTATGCTTCTGACAGATAAAATAGATTTGAATACAAAAACTATAAAAAGGGATAAAGAAGGTCATTATATTATGATAAGCGGTCAATGTAGCAAGAGGATACAACAATTCTAAATATATATGCACCCAATAGTGGAGAACCTAGATACATAAAGGAGAGCTAAAGAGAGAGGATGGGTGCAGTGGCTCATGTCTGTATCTTAGCACTGTGGGAGGCCAAGGTGGGAGAATTGATTGAGCTCAGGGATCTGAGACCAGCCTGAGTGAGAGTGAGGCCATGTTTCTACAAAATATAGAAAAATTAGCCAGGTATGGTGGTGCACACCTGTAGTCCCAGCTACTCAGGAGGCTGAGGCAGGCAGATCGCTTGAGCCCAGGAGTTTGAGGTTGCAGTGAACTATGATGACACCACTGAACTGTAGTTGGGGTGACAGAACAAGACCCTGTCAAAAAAAAAAAAAAAAAAAAGACAGCAAGAGAGAGAGAAAGAGAGAGAGATTGGCCCCAATACAGTAATCACTGAAGACTTTAACACTCCACTTTCAGCATTAGATAGATCATCCAGACAGAAATCAACAAAAGAAAAATTGGAATTAACCTTTACTGTGGACCAAATAGACCTAGTAGTATTATACTTACAGAACATCTCATCCAACAGGTATAGAATATATATTCTTCTCAGTTCATGGTTCTCAAGGATAGATCATACATTAGGTCACAAAACAAGTTTTAAAAAGTTCAAAGAAGTTGAAATCATACCAAGTATTTTCTCTGACCACAATGGAATACAAATGGAAATCAATAAGAAGAGGAACGTTTAAAACTATAAAAACACATGGAAATTAAACAATATGCTCGTGAATGACCAGTGGGTCAATGAAGAGATTAAGAAGGAAATTAAAAAAAAATTTAAACAAATGAAAATGAAAACACAACATATCAAACTCTGTGGGATACAGCAAAAGCAGTAATAAGAGGAAGGTTTATAGCAGTAAGTGGCTACAACAAAAAAGTAGAAAAGCTTCATATAAACAACCTAACAATGCATGTCAAAGAACTAGAAAATTAAGAGCAAACCAAACCCAAAATTCACAGAAGAAAAGAAATACTAAAGACCAGAGCAGAAATAAGTGAAATTGAAACAAAAAAATATAAAAGATCAACAAAATGAAAAGTTTGTTTTTTGAAAAGAGACACCAAATTGACACACCTTTAGTCAGACTAATTAAGAAAAAAAGAGAGATTTACTTACCCAAATATGTAAAATCAGAAATGAAAAAGGAGACATTACAACTGATACTGCAGAAATCTAAAGGATCATTTGAGACTACAATGATCAAATATATGCCAATAAATTGGAAAATTTAGAAGAAATGGATACTAGACACATAAAAACTACCAAGATTGACCCAAGAAGAAATCCAAAACCTGAATAAACCAATAATGAGTAATGAGATAGAAGCAGTAACAAAAATTCTCCTATCAAAGAAAAGCCCAGGACTTCAGAACTTCACTTCTGAATTCCACCAAGCTGTCAAAACACTAATACCAATCCTACTTATACTATTCCAAAAAATCAAGAAAGAGAGAATACTCCCAAAGTGATTTTATGAGGCCTGAATAGCCATGATACCAAAACCAGACAAAGATACAACAACAAAAAAAGAAAAACTATAGGCCAATATCTCTGATGAAAATAGATGCAAAATTCCTCAACAAAATACTAGCAAACCAAATTCAACAACATATTAAAAAAGTTATTCATCATAATCAAGAGAGATTCATCCCAGGGATGCAAGGATGGTTTAGCATATGCAAATCAATCAATGTGATACATCATATTAACAGAACTAAAGACAAAAACCATATGATAATTTCAATCGATGCTAAGATGGTATCTGATAAAATTCAACATCCTTTCATGATAAAAACTCTCAAAAAACTGGGTACAGAAGAAATTTACCTCAACATGATAACAACAAGTGTCATACAGAATGGAGAAACACTGAAAGCCTTTCCTCTAAGATCTGCAACAAGACAAGGATGCTCACCTTCACCACCGTTATTCAACATAGTTCTGGAAGTTCAAACTGGAGCAATCAGAAAAGAGAAAGATATAAAGGGCATCCAAATTGGAAAAGAAGAAGTCAAATTATCCTTGTTTGTAGATGACATGATCTTATATCTAGAGAAATCTAAAGACTTCACAAAAAACTATTAGAACTGATAAACAAATTCAGTAAAGTTGCAAGGTACAGAATCAACATACAAAAATCAGTAGCATTTCTATATGCCAATAGTAAACAATCTGAAAAATAAACCAAGAAAATAATCCCATTTACAATAGCTACAAACAAAATAAAATACTTAGGAATAAACTTAATCAAAGAAGCAAAAGATCTCTATAAAGAAAACTATAAAACATTGATAAAAGAAACTGAAGAGGACACAAAAAAATGGAAAGATATTTCATGCTCATGGATTGGAAGAATTAATACTGTTAAAATGTCCATACTACCCAAAACAATCTACAGAATCAATACAATCCCCACCAAAATACCAATGACATTCTTCACAGAAATAGAAAAAATAATCCTTAAATTTATATGGCACCACAAAAGACCCAGAATAGCCAAAGCCTGAGCAAAAAGAACAAAATGGAAAGAATCACATTACCTTCCTTCAAATTATACTACAGAGCTGTAGCAACCAAAACCCCATGGTACTGGCATAAAAACAGACACATAGACCATGGAACAGAGTAGAGAACCCAGAAATACATCCACACATCCATAGTGAACTTACCTTTGACACAGTTGCCAAGAATATACAGTGGGGAAAGGCCAGTGTCTTCAATAAATGGGGCGGGGAAAACTGGATATCTATATACTGAAGAATGAAACTAGAGCCTTATCTCTCACCATACACAAAAATAAAATCAAAATGGATTAAAGACTAAGACTTGAATCTATGAAACTACTGAAAGAAAACATTGAGGAAACACTTCAGGACATTGGTCTGGGAAATGATTTCTTGAATAAAACACCCAAAGCAGAGGCAACCAAAGTAAAATTGGACAAATGGGATCACATCAAGCTAAAAAGATTCTGCACAGCAAAGGAAACAATTAAAAAGGTAAGAGACAACCCACAAAATGGAAGAAAATATTTGCAAACTACCCATCTGACAAGGGATTCATAGCTAGAATATATAAGAAGCTCCAACAACTCAATAGGAAAAAATAAAATAATACAATTAAAAAATGGTCAAAGGATCTGAATAGACATTTCTCCAAAGAAGACATACAAATAGCCAATAGATGTATGAAAAAATGCTCAATATCATTAGTCACCAGAGAAATGCAAATCAAAACTACAATGAGATATCATCCCATCCCATTTAAAATGGCTTTTATCAAAAAGACAGGCAATAATGAATGCTGGAGAGGATGTGGAGAAAGGAGAACCCTCATACATTGTTGGTGAGAATATAAATTAGTGCAACCACTATGGAGAACGGTAGGGTGGTTCCTCAAAAAACTGAAAATAGACCTACCAAATGACCCAGCAATCCCACTGCTGGGTATATATCCAAAGGAGGTGAAATCAGCATATCAAAGAGATATCTTCACTCCCATGTTTACTGCAGCACTATTCACAATAGCCAAGATTTGGAATCAACCTAAGTGTCCATCAATGAATGAATGGATAAAGAAATCATGGCACATGCATACAATGGAATATTATATAGCCACACAAAACAATGAAATCCTGCCATTTGCAACAACATGGATGGAACTGGAGAACATCATGTTAAGTGAAATAAGCCAAGCACAGAAAAACAAATTCGCATGTTTTCATTCATATGTAGGAGCTAAATAATAAAAATAATTGATCTCATGGAGACGGAAGCAGATGGTCACCAGAGTCTGGAAGGGTAGTGGGGAATGGGGAATAAAGTGGAGATGGTTAAGGGATGAAAAAATATACTTAGATAGTTAGATAGAATGAAAAATATTTGATAGCACAACAAAGTGGCTAGAATCAATAAGTTGGGGTATACTTTAAAAATAACTAGAAGAGTGGAATTGGAATGTTCCTAACACATAGAAATGATAAATGTCTGAGGTGATGGATATTCTGATTACCCTGATTTGATTAATTCACTTGTATGCCTGCATCAAAACATCATATGTGCTCTATAAAGGTATACAACTATTATGAACCCATAATAATTAAGAAGATAAAAGGAAAAACATGAAAAAAAAAATTGGGAGTGTGAAAAAAAAAAAAAGAAAAAAAAGGTAAGGGAATGAACAGTGCCTTTAATTGGGGTAAGCACTTCCGGGCAGAGAGACTGGCAAGTGCAAAGACCCTGAGGTGGAAGTGTGGTTGTTATGTTTAAGAAACTTCAAGGAGGCCAGAGTGGCTGGAACTTTGCAAGTAATGAAAGTATTAGATAGAAGGAGAGGTCTGAGAGGTGGGGGTATGTGTGTGGGTAGCAAATCATGTCAGTGTTTAGACATAGACCATTGGAAGATCTTTTGCTTTTACTCTGAGAAAACAACAAGTTATTGGAAGGGTATGAGCAGAGGAATGATATGCTGTGACTTCACATTTTAAAAAGATGTGTCTGGTGGCTGTGTGAGAAACAAGCCATAGGGGGCTAGGGCAGAATCAGGGAGAAGCAGTCTGGAGATTATACAATAATTGAAAGGACAGCTGATGACAGCTGGGACCAGGGTGGTTGCTGTAAAAATGGTGAAAAGTGGTCAGATTCTGTATATATTTTTGCATCTATATTTAAGAGTGAGAGTAATCTCTTCATCCACCCACCTGCTTGCCCATTTGCCTGCTGGCCTGTCATCTGTCTGTCCACCCATATATCCATCTATCTATTCCCATTGTAAGGTTTAGAATTCAGAATTTGAATTTGGAAAATACCCATATTTTTTAATACTCCAAAATAGTTGATATAGCATGGAAATTGTATACACCTTGAGGTTTAAAAATACTTTCTCAAATGACCCTCTGTGCCTGGCGCTTTTTCTGTAGATAAGGCCTTGATAGCTTTTTATATATCTTCCATGTTAGTGGTCTGTTCAGATCATCTGTCTCTTCCTTAGTCAATATTGGTCATTTACGTTTTCCTAGAAAGTAGTCTATTTCTTTGAGATTTAAAAAATTTATTGCTTTGAGTTTTGCATATAGTGTTATGATTTTTAATCTTGCTCTGTGTGTTTATGGCTATGTACTCTTATTAATATCTTTACGTAGTTATGTTTTATCTGTTTTTCAATTCATTAGACTAAGTATTGTATCTTTTTCCCCAAAGAATAAGCAGCTCTTACTTTGTCTACTTATCTTTTTTCTGCTTTTCAGGTCATTTATTTTTATTTCTTTCAAAATTATTTTTTTTCCTGCTTCTCTTGCATTTCTTTTCTTGCTATCTCCTGATTTCTTGAATTAAATACGTACTTCTTTTTTGTTATCATGTTCTGAATTTGCCTCAGATAAATGCTTTGGTCTTGTCCCATTAGTATTACTATGTCATGTTCTCATTATTGCTCTTTTCTTAGTACTCTGTAATTTCGTATTTGTCCCAAAAGCTATTTATTAGTGGTTTTGCTTTTCACTCCAAAACCTTTGGTTTTCAGTTTACATTTTTAAAATTAATTTCTAGTTATAAAGATTTATGGTCAGAAGCTTTGTCTTATATAATTTCTGTTTTGTTGGAATTCATTGAGGTTCTCTTTGTGACTTAATATATGATCTATTTTATAAATTTTCTAAGGGTTTTTAAAACAGAAAGTGTATTTTTTATTTGTTGAGTACAAGTTCAATTCATAGTTATTAAAATCAACCTTATTATTATATTATTCAGCATTACACTATAAGTTTTTCCTTGATTGGTATGTCAAGAGGTTAGACAAATAGATTTAAGCCATCTAGATTGTGTTTATTTACCTTTTGTACTTTATATATTTTATTTGAAACATAGTTTCATGACTGTTAATATCTTTGTTGATTGTCTTGCATTAACATAAAATGCCCCTTTGATATTATAATTTTCATATTTAATGTGTTTTTTGCCTTAAATTCTATTTGGGCTGATATTAATATTATAATCACTACTTTCTTTTTGTTTGACTCTTTCTAACATAGTTTCACCCCATCATTTGGCTGAATGATGAAACTTTAGCTTTATTAAAAATCTATAGAGATAAGTTAATATTGACAATTTGACTTTTTTCTTTAAAAATCATATGCTACATTGCATTGTATACATAAACTGTTTAACATTTTCAGAGTTGTTATAACATTTATATAAATTCATATGATATGATCTCAAAATATTGGCTTGAAATGGAAAATAAATAATATGAAACAGATTATTTTTTAAAATTGAGTTTCATAAAATAAAATTTTAATAGAGAATTATAGTAGAGAATCATAACTACTGTCTTCAATTTATTTTTTGGTATTAATTTCAGAAAGACATTTTGTCTCTACAACTTTTGGTAAATAAAATGCAAATTACAAACAATTAAACAATAACAGAAGAACTGTGGATGACAATGCTATATCCATAGTTAATTATTAGATGATACAGAAAATGTTAAAGAAATCAAGCCTCTTTATTACTATTGCCTTGGTTATTCTCCATTTGTCTCCGATCCCATGCATCCTGCTTCACCTTAGGGACAGCCTTCTGACAGAGCTCAGCCAACGGGAGCCATGGACAAGAGATTGGGGCAAGAGAAGAAAAATGTTGGAATCTTTCTTCCTCCACATTGGGCAGCCCTTTCCTTCTTGGTTTCAACTCTCACTGGGCTCCAGTAACATCATTTCCTCTCCTTTCCCCTTTAGACCTAGAGGTTGTCATGGTGCTAATCTCTGGGGGCCTCCCCACCCATTCCCCCTTCTTGGTCCCTTTAACCCTGCCCACACCTCTGTAAACTGTCTCTTCATTAAAGTCCCTTCAGGGGAATTATCTAAGCAGAATTCTGCTTTCCCCTGGGATCCTGACTGATCCTGTGCAGTATAAAGTGTGGGTTCTTTTTTATAAGCAGCAGAAAACAGCTCAGTCCTTTTTTTTTTAAAGATTGGAAAGAATTCATGGTGCAGAGAATTAATGGGAAGCTTGAGGATGCAGCTTAGAGAGTGGGCACAAGCCAAAGTAGGGTCCAAGAGCTTGGCAACAGAAGCTAAGATGAAGGTCACACTGTGGGGATGATCCCTGAGATAATCTTGAACCCTCACAAAATAATTTTATCCCTGACTCAACATTCATTGCCCTTCCCCTGGCTTTAATGGAGAAGGAAGAGAGGGTTTCTGGATCATTTGACTTCGGAAATACAAGGTGTCCATAGAAAAATTGGCAGATAAGAAGGAGAGGTGAATATCAAACAGACAGAAATGACCAATGTCTACTGTAGATACTATCTTTAATGGCATCTTAACATTCAACACATACCATTATATTAATACTTATTGTAATACATTATGGATTTAAAGGGTGATGGGGTTAAATGACTTCTCTTAATTATGTAATTATTTGCTCATTTATTGATCTCTCATTTTCTGTGTCTGCTATTGAACAGGAACCATTGGTTAAATTTTCCAGGATGTGTTCCTTAGATGTTATTTCTGTCAGCCCAGTATATTACATTCAAGTAAAGCAAATATACACATGGCAAGAAGTTCAGAATTTTAGGAATCAGATTCACATATAAATATGCTATCATCAGCCTTTTCCAAGAAACACTATTGTCAGAGGTTGCTGATAACCCACACAAATGAATTTGTTCTTGGTTATCGGGATACTAAGCCCATATTGAAAATCAATGTTAATTCAAGAATTCTCAGTTCAAAATGCAGCTTGTTCTGAGCTCTAGAAATTGTGCAGAAGAGGGACATAGGAATGATTTGTAATCTGAGGAATATGCTTTGACAGCCCAGACCCCAAACACATTCAAAAATTTCCACAGGGGCTTTCAAGGTGACCTTGGTGAGGAAGGAAAAGCAATCTTCACCTGGTGAAGACAGGGTGAGAAACATTGCCTAGAAAGATACACAAATGGAATTTAAGGTGAAAAGAATTTTGGATTTTGCCAGTTGAGAGCTTTGGGCTTTTGGAAACACAGTTTGAAATGCTGTCATCTCAGCAGAAATAATGGAGTATCTGAAGACTGGATATCAGATGCTGGCACCTGCCGATAGACCTACAAGAGCAATGAGAAGATTCAGCTAAGGTAAAAGGGAGCCCTGGCTCTGTGCCCCGAAGCTATGGACTGACAGTGAAACGACTCTCCAAAGTCCTCCTTGGAAGCTGGTTCTGGAGCTGGTCCACAGGGTATAATTATGAGATTCCTGAGCTCCCATGCCACAGTTAGCTAGAAATAAAGGTCATCAGACTGAACAGTTCGGCTAGAAATCCCTGTCCTGATTTAAGTCTGAAGGAACGAGAGTAGAGGCCTTGTGCTTCAAGTCACAAACATTTTCCTTAAAAGGAAGAACTCATAGAAAGCACTCCACCTCTTCTCCACTGTTTAATGGGTATGGAAATAAAATGCTAGATCTTTAAAAGTAGCAAAAGAAAATTTCAAGTTTATGTTCAAAATGGAACACATAGCCTCTAAACTATAAATTTGTAGTGAACTGTGATGCATATTTCTTTAATATAAAGTTGAAAATAATACTTGCTAATAATTATGACCTTCATTTGCCAAGAAGTATTATGGGACAAAATGGGACACAATGCTGCCGGAATTAGTTAGCAATGGAGTTTAGATACATTTAAAAAGCTTTGTTTCATTTTCAAAATGAAAAATAATATGAATTCTTGCTTTCCTAATTTTTAAAAGAAAGTATTAGATAGAACATATGAAGAGAGAAATTGTTCTTGTGAGTATTTCTAACTTAAAAAAATCAAAATCCATGTTCTTTCAAAATTAATAAGAATTTCATTGATTCTTTCTTGTTCAGAGGCTCTTTTAACATATTTTGGGCCTATTAGAAATACTTTAAACTGTTATAGATGAATGTCTATTTAGTGCATTCCATGTGTATCACAGTGTTCTAAGTCATTAAATTGGAAGACATGACCCCTTCCCCCAAGGAACTCACAATGTTAAAATTATAGATTACAGATTACCCAACCTCATAGTTGCAGAGGACAAAGAGTCCCAGGCCAGGAGGATCCTGGCTTTACCAAAAGTTCATTTGAACTTTGTTGACATCAACTAAATGTTTGGTATCTCCATTTTCTCATCTTTCAGGAGTAGGGTAATGTCTGCCCTCCTTATCTCATGGGTTCCTGAACCAAGAACACAAGATAATGGCTACAAACGTTCCAAAAAATTCTAACACATTATCATTATCTATATTAGGCTCCAAAAGGCTGCAAAAGGGTGTGTGTTTTCTGTTAAATAGCTTCAAGAAGCATCATTAACACATGTACAACACTGAAAATCTTTCAGCCCCAAGTTACAGAACTGTTTTCAGCTACAATTTGGCCTATGACATAATTGGAAGATATAAGTTATATCTCCTCTAACTGGAAGAAAAATGCTGATATTTTGATTTTTTTTTTCTTTTTTTTTTTTTTACTGACATTCACAGAAGTGTGGAAAGAAGCAGACTGCAAAAGAAAGAGGAACATTTTATGCTTCTTAAGCCCTGAAATATGAAAAATTTCAGTTTAGGGCCTTTTGGGATGATTGACAAAGTTCTAGGGCTAACTTACTTTATTGAACCTTTGGAATGTCAGGTATAGAAGAAAAACTTTCAGGGATACAATGATACTTGAAATAATATGTTTGAAATGTGTAAGATATTGCTGGCTTACAGAAAAGAAAATGTAGAAATCTGAGTAGATACATTAAAGGCGGAAGATATTGGTTTTCATTCCAGGTTCGTTCATTATAAAATGAAACCCTGACACACGTAAAACACTTGATTGCCACGACTATCGAAGACGTTTTGTGCCACTACCTCTGATCTTCTTCTCCCTGCTCTCTCAGCTCCCTGCCAGGGTGTCTCTGAGCTTCTGTCACCACGATCAACTCTCTTTTCAAATGTTTCACATTTGAACTTCCCAGGAGAGGATTGTCTGGGTTCATCGGTCTATTCAGTATTCAGCGCCCTCCTAGGTCTCAAAATAGGTCACTTCAGAGGTTACTGGCCAGCCAACTGCTGTTCCAATTAGTTGTGGCTGTGGTGGTGGGGTCGTAGGACGCAAAGCAACGCTGGTGGGGGAGTCGGGAAGCGGGACAGGGAAGGGAAGGCAGCCAGTAAAGCGTGCACTATAAGCACCCGTTGTCAAGTGCCATGGGTGGCCGGAGAAGTCCTGGGAAATGGCCCAAAGCACACTCCGCAGTGTTACCCCGGTGAAAGCCAAGGGAGCTGGAACATTGGTACTAACTCCCTCCCCTTCAGCCTTGGTTGAGGAGTGCTGGGAGGGAGGCAGAGGAAGGGTGTTCATTCTTCCATACTCCAGTGTTCACAGCCTCAGGCAAAGGGAGACAGTTCAACTGGCAGCTGAAGTGCTGGCGCTCATGGCAGTGGTCAGGCCTGAGGGATCTGGGCAGGGTGCCATTTACCGTGTGCGGTACCTACTGGTAAGAAATCACCCATGGCCACTTACCAGCAGACATACTTTTCATGTGTAGGCTTCGTAATTCCTCCAATACCATTTTGATTAAGGCAGTAATTCAATTTAAATTTTTTTTTTTTTTTTTTTTTTTTTGAGACAGTCTTGCTCTGTTGCCCAGGCTAGAGTGCAGTGCTGTCATCATAGCTCCCTGCAACCTCAAACTCCTGGGCTCAAGCAATCTTCCTGCTTCAGCCTCCCGAGTAGCTGGGACTATAGGCGAGTGCCACCATGCCCGACTAATTTTTTTTTTTTTTTTTGTAGAGTTGAGGCCTGGCTATGTTGCCCAGGCTGATCTTGAACTCCTAGCCTCAAGTGATTCTCCCGCCTCTGCCTCCCAAAGTGCTAGGATTACAAGCATGAAGTACCACACTTGGCCCCAATTTAAATTTCAAAATAAATTTAATAGACTATTGTGCTTGATTTTTGGACTTTTTAAATGCCAAAAACCCTTCTTTATATGCACTTAGATGTTTGTACATTAGCTGATAAATGACTATTAAGCTTTTCGGTGGTGACGCTATGTGCTAACCAATAGTTCAGTTTCGGTGGTGTCAACCTAAATAACAGAGAGAAAGACTCTCTAAGAGAAGATGATGTTTATTTAGGAATAGGCACTGCAATGGGAATACATGTGCCGCAGTAAACTATGTGCATATTCAAGGAGATAAAGGAAGACAAAGGTTTTTAAAGTAAAAATGAGGAGGATTACCCAATCGTTTTGAGATAATTACTTTTGGCTACAAGGATCAGTAACAAGGGTGGCATCAGTCCAAGGCTGAACAGGCAGTTTCTGGGCAGATGTCCTCACAAAAGTATTTTTTGTGTAAAGTTGTGACAACCTTTGTGCAAGGTTGTGGCTTTTACAGTCTTTTGTGATAGGTTTTGTTATCAGGCATTTGTGCATGGAAATCCTTTCTTCAAGTTCTTCTACAAATCTGTCTTTCAAGTTTTTGTTTGTTTGTTTGTTTTGTTTTTAGACAGGAATCTTACTCCATCACCCTGGGTAAAGTGCAGTGGCATCATCATAGCTCACTGCAACCTCAAACTCCTGGGCTCAAGCGATCCTCCTGTCTCAGAGGTTACTGGCCAGCCAACTGCTGTTCCAATTAGTTGTGGCTGTGGTGGTGGGGTCACAGGGTGCCAAGCAGCACTGGTGGGGGAGTGGGGAAGTGGGACAGGGAAGGGAAGGCAGCCAGTAAAGCGTGCATTACTCCAGAGTAGCTGGGACTAGAGGCAAACACCACCACAGCTGGCTAATTTTTTCTACTTTTGGTAGAGACAGGGTCTTACTCTTGCTCAGGCTGGTCTTGAACTCCTGACCTCAAGCAATCCTCCTGTCTTAGCCTCCCAAACTGCTAGGATTACAGGCGTGAACCACCATGTCTGTTTGTTTGTTTTTTTTTCTCCTGAAACACAAGTGACTCCATTTTGATTCTGACAGCTTTTACAGTGACATCAACATCTTTGCCAATTAGTTGAATTAGGCAATTAGTTGAGTATTTTATTTTGACTTTTGCCTCAATTTTAATAAAACATAAAAGGGCTAATATTAATCATGGGGCTTTTCATATGCTTAATAAAATAAAGACAAAGACGCAACCCTAAAGCATAGCAAAAAACTGAAATTCTTTTAGTCATATTTGAACTTAAATTTTGTCTTCAATTTCAAGAACAAAATGAATAAAAAAAAAAGAAAGAAAAGAAAAGAACAAAATGAATAACAAGAACAGAACATAAGGTTATGACTTGAACATGAGGCAAGATTAGGATTTTTATATTTTTGGATTTCTGAGAATCAGCACCCTTTTAAGCATATAGGTCTATTGTTTGATTTTCACATTTTCAACTTTTGTGCATATTGTTTCAGGCATGTTTTATGTACAGAAATTGGAGACTGCATAGCAAAACTGCTTTATCAAAAAATAAGATTAATTGAAAATATCATCTTACTAAAGGTTAAAATTGAACCTTGGTAGAGATGAAGTGCCCGACCAAGTGACCATACATTTGGAACTGCCCATCATGATCTGAATGGGTCAATCCTACCAGGTCACAAGGTGGGGCAGGCCCAGTAGCCATCCCGTATAGATGGCAGTGACACATCTGGGGGTGGGCACAAGCTGGACCAGAGGGCGTAAGCAAGCTGTGTGAGCAGAAATCTCAGACCCCATGTCTGGAGAAGCACCTTTGCTGACACCTACAGCTACATGGGGATTCATTACGACTAGCTGATGGAAGAGGAAATAACCTAAACTTGATATGTGGTGGATCTGCCCAATTAGTGGGTACAAACCAACAACTTAAGAGTGACCTTGAAAGACTATTGTGCAGCAAATCCTCCTAGCTGCTCATGGCTGATGCAGGATATGATCAAACAGTGCATCCCACAGCCATAGAAGACTCTGATATCTTCTTTCCTATGAAGTGGATCCCCTGATCTGTGTGGGATTATACGCTGGTGGATCAAACACTCTGTCAGCCCTCAGATAGTGGTGCTGGCAGAGGTCCTGCAGGCAAGAAAGGCAAACCCATCTCAGGAATACGTGTCTATTTTGGGATAACAAACCTCTGGCTCTGGCCCATGTGATCAATAAGTGAGGATGCTCATGTCAGATGTCCAAGTCATCTTGTCTACTTGGTTGGTTAATGTCTTTTCTGTTGTGGATAGTCTCCGGTGGGTGCTGACATGTTGTTTATAGATCTTCACACTTTGTGCCCACTCCCATGTCTATTCAAATGCCCATCTTAGACTTCCTTGTACTTAATCTTCCACTTTCTCACTTTCCAGGTCTCCAACCATTTGACCTTTCTTTGGCCTCTGGCTAAAAAGCTAGGCTGTTTGCCACTGGCTCTGAATCATATATATAATAACCTTGGGACATGTTTCCTTCTACCAAAAGTGGATATAACCAGGTAGTATGAGCATTTATAGATATTTACATTTCTATGTTTTCATTTCTCTTGAGTAAATATCTAAAAGTGAAATTTCTGGGTCATATGATAAGTATATG
Source organism: Eulemur rufifrons (assembly GCF_041146395.1). Classification (NCBI taxonomy): domain Eukaryota; kingdom Metazoa; phylum Chordata; class Mammalia; order Primates; family Lemuridae; genus Eulemur; species Eulemur rufifrons. Next base: position 64,364,013 of record NC_090983.1, on the reverse strand, counting down.
CTTAATTCTGTAAGAAACTGCCCAAAGTGTTTCCAAAGTGAGCATTTTGCATTCCCACTAGCAAAGCATGAGAATTATATGCCAACTCTTGTTTTTTTTTTTAGTCTTTTTAATTTTAGTCATTTGAATTTGGATGTGTCCTAGCATCTCATTGTGATTCTAATTTGCATTTCCCTGGAAACTAATGATGTTGACTATCTAATTCCTGTGCTTAATGACCATTTATATATCTGCTTTCATGAAGTAGCTATTCAAATCTTCTGCTCATTTTTAAAAATTGGATTACCTTTTAAAAAAAACTATTGAGCTATAATATGTCTTTTATAGATTTTAGATATAAAACCATTATCAAGTGAATATATTACAAATACTTTCTCCCAGTCTGCGACTTGCCTTTTCATTTCTTAATGGTATCTTTTAAAGAGCAAAAGTTGTAATTTTTATGACTATCAGTTTATCAAGTTTTTCTTTTATGTTTTATGATCTTTGTGTCCTATCTGAGAAATCTCTGCCTACACTAAGGTTGCAAAGCTTTCCCCTTATGTTTTCACCTAGGACTTCTATAATTTTAGCTTTTATGTTTAGGCTTATGATCCATTTATAGATTTTTGTGTGTGTGTATTGTGTGAAGGATATATCAAGATTGATTTTTCTTTATATGGATATCCAGTTGTTCCAGCACCATTTGTTGAAAAGACTATCCTTTTCACATTGAGTTACCTTGGCACCTTTGTCAAAAATCAATTTACCATGTATGTGTGGGTCTATTTCTGGACTCTCTTCTGTTCTATTTATTTATCTGTTTCTTCTTATGCAGTGATACTCCTGTAGTAACATTTATAATTCACAGTACCATCTTGGTTTCTAAACTCCTTGGAGCTGAAAGGAATCATGGTTGATCCTCAGGCATGTCACATGAAAAGTACAAAGTGAGCCTAGGATGACTTATAATCTTCAAAAGCAAGGAGGTGATCAAAGACCAATGAACATGTGAAAAACATACTTGACAGCCACATTGAAGAGGCTCCCACTGGCCAAATTTGGGACAATTTTAGCATTAAAAAGCATTTTAACTGTAATTGATCATAACCCATAAGTCCACAGTGAGAGAGAGAGACAGAGAGAGTGAGCATGTCTCACTTGCCATATTGAAGGTGACTTTTACTCTGGACATCACACGTACCCGAAAAAGATATTCACCTTTTAAGTACCCACAATATTTTTTTAAAAAGGCAAAAAAAAAAAAAAAAAAAATCCTTATTCTGAAAACTTGCAATTCAAGGGAAAGAATTATCATTTACCACATCTTTTAGCAGATGATAAGGGAAAGCTCTTCTTTATGTTAATAAAAGAATATCAGCTAATAAATGTGGAAGAAAACAGAGAATTAGAAAATCGTTATTTTGCAATTCCCAATCAAATAATTGATTCATGCCAGGATGATCCATGGATGCTGAAGGCTAAAGTCATTAGGTGATAGATAGTTATAGAGAAGGGTGCACAAATGCTAATTGCTAAGGAAAAAAATAAAACTACCTTTACGATAAAGGAATTTGGTTGTCAACTTTTAACCAAATCAAGTTTTACTAACGTTCAGATGATGCCTTTCATAGCAAGAGGATCCAGTCCAGGATTCTGTGCTGCCCCTAATTGTCATATTTTCCTAGTCTCCCTCAATCTGGAACATTTTCTCTGTCTATCCTTGAATTCCACGCTGTTGACATTTTTGAAGATTGGACAAAATCTTCAAAATGCCTTTTTTTTTTTTGTCCAAGGTTTTTGTCATGATTGGACCCAGGTTATGCATCTTTGGTAGGAATATCACAGTAGTGAGGCTGTGTTCACTTCAATGTATGCTATATGGTGTCACACAAAGTGAATTTGTAGCATTACTCATGGTCTTCACCTTGAGTACTTAATTAAGAGATGTCTGCTAGATAGCTCTACTGTAAAGTTACTTTCTCTCCCTTTATAATTAATATGTATTTTGTGAGGAGATACTTTTAAAGAGTATGTAAATATTCCATTTTTTATACTACTTTCACCTGCTAATTTTAGCACCCACTGGTATTTCTTTCTTCTTTTTAAAAAATTTTTTAGAGACAGGGTCTAGTTCTATCACTCAGGCTGGAGTGCAGTGGTGTCATCATAGCTCGTTGCAGCCTTGAACTCCTGGGCTCAGCCTTGAACTCCTCCTGCCTCAGCCTACTGAGTAGCTGGGACTACAGGTGTGCCACCAGCCTCAGCTAATTTTTGTAGAGAGGGGTCTCGCTATATTGCTAAGGCTGGTCTTGAACTCCTAACCTCAAGTGACCCTCTTGGCTTGGCCTCACAAAGTGCTAGAATTACAGGCATGAGCCACTGCATCCAGCCCAGATACTTCTTATCTAAGTTATTACTCTGAAGATTGCCAAATGATTTTGTAATTCCACGATTTCTTCTACATTTATTTTCTGACTTTCTGCAGTTAAGAAAAAGCTTTCTCTTTTCCCTATTTACTTATTCATTTACTTATATCAGTATGGACTTGGGGACTCTCATTCATAGATTATAATTCATCACCATCTTTATTTATTTTGATGCTTACATTGATCCAGATTTGAATGTTAGAATACCCTTCAAGCTGCCTTCTGTGCCCTTTAGACACATTCCATGATTCTCTGAGTATTTTCTAGCATAACAGATGTTTGGGCTCATCTTGTACCTTTCTTGCCTAGCCCTGGAATTAGCCATTTCTCCAAGAAGTCCTGGTTCCTTTAGTGGAGAGTTTTGTCTAGAAGATTTGGGTGCTAAGTGAGCTCATGGCTACTGGAGTATTGCTGCTCCCAGACTCTCTCAGTGGGACCAGCGCCAGGTACAGACAATATTCCTGAGTTCATGTAGCTCCAATTCCAATTCAATACCGCAGGATTCATTCCACTTTCATCCTTTTCATATTTGTTTTTTCCCCCTTCATTTATGAGAAAACCTGTCTTTCATTATCCGTAGAAAATTTACTTATTTGTCACCTGCATGGACAAGCTAATTTCCTCATCCTGCCAGGCTGTCCTTGAGTGGGACGCAGGTACTGGCTTGCCCTGAAATGTTCCACCTCCCCATTCCAGTGCTGTTCTCATTATTATCAGCTGCCACCAGGCTCCCCTGACAGCTCACTCCAGGACAGTCTATGCAGGCTGTGTTTAACCATCTTGTTCTTATGGTAACAAAAATAATTCTAATGAGTCTTCATTAAACCAGGTTCTAATGATTCTTCTAGTGATGCTAGATTTTGGTTATGCGTATATATATGCAATATTTCTATATATACATGTATATGAATCTCTCTACACAACTTTTAAATCAGAGAAGTATGTTCGACTTTGCAAAATGCCTTTTCATCATTTATTGGGATGATTAAATGAGATTTCTCCTTTAGCCTATTAATATAATAAAAATAGATGAATAGATGTTCTAATTTTGAACTATCCCTTTCAGCCCAAAAATATACCCCATTTGATCATTGTGTATTAATTTATTAACCTGCATATGTTTTATGGCATTCCTGCACTATTTATAAACTATATATAGGTTTTTAGTTCCCCCTTTTGCACTTTATTTGTCAGGCTCAATGTCACTGTCATTCTTTCTCTCTTTTTCCATGTTTAGGGATCACTTAGGATTGAAATAAGGTGTTCCTGTATATTTGGAATAGAGTTGTTTGTGAGACCGATGGGCCCGGTGTTCTTGCGAGGGGTTAATCTTTGATAACCTTTGCAACTTTTTTTTTAACTGGTAATTGGTCTGTTTGTTTTTACAAATCTTTTCTAAGGTCAATTTGATAATTTATATTTCCCTAGAAACAGACTTATTTTATCTAGATTTTCATTATATTTGCAGAATTTTGTGCAAAGCATTTTCTTATAATTGTTTTAGTTTCCTTTTAACCCATTCTAATTGCTGGTTTTGTGTGTTTATGTTTTTCTTACACTTACTGCAAAAAAATGAGATGATCTGTCATTTTATATATTTAGTGGATATTTTAAGTGATCAGTTTTTATGTTTATTACATCTATATTTTTCTTTCAAAGTCATTAACATCTGCTTTTGTCTTTACTTTTTCTGCTTTCCTTGGATTTGTTTTCTTAATATTTTTTATGTCTTGCTTTAAATATAAACTCATTTTTTTCTTTTTCCTTATTTAATAATTTGGTTAAGACTCTGAATTTTTCCTGAAAGCATTGATTTTAGCCATAACGCATGGTTTCTGATACATAGTGTTTTTATTACTGTTATTTTCTAAACACTCTTCAATTTCAGTTTCTATTGCCTTTAAGTCAATTTTTTTAATAGTTTTAATTTTTAGGCAGTTGGGGATTTTATTTTCTATTTAAAAATCAATTCTACTTTCTTTGTATTATAATTTGAAAATATGATCTGTACTATTTCTACTAGAATATATTGAGAGTATTTTGTGGTCCAACATATAATGAATTTTTCTGAATGTTCTTTGGGTACTTAAAGATGAAATATTCTTTGTTTTCAGGATAAAGGGTGTGATACATAGCTTTTAGGGAGATTTTACAAATTATAGAATTTGATCCTATATATTTACTTTTTTTAGTATTTACTTGAACTATTGTGGTGAAGAGAAAGAGTAAACTTTCCCTCTTTTTCTGTAGTTCTATTTCTCCTTGTATTTTATGCAGCTTTTGCCTTAAAAATTTTCATGCCAGGGGCCGGGCGCAGTGGCTCACGCCTGTAATCCTAGCACTCTGGGAGGCCGAGGTGGGCGGATCGTTTGAACTCAGGAGTTCGAGACCAGCCTGAGCAAGAGCGAGACCCCATCTCTACTAAAAATAGAAAGAAATTATATGGACAGCTAAAAAAATATATATAGAAAAAATTAGCCGGGCATGGTGGTGCATGCCTGTAGTCCCAGCTACTCGGGAGGCTGAGACAGGAGGATCGCTTGAGCTCAGGAGTTTGAGGTTGCTGTGAGCTAGGCTGACGCCACGGCACTCACTGTAGCCTGGGCAACAGAGTGAGACTCTGTCTCAAAAAAAAAAAAAAAAAAAAAAAAATTTTCATGCCAGGATCATTGGTATTAATGATCCCTGACAGATCTTCATTGTAGATGGACTCTTTTATCATTATAAAGTGAATTTATGTGTCTTATTTAATGTTTTTTTTTTTTTTTTTGCTGTGAATTCAACTTTGTTTGCTGTTAATAATATAATTACTCTGTTATTTTTTTGGGTAATTGACTGATATATGTGCTTGGTACTTAACTTTGCTGAAAATGTATCTCTTGCATGCAACAATAGTTGAGTTTGGTTTGCTAAACCATCCTGAGAATTTTTTTATTTTAATAGGTGGCTACTATGCAATGGTTTGAATAACATTGTCCCCTCCAAAATTCATATGTAAACTTAATCCCCAATGCAACAGAATTAAGCCATGTGGCCTTTGGAAGGTGATTAAGTCATAAGGGCTCCAACCTCTTGAAAGGTATTAGCACTCCTATAAAGGGTTTCAGGTTGAAGGGAGTGCTGTCTTGCCTTCTGCCTTACACCAGGTGTGGACACAGCAACAACGCACCATCTTGGAAGCAGAGAGCAGCCGTCACTGTACACCAACGCTGGTGCCTTGATCTTGGCTTCCCAGCCTCCAGAACTGTAAGACATAAATTTCTGTTCTTTATAAATTACCCAGTCTAGTGTGAGGAGTGGATTGCAGACATCCAGCAGTACAGCAGTGATAAACGGGTAGGCAGGACTATGTCTCACCATGCAGCGGCTCTCAAGCGTCACACTGCTCAGCTCCGTGAAGAGCTGCTGAAACTTCCTTGCCCTGAAGGCTTGGACCCTGATGCTGAGGATGCCTCAGAGGTGTGCAGGGCCACAGCAGGTGCTGAAGAGACTCTAGTGCACGATCAGGTCAAACCCAGCAGCAGCAAAGAACTCCCCAGTGACTTCCAATTATGAGCTGCATTGACATGGACTTCATAGACACAAAGGCTTCGAAGCACAAGCCAAATATGTCAATATTTGTATGTAAGAAACTAATTATGTAATAGGTAATGAAACTGAAACTATACTATGCCCTTAAGGAGATCCAGTTTAATTCAAGGTGATCTTTTATTTACCTGTACAAGAGTGTAAACTTTTTTGTGCTTTTATTTTTCAATTGTGAGAACCACTGATTGGTATGTTCAACAAATTTGTGTATACAAAGAAATGGATAAATCACTGATATATAAGGGAAACTACCTTAGGAAAGAATGTTTACTGAATGTTTATTTTTTTTTTTTTTTACTGTAGAGTGAGGGGTTGTTAACAAAGGATATATATTGGTCATTCTTACAACTACTATTTAAAGTCAGCAACTTTTCACTGAATTTGATAGATTTTATGTTTGGCCATATCTTCATGCTCATATTTGATTTCTGAAGACCTCCTACATACACTTCAATAAAAGTTAAATGGACATACTCCCTCTTTTTTGATTTACTGGTACATTTTTAAAATAATAAATCTGCCATAAAATGCATTATAGCTGGAGACTTGCACTTGTATGGATGAATTTATTACATTCAACATATTTAATTTTATGCCTTCTAATTCTAAGATGCAGAAAAAAATAAATGAACATGATTTTATTCTATGCCAACATTTGGGCCTCTGAATGTATCTGTTATTTGAATTTAAGTATATGAAAAGGAATGGTCAATTTGAAAAGTCACTCTAAACTGATTTTTTTTTTTCCTAAAGGGCTCCTTTTTTCTGGATTATCTGGTTTTATTACTAAAGTCACATGTATGTATTAAACATTGAGGCTCTGTAGAGGAGAGAGGATGTACCTCTCTGGTGCTGTTACAGTACATTCTGTACTTGCCATACAGTCTCATTTTCATGCAAATTCTTCCTAGAGCCAAATAAATAAAGACTTAGGTGAAAAAAAAAAAAAAAAAAAAATTACCCAGTCTAAGGTATTCTGTTATAGCAGCACAAAGGGACCAAGACAGTGGTTTTATCTCACTTACATATGTTAACATGCAGATAGATTTGGTCTTAGTTCTCTTATCTTTTACGATTTCTGCTGTTATTGCTTTGTTTTGTATTTTGCTAAATGATCTGTATTTTAAAAATTAAATGTGCATGCATGTTTTCCTTCTGATAGTCAGAAGATTTATAATGTGTTTTTAACTCTTGGTTATTTTATAACTTTTAATAATATACATAAGCTTACATTTTTTGATTTATTGACTTTTGACAGTACCTATTGACTTCCTACTGTGAATAAGAAAATTAATTTATGTTAACTTCCACATACCTCTCATTCAACTTCTAATTTTAATTATATTATTTTCTTTAATTCTTCTTTCTCACTATAATCTACATAACTTTTTAGCCCTAACCTCCAATGCGATGATATAATCTATATAATTATATAAATTGATTTATTTTCTCTTTTTATAAGAGAATTACAGACTTTATTTTAAAATTTAATTCATGGTTGTGGCTGATTGTATCTTTTTTAAAATGACTTCATTTTTTTTTTTTTTTAGAACAGTTTTAAGTTCACAGCAAAATTGAGAGGAAGGTACAGAGACATTCATATGTCCCCTGCCCCAACACATGTATGTCTCCACATTGTCAACATCCCCCATCAGAATGGAACATTTGTTGCAATTGATGAACCTACATTGACATTTCATTATTACCCAAAGTCCATAGTTTACTAGGGTTCATTCTTGTTGTACATTCTATGGGTTTGAAGAAATGTATAATGTATAATGTATACATTACATTATACAAATGTATAATGACATACATCCACCATTATAATATCATATAGAGTATTTTTTAGTTTCTTAAATATCCTCTGTACTCTGCTTATTCATTTCTCCTTTCCCGCAACCTCTGGCAACCACTGGTCTTTTTACTTATCTCTATAGTTTTGCCTTTTCCAGAATGTTATATAATTGGAATCATACAGTATGTAGCATTTTCAGAGTGGCTTCTTAGTAATATGGATTTAAAGTCCCTTCATATCTTTTCATGGCTTGATGGCTTATTTCTTTCAAGCACTGAATAATGTTCCATTGTCTGGGTGTACCACAGTTTATTTATTAATTCACATACTGAAAGACATCTTGGTCCTTCAGTAAGTTGGTTGCTTCCAAGTTTTGGCCATTCTCAATAAGGCTGCAGGTTTTTGGGTGGAAAGAAGTTTTCAACTCCCTTGGGTAAATAGCAGGGAGTGTCATTGCTGGATCATATGATAAGAGTATGTTTAGTTTTGTAAGGAACTGCCAAACTACCTTCCAAAGTAGAGGTACCATTTTGCATTCTCACTAGCAGTGAGAGTTCCTGTTGTCCACATTCCTGGTCAGCATTTGGTTTTGTCAGTGTTCTGGGTTTTGGCCATTCTAATAGGGGTGTAGTGGTATTTCATTATTGTTTTTATTTGAATACCCCTGATGATATATGAGGTGGAGCATCTCTTCAAATGTTTTTTTTTTTTCTTTTTTTGAGACATGGTCTCACTCTGTTGCCTGGGCTGGAGTGTAGTGCCTCATCATAGCTCACTGCAACCTTAAACTCCTGGGCTCAAGTGATCCTCCTTCCTCAGCCTCCTGAGTAGGGACTACAGGCATGTGCCACCATGCCTGGCTAATTTTTGAAATTATTTGTAGAAATAGGGTCTCTATATTGCCCAGGCTAGTCTCAAACTCTTGGCCTCAATTGATCCTCTTGACTCAGCTTTCCAAAGTGCTAGAATTATGGGCATGAGCCACCCTGCCCCACTTCTTCATATGTTTATTTGCCATCTGTATATCTTCTTCAGTGAGGTGTCTGTTAAGGTCTTTGGCCCATTTTAAAATCAGGTTTTTGTTTCCCTATTGTTGAGTTTTAAGAGTCTCTTGTTTATTTTGGATAACAGTCCTTTATCAGATTTGTCTTTTGCAAATATTTCTCCTAATCTGTGGCTTGGCTTTTCATTCTATTGAAGTCAATTTCTTTGTAAGCATCAGACTTATTGAAGTATAATTTACCTAAAGAAAAATTCATCCTTTTTAGGTATGTAGTTCAATGAGTTTTGACAAATGTGTATAATAGTATAACCACAACTACAATCAATGTATAGTAGGATGGTTCCATGACTCCATAAAGATCTCTGTTGGCCTTTGTTATCCTCCCCCTACCTCATCCCCAGACTCTGGCATCCACTGATTTGATTGCCATTCTTTTAAAAAATATCATCTAACCTGAGTAAAGACTTACATACTTTTGTGTCTGCTTTCTTTCACTTAGCATAATGGTTTTGAGATTTACCAGTGCTGTTTCATGTGTCAGTGATTTCTTCTTTTATGCTATTGACTATGGATTCTATTTTATGAATACATCACAATCTGTTTATCTCTTTTCAGGTCAATGGACATTTGAATTGTTTCTAGTTTTTAGGGATTATGAATAAAGCTGCCTTAAACATTTGCATACAGATGTTTTTGTGGACATATGTTTCTATTTCTTTTTGATAAATACCTAGTATTGATTGAAGAGTATATGTTTTACCTTATTAGAAACCATCAAACTGTTTTTCAAAGCAGCTTTAATACTATTTTACATTTTCTTTTTTTTTTTTTTTTTTTTTGAGACAGAGTCTCACTTTGTTGCCCAGGCTAGAGTGAGTGCCGTGGCGTCAGCTTAGCTCACAGCAACCTCAGACTCCTGGGCTTAAGCGATCCTACTGCCTCAGCCTCCCGAGTAGCTGGGACTACAGGCATGCGCCACTATGCCCGGCTAATTTTTTCTATATAGATTTTTAGTTGTCCATATAATTTCTTTCTATTTTTAGTAGAGACGGGGTCTCGCTCTTGCTCAGGCTGGTCTCGAACTCCTGACCTTGAACGATCCACCCGCCTCGGCCTCCCAGAGTGCTAGGATTACAGGCGTGAGCCACCACGCCCGGCCCTATTTTACATTTTCAACAGAAATGTATAAAAGATGAGGTTGCTTTGCTTTATTGCCAACAGTTGGTATTATTAGCTTTAAAAATTTTAGTTATTTTAATTGGTGTATGATAGTACATCATGGAGGCTCTAATTTAAATTTCCCTAATGACTAATAATGTTGAACATATTTTCATATGTTTGTTTGCCATTTGAATCTCTTCTTTGAAAAAGCATCTGTTCAAATTTTATACTTATTTTTTAAAAAATTGAGTTGTTTGTTTTCTTGTTTTTGTATTTTGAGAGTTCTCTATATATTCTGGGTACCAATCAATTTGTCATTTTTTATTTTATGTTTTGTACTTTTTGTATCTTAAGAAATCTGACTGGGTATGGCACCTCACTTCTGTAATCCCAGTGCTTTGGGAGGCTGAATTGGGAGAATCACTTGAGGCCAGGAGTTCAAGACCAGCCTGGGCAACATAGTGAGACCCTGTCTCTACAAAAAATAAAAAAAAAATTAGCCAGTCATGGTGGTGTGTGCCTGTAGTCCCAGCTACTTGGGAGGCTGAGACAGGAAGATTGCTTGAGCCCAGGAATTTGAGGTTGCAGGAAGTTGCGATTGTGCCCCTGCACTCCAGCCTGGGAAACAAACAAAGTGAGACCTTGTCTCAAAAAAACAAAAAAACAAAAAACAAAACAAACAAACAAAAAACTTTGCTAACTCAATGTCACAAAGGTTTTATTTTTCTTTCCTAAAAGTTTTACCGTTCTAGGTTTACATTTAGATCAAAAGTTCATTTCAAGTTAATTTTTGTATATAATATTTTGTATATGGTCTAACTTATCAATTTTTTTCATGGTTTGTGCCTTTTGTGTGCTAAGAAATATTTGTTAGCCTAATGCTCCAAAGATTTTCTCTTACGTTTTTTCTAGAAGTTTTATAGTTTAAAGTTTTACATTTGGGTATATGATTCATTTTGAATAATTTTTAAATATGATTGGAGGTTTGAGTCAAGGTTCTTTTTTTTACATATGGATGCCTAATTGTTTCAGACTTATTTGTTGGAAAGACTATTCTTTGTCCATTGAAGTATCTTGACACTTTGTCAAAATTTGACCATCTATACATGGGTCTATTTCTGGACTTTCTGTTCTGCTCCATCATCTATAGGTGTATCCTTTTTCCAATATCACACTTTCTGGATCAAAATAGCTTTATAAGTTTTAAAATCAGATATTAAGTGTCCTTCAACTTTGTTTTTCTTTTTCAAAATCATTTTGGTTGTCCTAGGACTTTTGATTTCCCACAAAAATTTTAAAATCGGCTTGTTGATTTCTATGAAAATGAATTCTGAGATTTTGATTGAGGATTGCATTGAATCCACAGGTGAATCCTGGGAGAACATCTTAATGATATTGAATCTGCTGATCCACAAAAGTGATGCATCTTAACCATTTTTGGGGGGTCTTTGATTTATTTCATCAAGGTATTATAGTTTTTAGCTTTTTCTGATTATGGAAGATGATATACACTGGAAGTAAAAACATCTCTGTTTATTACTTTCCAATCCATATGCTTTGTATTTCTTTTTCTTGCTTTATTACTCTGGATGGAACCTTCCACACCATATTCTATAGTAGTAATGAGAGTGGACTTACTTGCTTCATTCCTAATCTTAGGAGGAAAGCATTTAGTTTTTCATCACTAAGTATGATCTTGGTTGAAGACTTCATTGATTTTTAAACAGTATCAATTGTTGGAAAGTGACATTGTTGCAAAAAGCAAAAAAAGAATAAAAAAACAGAACAAAATAAATAGTATCAATTGACCATGTCATCTAAAAGAAAGTCTGCATTTTTTAAGCAATATTATTTCTATATCACCTTGGTTTATAATGTTTACATTTTATTTTGTAACTCTATTATTGTCTAATCTTAGTTCTACATTTAAGTCAATTTAAAGGTCATCACCAGTACGTTAGCCACATTTTCTGTATTCAACTCTTGGTTAGTGAAGTTCTTGTTGAAAATTTTAAAAGAAGATTTGGATAAATTACTTGGGGAAAAACATTCCCCAAATCAAGCTTTCCTCTAATCTCCACAACAATCAACATAGAAGAGGACTTCTGTGACCAAATGTGGGGTTTCCCCCCTCCCGCCCTACACCAAGCAGCGAACACCAGCTGGGAGTCCTGTAATTCAATTCCAACACTATCTCCCTGGAGATAGTGACACGCAGGGTGAGGGCTCAGTCCCCAAGACAGCCCACTCCCCCAGACACCAGCCTCAGGTCCGGGCCTCTGGAGCTTCTGACCAACCAGCTTCAAGTTCAATTCCCATGACTCCGTTCCTCTTTGGGTTCAATTAATTTGCTGGAGTGGCTCACAGAACTCAGGAACACACATTTACCAATTTATTATAAAGGATATTACAAAGGATACAGATGAAGAGATGCATAGGGCAAGGTATCGGGAAAAGGGCATGGAGCTCCCACGCCCTTCCTGGGCACATCACCCTCCAGGAACCTCCTTGTGTTCAGCTATCTGGAAGCTCTCCAAACCCAGTCCCCTTGGGTTTTTATGGAGACTTCATTACATAGGCATGATTGACAACTGTGTGGAAATGTGATTGGACAAAAAAAACGCATGATCTAAGCCCAGCAAGTCCTGTCTGTTCAGATTCTTTCTGGAGGAGAAGGTCAGGGAGAGAGATTCTATCTCCGGAGGACTGCTCCTGAGGCCTAAAGCACCCCAACATTATAACAAGGACCATGAGAATTATGAGCCAGGAACCCTGGATGAAAACCAATGCATATATCCTAACACCACAACTATATCCCTAAATTCTTGCATGTTTGAAAATAGCTATTGTTCTTATATTTGAATGAATGGCCGGCTTTTTTCCTATGGTCTTTGTAGGCATTTCTCCATTGTTTTCTAGAGCTAAGTAATGCTCTCCAGAAACCCACAAGAAAGGTGGCTTCTTTTTTCAACCCTTCTAGAGAACATTACTCTTATTCTTACTCTTCTTGCCTAAACTTTCACAGAATTATCTTTTTAATCATTTAAGTTTAAATAGTTAACTTAGTACCGGGGACTTAATAACCATTCAGTAAATGCTAGCTATCTACTTTGACATCTTGTGTAAAGACTGTTGCTTCCTTTTAAGTTCTTTTATTTAATGAAGAACTCTTTAGCTTGTTCCATGGTAAAAACCTGTGTGTGTGTACACGTGTTCTTCATCTGTTTTTTCCAACTCTCTTTTTCCCTAAGTATTTTTGTGTGGATTCTATTTTTTAAAATTACTGATTTCTAAATGAGGGAAATTCTCCCTGGACAAGCTATTTTAGGAGAAACGTAGGGGAAGAGCCAGGGGACTAAGCTGAAGTAGCAGTAGTTTTGAGAAATCTTCGTCTCTGGAATCTCTCTCCTTAGAGCACTGGCCTATGGGCATGCGGTATCTCTGGGATAGTGTGATTTCTCCCTGGCTCATGGCGAAGTCTTGTACCCTACAGGACATGTGTGGTATGGTGTGTGTGTGTGTGTGTGTGAGATTTAGATTTCCTCCACATCCTTGACTCTATTTTAAGAACTGTTAAGTCTAGTTTTTTCTCTGCTGATTTACTGTATCTGTTTTCTTTTCTTTCAGCTGTTCACTTTGCATGTCTTCCTGTAGTCTAGTTAATCTTCCTTGTTTCACTTTTTTTTTCCCTCTTCATTGGCCACATAGTTCTATTTCTGATTACCACTCATCTTTGAAGGAGAATAGTCTGGTCATAACTAGCTATGACCTCAGGAATTTGGAGGAAAGGGACCTAGAGGGTGAGCTGAAGCAGCAGGCAGTTTAGACTCAGAGGGTTAAGCTCAGGTAACAGTAGTTCGAGAAATCTGAGAGTATATGGAACTTCTGAAAGTCTCAGAATGTCTCTTTGTGTTTTTGGTACTCTCTGTACCCTCTTTGAGTGAGCAAGTAGCTTTTATTTTATTAATGATAAAGTTTTTTGTGTGTGATGAGGTGTCATTCCATTTCTTCCTTCGTTTTTTAATTCATTCCTATTTCTCTTCAAAGAGGCACCGTAACTTCCTGGTTATGAACGTGAACTTTGGAGGCACTTTGCCTAGGTATGAATTCAGGTTCTGTCACTTACAAGCTGTGGCCCTGGAAAGTTCCTTAACCTCTCAGTGCCTCAGTTTCATGTCCTGCAACATGGGCACGGTGAATAACAGTGCCTACCCCATAGGGATATCAGGATTCAGTGAGTTAAAATTTGTAAGGGATTTTGAACAGTTCCTGGCAAAGAATAAACCTCAGTGTTTATAAAAACAAAAAAGCTGTCTGTGATCACCTGCTACAAAATCTGACTGCTCCTTTTCATCTCTTTTCCATCCTTACACTGGCAGCCTTCTTGTAAACGTCTTGTCATGTCTCAGTGTACCACATCCCCTGCCACTAGCAGTTCTGAGCAAGCTCCAAGAACTTGCTGTTCCAGCTGAAGGATCACTGATTGAGGCCTTCAGGGCCACATGCTGATCTGGGGAAACACAGCCCACCGCATACGATCTGTCTTTCGATGTCTTTTTTACCTGCCTCTTTCAGTATGGTCCAGAATCCTGTCTTTGGCAGCTGTTTTTTTATAGTTTTCGGCTTGGGGTTGTGATTATTTTCCAGCTTTATTGGAGATGTAGTTTTTATCTCTGTTTTTTCCTTCTTCTTATTATTTAGGTTGGTTTCAGGGAGGAGAGGTCACCTAGAAGTTGAGTCAATTTGACTTAAATCAATTGTATTGAATCAAATTTGAAATTGCTATTTAGAAAGACAAAATTGTGCATTTGTTTTCTATAAGTTAATCACTTGTTTGCAATTCATAGAGACTTGTTTCATCCTAGGTGTCTACATTTTAGAACAGTAATTAAAACTCTTTTATTAGATTAATATATTTGTTAGTTATAAATCAAATATAGTTGGCCCTCCATATCTGTGGGTTCTGCCTCTACGGATCAAGCAATCATGGATTGAAAATATTTGAGAAAAAAATAGATGGTTGCATCTGTATTGAACATGTACAGACATCTTTTCTTGTCATTATTGCCTAAACATACAGTATAACAACTATTTACATAGCATTTACATTGTATTAAGTATTATAAGTAACCTAGAGATAATTTAAAGGATGAGAAGATGTACTTAGGGTATGTGCACATACTAAGTCCTTTTATATCAGGGACTTCAGTATCCATGGATTTGGGTATCCAATGAGGGTCCTGGAAACAATGGTCCTCAGAGAGATGACTGCACTACAGGAGAGCCCACATAAAGAGCCCTCTGCCACTTTCTCTCCATTTCCTCAGTCCCACTTCCCAAGAGCAATCATTTTTACTGTTTCTCTTCCTGGTTCTTCTGACAGCTAGCTTGATATATTTAAATTACCAGAAAAATATTTATATATAAATATTTTTTTCCAGTTACTTTTGCAGTACATTGAGAAACAAAATGATAAACTGGCATGTTAGGGCATGCTCCACGGCACCATCACAATTCCCCTGATGGGGTTGCGCTGTCTGAGTTTTGCAGGCAACTTCACTAACTTAGTCTCAGATAAGGACTCCTTAAGGTTTGCTGTCAAAGTAGATTTTTCCTTCTGCCATAGAACCAATTCATTGAATATCAGGTAAATGGGGGCAATTTTTCCTGAAGACAGCCAGAGTCGTCTGCAAAAGTTCTCTCTGTTTCTGCTGTCATCCTCCTTATGTTTAAGTTAGACATTGCATTTCTTCCCTGCCAAAATTTACTCAGTGTTTTCTTGAAAACAATTCAATCTTAGATTTTATTTTATTTTTTTTAAATGGGTCCTTTGATTAATCATTTGGTCACTTTTCCTAATACAGGTTCAAAATGCCTTACTCACAATTCCAAAATTAAAAAGCTCTGAAAACCACAATTTTTTGTTTTGCTTTTTTTCCCCACAACTCATTTGGTGGCAAAGGCTGACATGAACTGATTTGAGGAAATATTTGTCCCCTCAAGTGTTTAATTATGAGGTAATACCCCACATTCTATTGGAATTATTATATAATTTAATGTATATATATATACTTTTGCCTTTCTAAAATCTGAAGAATTCTGAGACATTTCTGGCCCTGAAAACTTTGAATAAGGGATTGTTGACCTGTAATGTGAAAATAGAATGTTATCATATTGGAATTCTCTGCTTAATGAATAGGAGAACCCTATTTGCTAAATATCATTCTAAGCCAACAGTGCTGTTTGTATTTGTGTGTGTTAGTGTTCAGTGAGGAAAAGTAAACTGTACTCGTTATTTCAACAGAGAGAATTTTTATTTATTTATTTATTTATTTATTTATGAGACAGGGTCGCACTCTGTTGCCTGGGCTAGAGTGCAGTAGTGTCATCATAGCTCACTGTAGCCTCGAATTCCTGGACTAAAGTAATCCTCCTGCCTCAGCCTCCTGAGTAGCTGGGACTATTGCCACCACACCAAGCTAAATTTTTAATTTTTTTGTAGAGATGGGGTCTTGCTCTGTTTGCTCAGGGAGGCCTTGAAGTCTTGCCCTTAAGCTATCCTATCCCCTCAGGCTCCCAAAGTGCTGGGATTTTAGCCACTACACTGGGCCAACCAGGAGAATTTAATCAAAGACCTTGGTTAAATGGTTTCTAGAGAATCAGAAAGTAAAAAGGAGACACAGCATTTACATAGAGGTAGTAATGGCAGGAAGAGCTACTGCTCTGGGGCTGGAAGAACCAAGGGAAGAGTTTGGAATTATTAGAACCTAGCTAATGGGATGGAGACCCCGAGGGGCTGGGATCAAGCCTCCCACCCACCTCTGAGGAGGTGGCTATAGTCACTATAATTTGACTATAGTCAAATTAAGTCATATTTTAACATATTTAATATTTAATATGGTGACAATCACGATGTCTATCTCGAGGTGATATTAACGACTCCTTAAATTCATTTCCAGTACCTTACATTTACTCTGTAATCTGATGACTAAACTATAAAGTTAATCGTTATCAATAATTTTTTCAAAATAATTAGAGAAAAGAGAAGAAAAAAGAAATTTGTTAATATATGCAAGCACATATACAACAATTATAAAACACAACATATTACCTATAATGCATAACATAAAACATAATAAAGTAAAAATATGACTCATTACAGTAATATCATATAATGTCAGGTAATATCATCTTATATTTACATAACAAGGAAGAAAATATGCACCATGGTTGTAGTCCTAGATTATAAGATTATAGTGTTATTTATAACTTTCTTCTTCTACTAAACATTTCATGCTTTCTTTGCCCTCAGCCAGCACTTCAACTGGCCTAAATCCTTTACCTGGTGGGGTGAAATGAATCTTTATTATTAAAGTGTCTAGATCTTTAGTGGTCATGCCTTCCTTCAGTTGTTATAGTTTTCCAATAACTGTTGCTATTGGAAATGGAAGTACTAAGAGGCACTTGGAAGAATACCCCAGGTTCCATATATTGTCTTTCCTGCCTGCATTTTGTAGCCACAACTTAACTTCCTCTTCGTAATCAGGATCAATCATTCCTCCAGTCAAAAGAGTGACCCCTTTCTTTGGCTGTCAATACGGTGGCCTAAGGAGCTCCAAATGTCCAGGTAATAGTCCAACTTCCAATTCAGTGGAATCATTGCTGTGTACCTTGGTGGAAGGGTTCCTTTAAGACCTCCAGACATGCAGAATTCAAAAAACAGGGAGAAGAGGAATTAAATAATCTCCGAGTGGGTACAATATTGAAAGAAGTCACTCCTGCTTCCACCCCTGATTCTTCTTGGACCCATCTATTCTGGCAATGGGAGAAACAAGACCATATTGGTCATTGATTCAAAGCTTATACGGTAGCCTACAAGGGAGAAACCAAACAATTGAGGATATCGTGTCATAACTGGTGTTGTAACAATCTTCAGTAGGTCACTCACTGTTTTATCAGGCTACCCATTTCTGGGTGTTACATTGTGTCAGAAACACAAAATTAGGTGTTATTGGGTTGTTGTAGCAAGGGAGAGTGCACACATTGGGGAACCATGGGGTGTCTCACAATAGGTGTATCAGGGAAGAGTGTTTATGGGGTTCAGGGAGCTGGAATTAGTCATAGAATGGTCCTGTCAGGGATTGGTCAGACTCAATAAACCAGCCAAGTTGCTGGCACAGTCGTTGGCCTTACTTCCGACACACCAGTCCTTGCAGAGTTACCACTGGGTCACTTTGTGTCAGTGGTCACATGGAACACATGAGTCTAAATGAGCTGTGTTGAGAGTCTGACTTTAGATTGCTTCTCTTGCATGTCATCGTTTAGGACCCTTTATCTGTTTTGTGTGTTTAAGTCCCATTTGCAAATTGTGGTCTTTGCTTCAATTTCCAGATTCCCCTTTACAGCTACCAGTAGAGTGTTTTTTCCACTTCATCAGAATCCTTTTCTAAGGGACGTTATCTTCAGGGGATGTGAGCAATCCAGATATGTACTGCTCTTTGATAGGTCATAACTGCATATTGAGTTTTTAATGGTAGTTCTTTTTATCTCTTTAATATCAGGGCTTCTGTTCTCTTTGTTCGATGATCACTTGTTGAACTATGTGGCATTGTTGCTGGGTAGTGACAATTAAGACTCGAGATCACACAGTTGGCTTCTGCAACACCGGCAAATACTAAGACAAGGATTATTATTAAAGTTTGCAAGATACTTCAAAAAAAAATATGAGACTTTCAAATCTGAGCCATGAAGACATGTCTCATAATCTATTTGGATCTTAAATAAGTAAGTGGTTTTTCCCATTAATTTGAATATGGATTACTCAATTCTGCCAGTGTCTGAATAATTAGTTCCATATCCAGTGACTGTCAGGGGCAAGGATCTTAGGACACTGTGATTAAAGGTTAAGAGGTATCCATGAACAGTTTACAACCTTCAGCCAACCAAGGGGAAGAAAATACCCAAGAGGGGTATTTTCCAAGAGGGGTATTACCCAAAATATGCAGAGTGAGAGGTAATCAGAGGTTTTTGGTGTCTGAGGGGCCTGGTTCTGATAGTCTTGGGTGAAATCAGTCTACTTTGGCCACCGTGGGATGTACTGGGCCATACAGTTGAAGGGGCAGAGCAACTTGCACTGCAGACTGGACTTGCTGCAGAGCCTCCTCTTATGCTGAGCCCACTTAAAATTTGCAGCCTTACAAGTGATAGATAAATGGATCAGAAAAGTACACACAAATGTGGTATATATTTTCCCTAAATCCAGAGAAGCTCAGAGGTTTGGGCTGAGAGATAAAAGCTTAAAAACCAACATAGTATTTAGTCTTCTTGAATCTTAGTACTTTCAGAGAGATAGAAGAGCTGGATTCTATAAATATACCAGGATGCTTAAGTCTGTTGTCTTTTAGTTCCATTTTAATAAGTGCATTAAATATTATTGCTCTGAGCACATGCCAACTGCATGAAGTCCTTTATATGTGTTACCTTTTTGAATCCTGATCACACCATAAGAAAGTGAAAAGAGAGGAATTTTTGGGTTTATCCTTAAGGATCTTTGACTGCTTCTGGAGACACAGATCCATAATTTACAAACTCAAACTAATATCTTTACTGATGCTCAATTAGAACCTCAAGGCTAGTCTGAGACTGCTTACATCCGAATTGCCTCAAGAGCTTAGTGAAAATCTAGATTCCTGGATTTCATGCCGAAACTTCCAAATTGGCATTTCTGAGGGTAAGACCCAGGAATCTTCAATTCATTAAGTGTCTCAGGTAAGTCTTATGCACCTTAAAATTGGAGGGTCAGTGTTCTACCTAAATTCATTAATTTCAGATTTCCATTGGATTTGTTAATTTTTTAAAAAGAAATTTCCTAAATAATCTAATGTGGTGCTTGAAGAACTCTACAATATTACATTCTTAACAAGTCTTTGGCTGTTGCACTTATTAATAACACCTTAATCACACAGCTGTATGAGTAAATATTTAATATACGATACGATAGTCCACCTGATATGTGAGGCTTAGGTTCCTAAAGTCACCATGGAAGGAGAATTCCCAGGCAAGAAATTTTAGAACATAAAAGAATAAAGAGGTTGGGGACATTAAAGTCTTACTTAGGTAAGACTCTTCTCTTATATATTTCTTTGTGTGATCACAAAATTAGAATAGTAAAGATGTCTGACTAAATAGATTATCACTGGGCATTTCACATGTCTTGTATGAGTGTAGTAGTCTAGATTCTGTCTAAGTGGCAGAAAGCCAAATCAAACCAACTTAACTTAAAAACATTTTCTTTTCTTGGTCCACATAACTGGGAAGTCAAGCAGGCTTTGCAAGATCCAGCCATACATGGAATCTGTGTCTCTCTCACACGTCTTACCTGACACCCCCTGTGTCATCTTCATTTGAGACAGGCTTCGCCCAGTAGTGCAAAAAGATGACCATCACCAAGTCCACACCTAGAGCGCGTCAGTTTGCCAGTCCCTGAGCAGAACCCTCCTCTTTCCTGGTGGTTCTGCTGAAAATCCCATGGCTGGTTATCAGACACAGCACACGTTGATTAAAGGGATGCAGAACTTTAAATGTTCAGGCAGGGAGTGAAGTCAGCCCTGTCAGAATTTGCGCTGAGAGTAGGGGAGGGTGATTTCTCAAAGGAAAACCAGGAAGCTTTTTTCAGAAGAGAAATATAGAGCAAGGAAGGTGAAAACCACAGCTATAGTGGGTCAACTGAGTAGTGTGTGATTGGTTTCCATTTATTCTCCTTAAGAGCTTATAAGGAAATCTTTGGAATCTTCCTTCTTTAGAGTTTCAATAAATTGCTTTTTAAGTTTGTTTGACTTTTCTGTGGATAATCTCTATACAAAGAGGCTTATTTTTTTTTTTCTTTCCTGTCCCTTATCTTTCTAATTTTTAACTCAGTTTTGATTTTGTCTTCATTCTGGGTTCTGGAGATGAAGCAGAACTAGAGCTCTTGGGATGTGGAGACTTTGCATAACTTTTATTTAACCTTTCTGGCATAACAAAGTAAGCATATCTCATACCCTGCCACCTTACAGGGGATTATACAGATTTAGTCGTGAGGTCAGGGCTGTATAGTGTTTAAGCACAGAGTCTTTGGAGTCAGACTGCCTGGGGTCAAATCCTGTATTGCCATGTGCTAGCCTGGGCAAATTTAAACCTTTCTATGACTCTGCATCTTTGTCTGTAGAGCCAGGGTAATACTGCCTCTCCAATAGGGTTGCTGTGAGGATAGATCAAATGATCTGATCTATGTGGTACATAGTAAAGGCTCAGTGAGCATTGACAAGAGTCTTTATTCATGCCAAAGTTCTTGAAGTCTACTGGTCCACTTTTACTGATATCTCATTCCTGTCTTCCTTATAAACATGAGTGTGTAGCTCTAAGCTTGGGGTTTACTATCTCTTGACATTCTTTTCTTTTTTGCAAAAATCTTCACTGCAAAACTCTCTACTCTGATTCTACCATGTGCTTTACCTTCCTTTTCTACTTCGAGTTCTCATGTTCCCCTCTTCTTATTACTGCCAAGAGGACTGACTCAGCATTCTCCTATATGGAACTTGAAGCTGCCGAAAAAGGAATATAAATGTAAATCCTCTTGAACAGAATTTTGGTGAGGTCAATTCAAGGTGGGGGGAGAATTTGCTCTATTACACATTAATTCTTTCATACATTTCATAAGCAGATCTTCACTGCCTTAGATCTGTGACTGTAAGACAGTTTGTAAGATGCAATGGGAGGTACAAAGCTCAGTGACGCATAATCTCTGCCTTTGAGGAGAGGACAATTGTAAACCTCTTTTCCATTTTTAAGAACTTGAGTTTAAGACAAATTAAAACCATTGCTATAAAGTGATCTGATTTTTAAAATCTTTTGAAAGTCATTTGTTGTTATTTTCTCTGAAGATGATGAAGATGATAATCATAATTTTAACTAATGATTATTGTGTGTTTACTATATGCCAGTCCCTGTTCCAAGTGTTTTGTGAATACCAAACCATTTAACTTTACTACACTTGTTCCCATTTTGCGGATGAAGAAATCAAGTCTCAGAGATCTTAAGTTTCATGTTTAAGGTCATGCAACTTATAAATATGGGTTTTGCAAATACACAGGTGAGTGTTTGCCTATTAGGCACATACTTAAAAGAAAATCAGAAAACCTATTAAATAATAAAATGATGTGGAATTATGATAGCTTGTTGCCTTTACTAATCATTACTGTCACCCTACAAGGTGATACTTTGAAAAATCAGTTGGAAAATTCAGCTACTTGTTAGTCTCTTATAACATGGTATTTCCATTCTTCTTTCATTCATCCTCATTCATTTGTTTATTCACTGATTTATTCAATAAGCCTTTATCAAGTGTTTACTCTGTTACAAATCACATAAGACTCAGGTAAATAAAAGACTCATTTTCTCCAGAAGAGTAGGCTGTTTTTAATCTATGGATGGTCACTTCTGGGAATTATAAGTTATTCTGTGTTAATTTATTTTTTAAAGAAGATTTGACTCTCAGCTTGACTGTTATTGGTATACAGAAATGCTACTTATTTGTGTACATTGATTTTGTAACCTGAGACTTTGCTGAATTTATTTATCAATTCTAGGAGTCTCTTAGTGGAATCTTTAGCATTTTCTAGATACAAGATCATATCATTAGCAAAATGTGATAGGTTGATCTCCTGTTTACTGATTTAGATATCCTTTATTTCTTTCTCTTGCCTGATTGCTCTGGCTATAACTTCCAGTACTATGTTGAATAGAAGTGGTGATAGTGGGCACCCTTGTCTTGTCCCAGTTCATAGGGGGGATGCTTTCAACTTTTCCCCATTCAGTATGATGTTGGCTGTGGGTTTGTCATATTTGGCATTTATGATTTTGAGATATGTTCCTTCTATGCCTAGTTTGTTGAGGGTTTTTATCAAGAAAGGGTGCTGGATTTTATTGAATACTTTTTCTGCATCTATTGAAATCATCATGTGGTCTTTGTTTTTGCTTCTGTTTATGTGGTGAATATTGTTTATTGATTTGCATATATTAAACCATCCTTGCATCCCTGGAATGAAATCTATTAGATTATAGTGAATTACCTTTTTGATGTGCTGTTGAATTTAGTTTGCTAGTATTTTGTTGAGGATTTTTGCATTTGTGTCAATAAGAAATATTGATCTGTAATTTTTTGTTGTGTCTGTCCTTGGCTTTGGTATAAAGGTGATACTGGCTTCATAGAATGAGTTAGGGAGGATTCCCTCCTTGATCTTATGGAATAATTTCTATAGGATAGGTACCAGTTCTTCTTTGTAGCTCTGAGAGAATTCAGGTGTGAATCCATCTGGTCTGGAGCGATTTTTTGTTGTAGATATTTTTTAAATTACTGCTTCAATCTTGCTGCTTATTATTGGTCTGTCCAGAATTTCTATTTCTTCCTGATTCAGGCTTGTGAGATTCTATGTTTCCAAGAATTTATCCATTTCCTCTACATTTTCTAGTTTGTGTGCATTTTCTAGATTTTCATAGTATTCATGGATGGTATTTTGTATTTCTGTGGTATCAGTTGTAATGTCTCCTTTTTCTTTTATAATTGAGCTTATTTGGATCCTTTCTCTTCTATTTCTGATTAATCTAGCTAGCAGTCTGTTGACTTTGTTTATCTTTTCAAAGAACCAACTTTTTGTTTTGTTGATCCTTTGTATTTTATTTTATTTTATTTTATTTTTTTGAGACAGAGTCTTGCTTTGTTGCCCGGGCTAGAGTGAGTGCCATGGCATCAGTCTAGCTCACAGCAACCTCAAACTCCTGGGCTTAAGTGATCCTCCTGCCTCAGCCTCCCGAGTAGCTGGGACTACAGGCATGCGCCACCATGCCCGGCTAATTTTTTTTTTTTTATATATATATTTTAGTTGGCCAGATAATTTCTTTCTATTTTTAGTAGAGACGGGGTCTCGCTCTTGCTCAGGCTGGTCTCGAACTCCTGACCTCGAGCTATCCACCCGCCTCAGCCTCCCAGAGTGCTAGGATTACAGGCGTGAGCCACCACGCCCGGCCCTTTGTATTTTTTTTAGTTTTCTTTCATTTAGTTCTGCTCTGAGTTTTGTTATTTCTTCTCTTCTGCTAGCTCTGTATTTGGTTTGTTCTTTTTCTAGTTTTTTAAGTGTGACATTAAGTTGTTAATTTGTGATCTTTCTGTCTTTTTGATATAAGCATTTATGGCTATGAATTTCCCTCTAAACAGTGCTTTTGCTGTATCCCATAGATTTTGCATGCTTGCATCATGATTGTCATTCAGTTTGAAAAATCTTTTGATTTCCACCTTAATTTTGTCATTGACACAAGGATCATTTAGCAGCTGGTTGTTTAATTTTCATGACTGTGTAGATTTGACAGTTCCTCTTGGAGTTGATTTCTAGTTTTATTCTACTATGATGTGAGAAGATACTATACATGGAGTGATTTCAAGTTTTCTGAATTTGCTGACACTTGTTTTGTAGGATAATGTATGATCTATCTTGGAAAATGTCCCATGTGCTGATGAGAAGAATTTATATTCTCCAGTTTCTGGGTAGAATGTTCTGTATATGTCTGCTAGTTCTATTAGTTCCAGAGTCCTGTTTAAGTTTGATGTTTCTTTGTTGATCTTCTGCCTCAATGATCTATTTCTGTCAGGGAGTGTTGAAGTCCCCAGCAATTATGGTTTTGCTGTTTATTTCTTTGCTAGGATGTAGTAGTATTTTATTTATGAATCTGGGAGCTCCTGTGTTAGGTGCATATATATTTAGGATTGTTATATCTTCTTGCTGAGTTGTTCCCTCATCATTATTTAATGACTTTGTGTGTGGTTTTTTTTAACCATTGTTAATTTAAAGTCTATTTTATCTCCTAGGAGAATAGTTACCCCTGCTCACTTTTGGTTTCCATTCATGTGGAATATTTTTTTCCATTTCTTTACCTTGAGTCTATGGGTATCCTTGTGAGTTAGATGGGTTTGTTGGATATAGCAGATACTTGAGGTATGTTTTTTCATCTATTAAGCCAGTCTATATCTTTTAAAAGAAGAATTAAGACCATTTATGTTCAACGTTAATATTGATATGTAAGCTACAGTTCTGTTCATCATGTTAAATAATACCTACTTGCTTTATTTTCTAACTTGTGTTACTATTTTATAGGGGTTGTGAGATTCAACTTTTGGGTGTTTCTACATTGGTGGGTATTGATTGTTCTTTTCCATGTATAGAGCACTTTTAAGTATTTTCTGTAGGGCATATCTAGTGTTGACAAATTCCCTTAGTGTTTGTTTGTCTGGGAGAGACATTATTTCTCCTTCATTTATGAAATTTAGTTTTGCAGGATACAAAAGTTTTGAGTGACAGTTATTCTGTTAAGAAGACTAAAAATGGGATCTTAATCTATTCTGGCCTAAAAAGTCTCTGGTGAGAGGTCGGCTGTTAATTTGATGGGTTTTCCTTTGTGTGTAACTTGTTGCTTTTGTCTCACAGATCATAGGATTTTCCCCTTCACGTTGACTTTGGTCAGGCTGATGACTGTATGTCCTGGTGATGTCCTATGTGCTATGAATCTTCCAGGTGTTCAGTGACCATCTTGTGTCTGGATACCTAAACCTCTAGCAAGGTCAGGGAAGTTTTCCTCTATTATTTTCTCAAATAGATATTTCATGCTTATTGGTTTTTCCTCTTCTCCCTCAGGGATACCTTTGATTCTTATATTCATTCACTTTGCATAATCCCATATTTCTCTTAGTGATTGTTCTTTTTTTTTTTTTTTTTTGATACCAAATCTTGCTCTGTCACCCAGGCTAGAGTGCAGTGGCATCATTGTAGTTCACTGCAACCTCAAACTCCTTGGCTGAACTGAATCTCCTGCCTCAGCCTCCTGAGTAGCTGGGATTAGAGGCATGCACCACTGTGCCTGGCTAATTGTTCTATTTTTTGTAGAGATAGGGTTTCACTCTTGCTCAGGCTAGCCTCAAACTGCAGGCCTCAAGCAACCCCCAGTGTTGGCTTCACAAAGTCCTAAGATTACAGGTGTGAGCCAACACACCTAGCCTGTTCTTTGTTCTGCATTTTTTATTGACTGAGTTACTTCGAAATCCTTGTTTTCAAGCCCTGAAATTCTTTCTTCTGCTAGGTCTAGTCTGTTGTTAAAGCTTTCTGATGCATTTTGAAATTTCCTAAATGACTCTTTTAAGTTTTGTTATGTCTTTTCTGATATTATCTCTTCAGTGAATTTTTCATTAATGTCCTGAATTATTTTTTTGATTTCTTTGAGATGGTTTTTTACTATCTTCCCATTCCATTCATCTTACTTTCCATCCATAATCTGAATTCCATATCTGTCATTTCAACAGTTTCCTTTTGCTTGGAGTTTTGGTTGGAAGAGGTATTGTGATCCTTTTTGGGTATCAAGACAGCACATTTTTTCATGTTGTTGGAAATTTTATGCTGGTGCCTTTTCATCTGGGGCCGCTTCTCTCAGGTCAAAATAGATAGCAGATACGGTACACCTGTTCTCCTTTGCTGAGACCTTTGTTGTTTGGTGAAGATAGGGATGGGTCCCTGGGTGGTGTGCTGGGGTGCTTGACCATGCGGGAGAGGGGCAGATACGCTGAGAGCCTTTAATGCTTCTGCTCTGCTGTGTCTCTCCTGTTCTCCCTTGGTTGTTGCTGGGCCACTCTGGTAGGACAGCTCCTGGTGCCAGCTGTGCACATGAGGTGGAGCTGTCTGGCACAATGGAGCATGTGCTCGTAATGGAGCAGGACCGCAGGTCCGCTGGGCTCCGTGTGCACACATGCAAGCTTGGACAGCTGAGGTGCCAGGTGTGTGGACTGGGCAAGGTCTGTGCAGGGTGCAGGGCAGGGCATAGCAGGCACTCAGGGTGTAGCGGTCCCATAGGCCCATGGGGCACAGGGCAGTGTGGCCCACATTCTGGGGCAGGCCAGCAGATCACAGCTCCCATGCAAGGTGGAGTGGGACCCCCAGACAGAGCAGACCCCTGGGGCAGGGTGCCTGCTTGGGTTAGAGTAGGTCACCAGGACATGGCGCTCATGTGTCCGGGGAGGGTGGCTGCAGAGTGGGGCAGGTGGACAGGGCAAAGGCAGGCAAGGTGGGGCACCCAGGGCGCCTGTGCAGGACGGTGTGGGTCTGTGGCGTGCAGACTGCCTAGATCCAAAGGCGCCGGCTGCACTGGCTTTCATCCCACTTGGGGCCTTTCAGGCAGTGGCAGCAGCCATGAGGTTGAAATGTTACAATAGCGCCAGCCGACCCTTCTCTCTGGAGAAACGCAGCTGCTCGGCCTCCAGTCCGGTCTCTGTGTATCAGTCCAGAGGCCTGCTGCAGTGGAGGGGCCCTCCCGCCCCTCTGCTGGTTGTATCCTCAGGGGAAGCATGGAGCCTGGGATTTTTTCTCCTGTTTCCCTTTCCCACGTGTGGGCGCCTTCCCTAATTACCTCCAGTCCTGCTGAGCAGCTCGTCCCTCTTCTGCCTTCTTTACTTCACTCCTGCCGCCTCTCTGTGGATTCCCAGTGCTCTCGCTCAGACGTCGATCCAAAGGTGGGTATCTATTCACTCACCATTTTTCATCCTCTCCATGAGAGGGGCGTTGTGCAGGCCGCTTCTAGTCCGCCACCTTGGCCTCCAATATCCATCTCCATCTTCTGCTGGAATTTCTAGTAAAACCAAACCCAACCCAACCCACATATTCTTAATACGATAGCAGAGGGAACATCTCATAGCTCTTTAGAAAGGTACCTGGACTTAAAAGTAAGAATGCTTTCTAATCAGGAAGCTGGGACACCTGGCCCAACATCTGGTGAACTAAATAATTTTGGATCTAGTAGTAAAAATTGCGAACCCTGGAAAACAAAGAACCTGAGATCTTATGAGAAAATATCATTTTAAACTCCTGCAAGACAAATTTTTGCTGGTTGTCACTTCATTTATTATTAGTTTTTATAAGCTGCATTAAATTAGTCTGCATTCTAAAATTTGGAAAGACTAGTCTGATTAAATTTTAAGAATACAAAATTCCCCCGAGGGTAGATTAAAATATATATTTGATTTAAAATATAAGTCTTTAAAATATGTATTTGATTGCCCCCCGGCCCCATGAGTAAAACAAGAAAACCTAACACACTGTACAAATATGATGTATCAACTTAGATTTTATGCTTCCATCTTCATCTTTGACTGGAGGTCAGTGATTCTGAACGTACTTTTTGGTATTTAATAAAACCCACAAACCTAGGTGCAGCCGAATGGTACCAGTTTGAAAAACTCACACTATTTGGTGTAAGCCACTTAGCTATGTTGAGAGAGTTGGAAAATGTTCCCTTTGCCAAAGCAGCAGAACCAGTCATTGAGAAGGCAGTGAGACATTGCTCCATGTAATTTGTGAATGCTACTTCTTGGGCTTAAAAAGAATGCTTACCAATTGAAAACTCAGGCCATGTGGATTATCGGCTTGTTCACATAAAAGTGCCAGAACTAACACCTTAATATCTGTGTATATTAAGGGAGGCAGTTGTGGTCAGTGATTTGGGCATCCTCAGCATTAAAATTTCTGAATTTCCTTAGAGGACTTACTAGAGAAAACCTTGGCTCTATATCCAGGTGTCGTTGCCTTTTAGCTCAACGTATTTATGTCTCAAATGAGCAGAGCATTTTAGAGATTTCTTTAAGGTTTTGAGAACAGGAAAGACAGAGTGCCTTTTAGCATTAAGAGATATGTTTAAGTTTCTCATTTCCTGTCTCTGGTGCATTCACCGTCAATACTTCTTTCCTATCAACAAATTTCTAAACAGTTCTCCAATAGCATTCCATTTGAAATGGAATTGATTTTTGTCTTGAGGTAGCTAACATTAAGGAGCTAAGTGCATATTTCCTGTTTAATCATTTCAACTTCATTTCCTAAAAAATGAACACACTAAGTATTTAACCTATTTGGTGGTGGGGGGAAAAAAAGTACAGTCCCTTTGGCCCAAAGCCTAAAAAAACCCAATAAGAGCTTAAGAGGCAGCAGTGAGGGAAGCATTTAAGTATGTAATTAGAAACAAATCTAGAATCCTCAGAATTTCATTGGATAAAATCTCAGGATTTCTAGGGGTCAACCTTAAAAAACACCTAATGCAATCACACATCTGGGGTTTGAATCCCGTCATACCCTTGCCACGTGGTCACTGTAATATATAATGCCATATCATTGTAGGGCCAGGAAACAGCATACCCCAAAAGAAGCTCTTCCCAACTCTGATCACAAGGAAGGGGACTCAGAATCTGTGTCATGGTAATTTTTACACATTGGCTCTGGAGAAATCAGTTGGGACCCACAAAACAAATTCAAAATTCTATTCCACAGCTCATTAAATTTTTAGACAGCCTGACACCTCCAATTCTGCCAACAGTTCCTGCATTTCAGCTCTGTGTTGGGCAGACTCTGATTTGTTTATCATAGTTTGCAACTATGGCACCCAGTCTCAACCCCTTGCTGTAGTTGCAGTCTGTGCAGAGCAGAGTAAACCGTGACTTCCATCTGCTTCATTGCAAAGAGTGAGATTCTATTAATGTCTTATCAACAACAGCAACAAAATAACCGATTCAAAAGTAGGCTAAGGACTTGAACAGACATAGCTCCGAAGATACACAAATGGCCAATGAAAAGATGCTCAACATCACTAATCATTAGGGAAATGAAAATCAAAACCACGAGTTACCACCTTCTACCCATTAGGACGGCTACTAACAAAAAACACCCAGAAAATAACAAGTGTTGGAGAAAATGTGAGTTAAAACCTTTTGCACTGTTGGTGGGAATGTAAAATGGTATAGTCAATGTGGAAAACAATATGGTGTTTCCTCAAAAAAATGAAAAATAGAATTATCACATGATCTAACGATTCCATATTTGGGTATATACCCAGAAGAATTTAAAGCAGGATTTCAAAAAGATATTTGTACATCAATATTCATAGCAGTATTATTCACAATGACTAAAAAATGGAAGCAACCCAAGTGGTCATGGATAGAAGAATGGTTAAGAAAATGTGGTATGTACATACAGTGAAATATTATCCAGTTTTAGAAAGGAAGATGGTCTTGACATTTGCTTCAATATGGATGAATCTTGAGGATATTATGCTTAGTGAAATAAGCCAGTTACAAAAAAATACTCTATGATTCCACTTACATGAAGTACTTAGAGTAATCAAACATCATAGAGACAGAAAACGGAACAGTGGGTCAGAGGGTGGGGGAGGGGGAATCAATCAGTACTTATTGTTTAATAGGTATAGAGTTTCAGTTTTGCAAGATGAAAAGAATTCTGGAGGCCGTTGGTGGTGATGTAGCACAATGACGTAAATGCACTTAATGCCACTGAAGTATACACTTAAAAATGCTTTAGAGGGTAAATCTTGTTACGTGTATTTTACCACAATAAGAAAATTGAACAAAATAAAGCCTTAAATGTCAGAGACTCCTTTACTAACTCTGCCCCACAACTGAAACACATTGAATGTAGTATCAATTACTTAATCTTTCTCATACTATTTACTAGATGATATAGCCCACCATCCTCCACACCACATCACTAGTAACAAGTAGCATTTCTTCTGTTACCTGTGCCAGGGACTAGTCAATTGCTTTATATATATGAACTCACTCAAGCTACTATGAAGCAGATTTTATTGTTATTCCTATTCGCTGATGTGAAAACTGAGGCACTTCATGAGAGAGAAAGTAACTTGCTGATGTTTATACAGGTCATTAGTGGAAGAGCAGAGAATGAACTCAAGCCTTCTAGTTGTACGTATAAAACATCTCATACTCATAGTTGGCTTCTCTGGGCCCAAGTGAAAAGCTGGTCACATATTTCTGTTAGATATCAATTTTTATTGGTTCATTACTCTGATTGATCCAAATCTTTGTGTATCCTGAGCTGACAATCATTCTCACCCTAGGTTTCATGCCGTCAGCAATTATGATCAGCTTTGTTTTTAAGTCTCATTCAAGTTATTGATAAAAATGTAAAACTGGACAGGACCAAACCAAAAAAAAAATCCTCTGATGCATCCTAAGGAGCCACCCTCCCACACTCCAGGGTGGCATCTTGGCATTAATCAACAGCTTTGGGTAGAAGTACTCAATCATGTTTGTGGCTTTATAGTAATACTATTTTTCTAACTGAAGGTTTCTCAACTCTAATGTCACAACAAACTGGTGTGTTGCAATGGACTGTGAGGTGTTTCATAACTAAATTGTTTCTTTAAAAAATAGAGCAGATTAAAGATTACCACAAATTTAAAACCACTCTTATTCACCTCCCTTTTATCAAACTTTCTTGAGTGTTATAAATAGGGTGGCATTATAGCCAGCATAGGAATAATAGTGGAAATGTTACTAGGAGAGTGACAAATATGAAAATCAACTATCAAATGTGTAATGGTAGGAAAAAAGTGATAAATTCTGCTCTGGCCCACATTTTTTCATCTTAGTGATAAAGATTTAATGAGAAACTTTGTCCAATTCAATTTGAGTATTTCCTCTTTCCATTTTCGTGGCCATGACCTTGTGACAGGTTCCTATCATCTCTTTCTTAGAATATCAGAATGGATTTTCCACCAACTGTTTATTGTGAAAAATTTCAAATATATATAAAAATTGAAAGAATATTGTAACAAATATCCATATACACACTTAGATTCAACATTTGACCAAATTTGCTTTATCTGCAGTTATATGTATAAATTTTGTTTTCTGAACCATTTTAAAATAAGTTGCAAGCATCCTGACAATTCTCCCTGGGGCCAGTCATTCCCCTGCTCTTTCCCTGCACTGTTGGAGTGTCTTAGGGAGCCGGGGCCTGCAAACTACATTTCCCAGACTCCCTTGCAACTGTCCAGGTTTTGGCCAATGGGAGGTACTAGCTGGAGATTGGATGATAAGAGAAGACAGGACATTTCTACCACCCTCTGTGTGTTTAGGGAAGTGTTTTCTTTTACTTCTGTCAGCCCCTTCTTTAAAATCCAGGCTTCCACTGGACAGCCCTGGCTCCTGGACTCTGGCAAACCACCTCCTTCCATTGTCCCTCCAAACCAAGGGGTGGTGGTGGCTTCCTGCTTTTGCTAATCTCTGGGTTGTCTCTTTTTCTCCTTTTTGCCCTTTCAACTATTCCAGCACCATTTGAGCCAGTTCTATGTATTGAATCCCCTCTTTTGAACTCCTTTTTTGTGTGTGAGTTTTGTTTTCTCGATACTGAATAACACAGCCTTTAAATTCTTCAACAAGTTTCTCCTAAAAATAAGGACGTTCTTCCATCAACCTTGATACCACTATCACTTTAGAAGATTAAGAGTACCTCCCCAATATCATCTCCAGTCCCTATTAACATTTCCTCACTTGCTCCCAAGTGCTTTTTATAGTGATTGCTTTAAACTAAATCCAATCAAATTGTACTCATTGCTTTTGATTGTTATATCTTACAATTCTACTATTTTCCCCCTATGATATTAACTTTTTGGAGAGACCAGATCAGTGGTCTTCTAGAATATCCCTGGACTTTTCTGATTTTTTTTCCTATTGGTGCTACTGGACTTCTTCCTAAATTCTCTATTTTTTATGACTTAGAAGTTAGGTATAGAGGCTTGATTAAATTCAAGTTAAACATTTTTTGCAAGAATGCTTAATAAATGCTGCTATTAAAATCATATTGCATCACACCAGGAAATGCAACATGTCAGGATGTCCCACCTCCAGTGATAATATGCTTGATCATTTAATAAGGTCATGACTACCAGATCTTTTTGATTATAAGGGTATTTCTCACCTTTGCATTTTGTTTTTGGTGTTGTTATAGCCCTGTGTGATTGCTAATTGAATGTTAGCATTATATTTCTGTTACATTTCAAGCTTATGTTTTTTCTATATAGCTTAGTGATCTTTGTAATTTCTATAGAATGCCCCTTGGGGATTGTACATGTTCTGTGAATATTTGTGAAATGAATGACCTGTCATGAATTTTAAAGCAGTATAATTGCTTGCTCATGTATCCTGGTTTCTCTTTCATCTCTTTCTTTTTCACTAATCTCCTTTACTCTTAGCTTTTACATCCAGTAAGGAAACAATAAAATAGAAATGGGTTGGAACTAAAGTCAACTTACCTTCTATCCACTGAAATCGGCTGACTCAACATGTCTGCAAATGAACTCATCTTCTTTCCCACCAAACTTGCTCTTCTCCCTGCATTGCTTAACTCCATGATCTGCATCGCTCAGTAGCACCAACTGGGGATTGGCCTTTGATCCCTGACTGTCAATCCCACTCCTCATCCCATTATTTCCCAAGGTGTGTCCATTCTGTCTCTCTGGCTGTGCCTTCCTCAAATAACTCAAATCTTATTACCATTATTCAAGTTTGGTTTAGATTACTTCAAAAACTGGCTTCCCTGCTTCCAGGCTGACTCCCTCAAATGTCTCTTCCACGGTTCGTTCTGGTATGCAGATTTCCTCATTTCAGTCTCCTACTTAAAACCTTTCCATTACTCTGCACTGCCTACAGGATGCAAGGCCTCCATATCAAGGTGCTGCTTGCCTCTCTGGTCTCACATCTCGACACTCTGCCTCTTGCACCCTCTGCACGAGTCCCCACATGTTACAGTCACAACAGACTATGCTCTGATGTCTACATACTTGTGCCCACACTGCTTCTCCTCCCTGGAGTGTCCCTCCATGTCATATTCACCTGGGTACCCTCTCAGCATGCCTCAAGTCTCAGCCAGAGCAGTATCTCTGCGTGAATCCTTCCCTGATTCTCTCTGACATTGTATTTTTGAATTCCAGCACCTAGCATAGTGCTGACACAAAGGTGATAAATACATGTTCCCCTACCCCACTGAAGGGGGTACCCAGCCACAATTCTCCCTGCAACCCTCAAAAGGCTTTCCCTGATCCCTCTTGTTATCTGAATTAACCTCCATCCCTATTAGTCTCTCCCTTAGCAAAATTATCTTCTGTTGCTTAGACTTGTCATGGCTAGATATAAATCTAAAGATATCAAAAATATAAAAATAGATCAAAAAAGAGAAAACTCAAGGCTTGAGTCAGAGTTCCCCAGAGCAGCAGCAGGGCCACTGTATAGGTCTATAGAGAACACCTGGAAGCCAGAAGTCCAGTGAGGTCACAGCTAGCATCAGGCTGGAATGTGTCATTGCCAGGAGTCAAGGCCCAAGCTCCGAATCAGGATGTGGGAACCACAGCAGGGCTCAAGCCTGGGAGCAGCAGCCAAAAGAATTCCACTGTGCCCCTTCCTTCCCTCTCATCACTGGGGCTGTGTAGGCCAGGGATGAATCTGGAAGTTTATGGTTGGCGCCAGCCCTGGAAATAAAAAAACAGGGGCGATAATAGTCGTAACAGAAGGAAGACTGGGGATTGGTCCTAAACTGCAGTGTACTAAATAACCGTTTCTTTTTCTTGAATGAATCACCCTATGTTTTTTTACCTCTTTTAGAGAATAGCAAATGATAAACAGGGACCTAAGAGGGAATAAAAATAAACCAATGATGAATTTTAATAAGGCCAAGTCAGAAGAATGCAAATACTACTGCATGAATCTGAATAGAAGGAAAAATGTTCAAAGAAAAATGATTATACAAAGAACGATAAAAATAGTTGGGTAATGTATGGAAAAAATGTAACACAGGAAAAATAAGAAACCACTATTTTCTAACTTCCTTATTTGCTTAGATTCTGGTAACCACGTCAGTCTTCTTCCTAGAATCCTCCGTTGCTTTCCTAATATATCTGAGTCCCAAACCCTTAGCATGGCCCACAAAGCCTGGGCTCTGGCCTCTGCGCACATCTCCAGCTGCATCTCACACCTCTCTTCTCCCTCACCAGATCCAACCACGTGACCTTCTGTTTTTCGAACACACAGAGCTCCTTCCTGTACCAGGCCTGTGTAGATGTTTCCCTCTTCTGCTGGAACAGCCAAGTCCACTGCCAGCTGACCCTTGTGCCAGTTCCCCCAACCAAGCTTGTCTCACAGCCCTCAAATTCTTACCCTGCTCCCTCCTTCCATCTGAAGTAGCTCCCATCCCCATTAGGCTCCCTCTCAGCAAAATGTTCCTTCATTGCACTAATCAGAATTTGTAATCACGTATTCATTTGGGTGGTTATTTGCTTAAGGTTTAAGCTCTTCATAAATGCAGGAATGGTGCCTGTCTTGTTTACTTCTAGACAATAGGAACTCAATAGATAAGCTTTGATTGAATAAAGATGGAAAGGGGGGATGAAACAACGTACTGGTGGTTCATCTTTGCAGTCAAGATTGCTATTTCTACCTTGATCTCCCTCAATGTCATCTCTTCTATGCCAATTCTCTAATAGAGCCTCAGTTTTGACCTGAACATATGCCTGCCCAGAAAAGACTACATTTTCCCAGACTCCCTTGCAGCAGGATATAGCTATGTGACTAAGTTCTGGTTAATGGCATATAAGTGGAAGTATTATTTACAACTAATGAGAAAGGTCTTTAAAGAGAGGGAGTTGCATGCCAGTCTTTGATCTTTCATCCTTCCTATAGGCTGGAATGAAGGCATAATTGTTAGAATTTAAGCAGCTAAATTGGACATGAGATGGCATTCAAAGAAGTGAAGGAACCTCTGTAACCACTGTTTGTCTCAAATTTCCCATGCACCAAGGAATATCACACAAATGTCATCAAGCTGGAGTCTTCAGGCTATTGCTCTACCCAAGAGAAGGGACCCCTGATTGAGGGAATCTTAACAGTCAGAGGGATGAAATGCTAGTGGTGAGAGCTGAGGAAGGTAAGCTGGCAGTGGACCCTCACAGCAGGACAGTGGGGAAGCACTGATGGTAGGTGGATAGTTAGGATCTTTGGCTCTTCTAGAGACAAGGGTACCCAGCTTTGGTGCTGTCTTGAGCAATTGCTCTACCTTGGAAGAAGGATAAGGGCGGGCACTCTGTTTTGGTATTGCCCCACCCTTAATCCTATCCCCAGAACTGCTGCACCTGGGGAAGGAGGGACTTCTTTATCAGTCTGGGAATTCCCCAGCCTAGGCATAATAGGGTTTAGAAAGTGACCTAGAGTAACTTAAGGATAATCACTGTGCCATTAGCTTGAATCTGCGTTGTGGTTCACCGTCCCCCACAGGTGGGCTTTTGGAGGGGGATAGAATTTACGTAGATAGAATTTTGAGCACACCTGTTGATCATTTGATAACATCCCACATCTCCCGAAAGCCCTCCCCCAGACTTGGCTAATAAAAAGAAACAACGTGAGAATTGAGAGAGCGGGTGAGGGGGTGAGCGGGTGAGTGAGTGAGTGAGTGAGTCAGTCAGTCAGTTTGTCTCTCTCTCCACTCGTGGGGTTAGACCCATTTTATTCTATAATAAAGAGCTGCTTGTGTGAAACTGCTCCCTGCCTGAGGTCACTCCATTGCACTGGCCTTGCTGGTGATTTTCCCAAGGAAAGAGTAGAGGATCAGGATAATAGTCTGGACGTGACACTTTGGCATGTCTGGTCATTCTTCAGCCAAGAGCACACCAAGAACTGAGGACAGACTCCCACCCTGAGACGGAGAACCTTCTGGAGAGTTCACAGGGTGCCCTACAAAGAAGCCAGGGGATTTTGAGGTCAGTTCAACATTAGCCAGAAAACCCAGGACGGAGTGGACCACAAGAACAGCTAGTTATGCAAGAAGCCCCCAGCCCTCCTCAGACCCTTCCTCCTGCCCGGCACAACAGGGAGCTGGGGTGATGGTTCTCAGTCCTCACTGCACATCAGCACCCCCTGCTGCTCTAAAAGTACCGCTCCCCGGAACCTCACTCCCAGACACTGGGGTTTAACTGATCATGTTCAGTACCCTCAATTCCATTCATGCCAACTGCCCCAAATGCTACCTCCCTCTGGACAACGCACCTCTTCTGAGATCAAGACTGACAGATTGGCCTCCTACCCAGCCCTACACTCCTTGTGAGTGTCTCAAAGGCACCTCAAACTCAACATGCCACAATCTCCCTAAACATTTTTCTTTTGCAAGTCCCCTGTCTCAGATAATGGCGCCTTAAACTATTCAACTGTGCAAACCTGTACCCTTAAAGTTATTCTTAACGTTTTCTCCTCCCTTATTCTTTGTCAGTGTCTCTCAATTTTACTTATTTCTTTCCATCATCAAAACCAATAGCCTGTCTAAGCTACAATTACCCCTTGCCTGTTCTAGGGCAATAGTAATAATTTCCAGTTCGTTTTTTACATTGCTCCTAAAAGAACTAACTTTTGAAATGCAAATATGACTCCATCACCCCCACCTTTCCACTAGCAGCAGTTGAAAATATTTGAATGCTTCTCCATTGCACTTAGCAGCAAGAGCCAAATCACAGACAAGCCATACAGGTCTGCCTAGCCTGGCACTTGCTAACCTTGTATGTTTCAACCACTCTGCTCTCTGTACCAGCTACTCTGTTCTTCCTTCTAGTATTCTCAATAAGTGAAGCTCCCTTTTACCACAGGCCCTTTGCACATGCTATTCTCTTTGCATGGAATTCTCTTCTTGTTGAGCCTACCTCCTCCACCCCAACCCTTTACTTTCAGATGTCAGATTGGTCCTCACTTTTCTCTAATACCCCCCAGTTAGAGAGCAACTTATACTAGTCATGGTTTTGGTTTTGTTTTGTTTTTTGTTTTTAACTTAATCCCCAATGTGATAGTAATCATAGTTTTAATTTTACCTTAATGCCATGTGCTGAGGACTCTTCTAAGGGCACTTGCATCATCTCATTTAATCCACACTACAACCCAATGATGTTAGTACTACTGTCAATTACATTTTACAAATGAGGAAATTGAGGCAAAGAATGATAAGGTAACTTGTCTTTGGTTCCAAAATTGGTAGATGACCTCAGGTCTGTCTGGCTCTGAAACCCATGTTACATGCACTATACTGTGCCATCCCCCAAAGACACAATGCAGGGCATGTCCCTTATGGAGCCCCACTCCCATCTGGTGTGCCAGTCACCCACTAAAAGTAGACCAGAATTCAAGGCCTGCCCTCTGGAGTAAGCCACCATCCAGTAGCTCCTGTGGCTTTTCTGTGCTGGGTGTAAACATATGACAGCACAGACAGAGGCAAACTGGAGAGATTACAAAGTAATTCAAGAGAGTGTAAGGGGCCGGGCGCGGTGGCTCACGCCTGTAATCCTAGCACTCTGGGAGGCCGAGGCGGGTGGATTGCTCGAGATCGGGAGTTCGAGACCAGCCTGAGCAAGAGCGAGACCCCGTCTCTACTAAAAATAGAAAGACATTATATGGACAACTAAAAATCTATATAGAAAAAATTAGCCAGGCATGGTGGCGCATGCCTGTAGTCCCAGCTACTCGGGAGGCTGAGACAGGAGGATCGCTTAAGCCCAGGAGTTTGAGG
Source organism: Eulemur rufifrons (assembly GCF_041146395.1). Taxonomy (NCBI): domain Eukaryota; kingdom Metazoa; phylum Chordata; class Mammalia; order Primates; family Lemuridae; genus Eulemur; species Eulemur rufifrons. Next base: position 64,325,589 of record NC_090983.1, on the reverse strand, counting down.
TTGCTGTGAGCTAGGCTGACGCCACGGCACTCACTCTAGCCCGGGCAACAGAGTGAGACTCTGTCTCAAAAAAAAAAAAAAAAAAAGAGAGTGTAAGGAAAACATGACAAATGAAGGTCACGCAGTGGGAGGATGGAAGGATCACCCAGAGGCCTGTAAGGATTATGTTGCATGTGCACAAGGAATGAGTTACTAGTGATAGCAACAATAGGGCTCCATCAGAGATGGAAGAGGCCTTTTACTAAAGGAGAAAGTAAACATTACTTCGGACAAATCTCACATCATACCTTAATGTTTACAAAGGAGACGGAGGGAGAGAGGCGAGGAAAGAATAGATTTCCCAGGGGAGGAAACTGCAATGAGAATAAGTAATCTGGATCAAGCCAGAGCATGTTTGAACAAAAAGAATACCTGAGGACAGAGGAAACTCTGAGGTTAATATAGAATTTTATATAGCAGGAACCCCCACTAGCTTTATTTTAGACTGTTTTAAAGTGGTGAATGTAGTCAAATGCCGGGGCAAGAAGCTCTATGAACTAATATACTTTCCTACAGGTTTTGATACTTGAAAGTTTTTGCCAAGTTCAGAATACATGTTTTAAAATTGAGAACGGCTTTAACTTTTAACAATAGGGAAATGTTTAAGTAAATCACAGCACATGCCATGAGATGGAATAGTATACAGCCTTCAAAAACGATGCAGATGACAAAATGCAATGACCCAGGATAACACTGATAGATTGGGTTAAAAAAAAAAAAAAGCAAGATGTAAATTACAGATGCTTAAAACTATGTCAAAATACATGCTTTCTTTTTATCTTTGCTGTTCATTTTTAAACTTTCTTCAATTAGTATATATTATTTGAATAATTGGAATAAAAAAGTTGTTTATAATGTAGCTGTCTTTCATGTTTCATAATCCTTTTTTTTTTCTCTCCTGTGTGCTGAGAAAGTGTTTTCAACACCTCTACTAGGCCCATGGCCGATCACCTCTTTCCTAGGCTATAAACTATGCTGTTAGTTCCTCAGGCTTCTTTCTCCCAGGGCTGACTTAACCAAGCTTTTGATTTTACTTTTCTTTCTTTCTTTTTTTTTTTTTTTTGAGACAGAGTCTCACTCTGTTGCCCAGGCTACAATGCCGTGGCGTAAGCCTAGCTCACAGCAACCTCAAACTCCTGAGCTCAAGCGATCCTCCTGCCTCAGCCTCCTGAGTAGCTGGGACTACAGGCATGTGCCACCATGCCCGGCTAATTTTTTCTATATATTTTTAGTTGTTCAGCTAATTTCTTTGTATTTTTTAATAGAGACAGGGTCTCGCTCTTGCTCAGGCTGGTTTCAAACTCCTGAGCTCAAACGATCCTCCCGCCTCAGCCTCCCAGAGTGCTAGGAATACAGGCATGAACCACCGTGCCTGGCCAATTTTACTTTTCTGAACAGTGGTTTTGTTCTGTGAAGACACCCATATCAACTTTAGGGAAATCTCCCAGGGTACCCTTACTACTAGCTGGACATTCTCCACTATTTAGCACACTCTGGCTTCTACAGAGATTATATTCATTTTCTATAACAAATTACCATAAACTTGGTGGCTTCAAATGGCATCTATTTATTATCTCACAATTTCTGCGGGTCAGGAGTCCAGATGTGGGTTAACTGGGTCCTCTGCTTGGGGTCCCACAAGTCTGAAATCCAGGTGTTGGGTGGGGCTCTGATCTCATCTGAAGCCCAGGGTTCTTTTCCAAGCTCAATGGTTTTCGCCAGATTTCAGTTCTTTGTGGTTGTAGGACTGAGGTCCCCATTTTCTTGTTTATTGGCTGGGGGTGCATCCAGCTTCTAGGGCTGGAAGCTGATGGCTGCCCCAAGGTCCTAGCCAGCCACATGGCCCACTCACAATGTGGCAGCTTCTTCAAGGCCAGTGGAGAACATCTGCTGCTGCTTTGAGTCTCTTTGTGGGGCTCACCTGATTAGGTAAGACCCACCCAAAGTAACTCCTTTGGAGAAACTCAAAGTTGATTGAATAGGGTCATGATTTACTTCTGAAAAAAAATCTCTTTACTTTTATCACATAACTTAGCCTAATTATGAGAGTGACATCTGATCTTATTCACAGGTTCTGTGCACACTCAAGAGGAGGAGATTACATAGAGTGTGTACACGAGGGGATGGAAATCTTGGGGCCCATTTTAGAATTTTGCCTAACACAAAGTTACAGGAGGTAAACTAAAGGTACTGCCAAGATTGGATTAGAATTTACGTAAAATATATTTTAACTAGATTAAAATTCATAATAAAAATATTTTTGTTTACACATTCTTAAGTATATTACATACCACTTCTGTGCAGATTTTAATAGAGAACTTTTCTTGCCCTTTCTGTTTATTTGAAGTTTCCCAGGAATGCAAGGTAAGCTGTTAAAAAAAAAAAAAAAAGTACTGTTTACAATTGTTCTCTCCAAGAATCTAGATTTTCTTGATACAATGAAACCAATGAATGAATGAAATAATCAATCAGTGAAACCAACCAACCAACCAACCAGATACAGTTTGGAAATAAATTGGGTGCTAAGGGGAATGAAAGAACACTTGTGGCTTTTTATATCAGGAGAATTACACTTCAGATTCCCTTTGAAACAAAAAATTCCACTGTTTAAAAAGCGCCAAACTGTTTTCAGAAACAGCCATTGAAGAAGCGTGGGAGAGCGTGTTGTGTACTGAGCTAGGAAGAGGGAGGCAATGAAAAGCTGGGCCTAATATTTTCTGTCCAGGGTTAAGCTATTCTCTTAACACATCATGCCATAGAAGCTGCTTCTAGGAAAGAACTTTAAAGGCTGGCTTGGTCTCCTACCTCATAGCCAGGTAGCACTCAGGTATTTCCAGCCCAGCCGGGATGATAACAACACTGGCCAGCACGTTTATGGTACTTATATGTGTCAGGTATTGTTCAAAGCTTTTTATCCATAGTAATTCATCTAGTCCTTCCAATAACTCCGGGAGATATGTGGAGTATTACTCTCCCATTTTATAGGTAAGGGCACTGAGGCACAGAGAGGTTACATAATCTGCTCAAGATTGTACAACTAGTGAGAGGCGGAGCCCAGGTTTGGATTTGGGCAGGCTGCTCTCGGAGGCTGTGCCACTGTCTGTTAGGCTGTAATACTGTGCAGGGAGGTGTTTAAAGGCATCACACTGAGGTTGGTGAACACCATCCAGCTCCCATCAAGGACAACCTCACCATTCCCTCTCCTCCTGGGTGAGTTCCTTATAAACCTAGCTCTCTTATTAGAGTCCAAGCTCCTTTGAATAGGATCAACTATATTTGGTTATCTTTTTGTTTGCTGCAAGTCAAGAATATTTTTTGCTCCACTAATATAATTAAAAAAATTATGAAACATTTCTAAAACAGAATGGCTAACATAGAGTCAAAGATTAGGGGCCCCTTGACGTCTGATTTGATTGTAGGAGTTCCTGGAAAGAGAGTGGCTGAGGCATTGGACTGGTAGTCTATTAGCCAGACACAATATGCACTTTGTGACACCCTGGAAAGGCTTAGAGCTGTGCTCCACAACCTTTGGACTGAGGACCAGTACCATTCCGTGACCTGTTAGGAACCAGGCTGCACAGCAGGAGGTGAGCGGTGCGTAAGCGAGCAAAGCTTCATCTGTACTTACAGTTGCTCCCCATTGCTCACATCACCACCTGAGCTCTGCCTTCTGTCAGATCACTGCAGCATTAGAATCTCATAGGAGCGCGAATCCTACTGTAAACTGCACGTGCAAGAGAAATCTAGGTTGCACACTGCTTATGAGAATTTTTTTTCATACAAGTTTGCTTTTATTTTCATGTTCAACCTGTTGAGAGAACCTGCCATCCTTACGAGAATCTAATGCCTGATGATCTGAGGTGGAGCTGAGGTGGTGATGCTAGCACTGGGGAGCAGCTACAAATATGGATTCTCATTAGCAGAGAGGTTTGACTGCACAGAGACCATAATAAACCAATTGCTTGCAGACTCATATCAAAACCCAATCAGTGAATGGCAAGTGATAATTCAGTTGCATCTGGTGGCAGGCTTTATAGTGGCAAGGGAGTTGATGTACTTCAATTGTATAGCTGCATCTGGTGGCAGGCTTTAAGTCAGAATCTGACACTTATTTTAGTCCATGCATGGCCCGCTTGTTATTTTATTTACCAGTTCCATCTGTGCCTCTTTTCTGTACTGCACACTTGTTTCAGTCACAGTTTTGGTAAGCCCACAAGCTAACCCTAGCAAAAATGAGTAAAAAGCAAGCATAGCTGGACACTTCTTTGAAAAGGGGGAAGGACCCAGTGATGAGACAGCAGAAGACTCTAAGGCTACCAACAAAATGGAAGCTGCATTTAAAAGAAAATACCAAGAGTCCTACTTAAATTATGGGTTCATTGCAACAGGTGACTCACATTCTCCAAGCCTGCTTTGTATAATATGTGGTGACCAGCCATCCAACAGAGCCATGAAAACTTCAAAACTGCTTCACCACATAGAGACCAAGTACCCTGCATTAGAAGACAAGCCTTTGGAGTTTTTCAAAAGAAACAAACATGAACATGAAAACAGAAGCAATTATTGAAGGCCACCACTTCATCAAATGTGTCTGCACTGAGAGCATCATTCTTAGTGCCTAACCGCATTGCTAAAGCTAAGAAGCCCTTTACTATGGGTGAAGAGTTGTTCCTGCCTGCTGCTAAGGACAGTTGCTGTGAACTTTTAGGAGAGGCTGCAGTTCAAAAGGTGGCACGTGTTCCTCTTTAGGCTAGCACCATAACTAGACAATTTGATGAAATAGCAGAGGATATTGAGGCACAATTGTTAGAGAGGATTAATGAGTCACTATGGTACGCAATCCAGGTTGATGAGTCTACCGATGTTGACAACAAGGCAACAATGCTTGTTTTTGTGTGATATATTTTGCAGGATGATGTGCATTAGGATATGTTATGTGCACTTTTGTTGCCAACCAACACCATAGCTGCAGAACTATTCAAGTCTTTGAATGATTACAGATCGGGAAAACTGAATTGGTCATTTTGTGTCAGTACATGCACAGACAGAGCAGCTGCCATGACTGGACGGCTTTCTGGTTTCACTACTCAGGTCAAGGAAGTCACTTCTGAATGTGAGTCTACACAGTGTGTCATCCATAGAGAAATGCTAGTTAGCCAAATAATGTCATCTGAACTAAACAATGTTTTGCAGGATGTGATTAAAATTATCAGTCTCATTAAAGTACATGCCCTTAACTTACATCTGTTCACACGGCTCTGTGAGGAGATGGATGCAGAGCACACACATCTTCTCTTATACACAGAAGTGAGTTGGCTTTCTAAAGGTAAGGCCAGGGTTTTTGAGTTATGAGAACCACTCCAGAGATTTCTTTTGGAAAAAGAGTCACCACTGGCAGCACATTTCGGTGATACAGAATGGGTTGCAAAGCTTGCTTACTTTTGTGACCTATTCAACCTGCTCAACGAAGTCAATCTGTCACTTCAGGGGAGAATGACAACTGTGTTTAAGTCAGCAGAGTGACTGCATTCAAAGCCAAACTGGAATTATGGGGTGACAAGTGAACACTGGGATTTTTGACGTGTTTCAAGCATTAGCAGAGATTTTGAAAGAGACTGAGCCAGGGCCTTCTTTCTCTCAGCTGGTGCGTGATCACCTATCTCAGCTTTCAAAAGAGTCTGAGCATTACTTCCCAATGACAAAGGACTCCCAAGCTGGAAAGGAATGGATCCTTGACCCATTTGTGAATAAGCCAGGTAAGTTGACTTTGTCCACGCTAGAGAGGATCAACTGCTTGAGATCACAAGTGACGGTGGCCTTAAAAGTATGTTTGACACAATTTCAAATCTCCATACATTCTGGATTCAAGTCAAGGCAGAATATCCCGAGATTGCCACAAAAGCACTGAAAAGCCTGCTGCCATTTCCACATCCTGTCTTTGTGAAGCAGGGTTTTGTGCAGTGACAGCCACCAAACGAGATTACGGAGTACACTGGACATAAGCAGCACACTTCGGGTGTCACTGTCTCCCATCACCCCCAGATGGGCCCATCTAGTTGCAGGAAAAGAAGCTCAGGGCTCCCACTGATTCTGCATTATGGCGAATTGTATAATTATTTCATTAAATATTATAATAATAATAGAAATAAAGCACACCACAAATGTAATGTGCTTGAATCATCCTGAAACCATCCCCTCCACATCCTGGTCCATAGAAAAATTGTCTTCTGTGAAACCAGTCCCTGGTTCCAAAAAGGCTGGGGACCGCTGGCCTGGAGGACAGGAGGTTCTGGAGCTGTGCCGTGGCTGGCCTGGCTCTGGCCCGTGGTTGCACTGCTTTGGAATTTAAGCATGCCCCGTGTCTTCCCTTTGAAACCTACATTTTGAAAGCACATTTCTGGATGTGATTTCCTTGGACATATTCGAAATGAGGTGACATTTCTTACTTGTCTTCTGTGGTTGCACCTGTAGCTGTTTTTTTATCTTCATCTTTTCTGCTTGGCTGCCCTCTCCGACTTCACATTTCAATACTGTAGCTCCTGCTTCCTTTCTCTCTTTTCCTTTTTCACATCAGCCATTTGTGCTGTCACTGCTCTTGCAGTTAACTCCCTTACCTGGAAGCTTTATAATAATTTTGCCACGGACATTTCCGTGGTGTTCACTGTGCTCACCTTAGTTAGACAAGAGCTGGCATTCTCTTTTGTTTCTTGGGATTTCCCTTTAGTACCTTTTCACCATTCACAAGGGGAGAGGTTTTAGTCAGAGTGTTTTTGGTTGCAAGTGACTGAAACCCAGTACGAATGATCTAAAGCATAAAATAATGAATTAGCACTCATAGATTTTAAGCTGCTGGAGGCTTACAGAAGTGAGCTCACAGAAGAAGCTCAAGAACATATAGTAGCTCACAGAACAATTTTAGGCACCAGAGCCACAGGGGCAAGAACTGTGGACTCCTCTCTTACCCCTGCTGGGCCTCATTTTGCAGTGTGGCTGTCACCCTCTCCATGTGGCAGAAAAGATGGCCATCACCAGCTCCAAACTGTATCAGCCGATTTTATCCATGCCTACGTCAAGAGGACTTCTTTCATCCAGAGTCGGAGTGTCACTTTCAAGGAAAGATTCCGATCGGCATGAGTTGGGGGGAGGCAGTGCCCCATGGCTGGCCCAGGCCCTGTGAGCCTCCCCGGAGGTCCTCGGGGAGTGGTGAAGCTCTGCCTCTAGCTTCACAGGGGTGAGAATAGGAGCTCCTCGAAAGAAAGAGGGCTGTGTTTCAATGGGGTTGGAAAATCATGCCGTGCGACACAGTCCCTAGCTGCCACAGGCCGCTGTAGTAGGGAGATCTTCAAAGGCAACTTAGCCTCCCATGAAGTGTCTAAATAATTCTCTTCTTAACATTTGGTTTTCATTTGTGTGACATGATTTAAGGGCATTGTTTAGGCTGAATGTGAGCTGTGGAACACAATTCAGTAAGAAAATCATAGTGCCATCCAAACCATGTAGGGCATTATGACTATGCAAACCTACAAGTTAAAAGTCACTGGTAGTGGCAGTTCTCTGTACAGGTACAGGAAGATCTTTCTCCCAAGAGGGAGAAAGCTGAAGGAGCTAGTGCAAGAAGGAACCAGAGGAGGGCCATGGCAAGCCCCAAGTAAGCACTGGATATATTACTATTGAACATGGCGACATAGACTGTGGATACAGGGCACTGTTGCCTTGAGAGTGCACCCCGGTTTGATGGGAAATGTCAGAAGGCCACTGGAATAGGAAACTGAAGGGGTCCCAATACTTGGGCAGAGGTACTTTTCATCCTGTTCAGGCACCAGCAAAAAGAGCTAGTACATTTTGAGCTCCAGTACTGGTTTTTACTACAAGAAGGGTCTGGAGGTAATTTAAGAAGGGGAGTTGGATGGGGATGGGGAAGGAGGAAGATGCATTTACAAAATACCTCACTAATCTGAATTCGTGGAGAGAGTTCTGGGATTGTCTCATAAGACCACAACTCAAAAGCCTCCATCTGGGTAAAATCAAGATGAAATGTTTGCTGACTGCTTGTACCCTAAGGGTGGGATACTCTTTCTGAAAGCTTCTAAAAGCTTCTTTTCAAGCAAGGGCCCTGTCATAAGAAAGACAAACGGATACTTACAGATTTCTTTCTTTCTTTAGTAAATTCTGGCTGGTGATAATGCAGAACCATGCTTTGCAATGTTTAGTTTTCTTTTATGCAGATAGTGCAATGCTTGGACATGTCATGAACTTAGCACAGAAAAAGAATATGCCTTCTAAAAAATTCAGTACCAAAAATTTGAGACCCAGAAAACTGGAATCTATGAAGAATGGATGTCTAAATCTTTAACATGGTGCCTCGGGGTTTGGGGAGGTGGTAGGAAGGAGGGGGTGTAATTCGGATACCAGCCTGGAGGAATCTTTTCGATTACAATGTAGGAAATTTAAGAAGTTACTGTAATGAGGTCAGTTCTGGTCCTTATGTTATTAGCCGACCAGTGAGGACATAGATGAGGTAGAACAGAAATTAATTAGTATGGTGGAGGCTTCACAATCTGAGATATTCAGAAACTTAGCAAAACTAGGTCTGTGTTCTTAAAAAAAAAAGATTATAGAGAGACCTTATTAAAGCACAGAAGGCTCAGCTATTTAAGATGGTGACATACATAGAGGCAGGAATGTGCAGAGAGAAGCTGAAAGGCAGCCAGGCCCTGAAGGAATTTCAGTGGAATTTCTTCACCGGAGGAGGAGTTAATAAATAGAGCAGATTTCTAAGGGCAGAAACTAGAACAGCTACTACTGGTAGTTTTTTCTTCTTCTTCTTCTTTTTTAAAGAAGGGAGTGATAGGAAGTTAGAGAGGAAAATGTTGAAACAAAGAAAACCCAGCTTCTTAGCTAGCTCTCCGGGCCACTTCCCCTGCAAGAATGTCTATTCCCAGACATTCAGAATGTCATATCATTTAATCATCATAAAACATACTGTGGAGCTGGCCTTGGGTGTTAGTTTTAGATTAATACTCGATATCATTAAGAACTGCATGTAATATAATACTTTTCGAAAGTCTGAAATACCATTTGTTTTGTCTTGCTGCCAACATTTCCGCTATTTTCCATTGCACAGAAGGACAGAAATGAGGGCTAGAAAACCCTTTTGTGCTCTGCAGTCGTCCATCCTCCCGCCTTTGATGCAGGCTCTTCCTTACAGTCTGATGCACAAAGGCTTTCCCGGGACAGCTTTAATATACCGAACGCTGACGGACCCGGGGCTCTGAGCTATTCCTGCTTTCCTGGATCAGGTAGCCTGGGATGGCGACTGGCTCATTGTGCACATGTGTTTTTATTCTTTGGATTGTAAAACGCTGACAAAAGGGGAATGGGTGTAAGTGTGTGTGTCTTCCCACCAACATATCTGCTGTATAATCAATATGCAGATCTCCTCTCTCCTCAGCAGTCAAAAAAATTTTACTGAGATTCAACTTGGAAAAAACTGTTAACTTTGAAATTTCCCAATTGATCCATGGGGATGGAGCTGTTATCTGTTGTTCCTGTTAGCATTTGTCCATTTGTGTCCCTCTCATTATCCATGAAGAGTGAAAGGAATACTTACCCAAAGCCTTGAGGTCTCGTGCCAGAGGGGGTCTGTCAGGGCGACAGAATGGGCTGTCTAGTTTGAAGGGGAAGACGTGGCAGGCGCTAAGAAGGCCAGCTTGTGGACATTTGCCTTCATTTCAGCCCGAACCTTGCAAGGAAGAGCAATGCAGGGGTTACAGCCAGTCCCAAGCAGCAGCGATTGGAGGGTACCTGGCAAACAGGGCGTTGCATATGGTGCTGCAGGAGTCTGTGCAGGAGTGAACTGGAGCCAGGTGACCAGCAAGCATTCAGGGAGTGTTTTACAAAGTGCAGAACACTCTGATATCCTGTGTGTATCAGAGATCATTGGTCACAAATCTTGTGGATTCAAGCACAGGCTTGAAAGGCTAACAAGGCACTCGCAGATTAAGGAAAGGCTGAAGAGTGAGCTAGGAGAGGATAGAAGATCCCTTGGCTAGCAGAGGGCCTGGCACCTTGATCAACAAGCCCCCAGTCTGTATGCAATGGAAGAGAAGGATTCCCCTGAAGAAACTCATGGTGCTCTTACTCAAAGTAAGGGTATGAAACTGAGTAGATTTGGGGCAGTCAAAACAAATGACCCCTCAACCAAAACACAAGCAAACCAATGAAAGTCAATGTCACTATGCAAAAAGCCAGCCACTGGGGCCATCCAGTAAGCAGGATGAGATGGATAGTCAAAAGGCCAGAGAAGAGTCAGGAACTTCATAGGAACAGGGACAGGGATGGAGTGAGGAGGAAGGCAGGTATGCAGCGGCCAAGGGGAGACCTTTAGCAATGCTATTTTGCTTATGGAAGATCAGAGGGTGGCCCCTTCCCGGATTCTTCCCAGTCTTTGTGAGCCCATCGTCAGGCAGGGGTGCCCTCTGCTCTGCCTCTTGAGCTCCCTGTCCCCTTCACCTCTGCTTGGTTGCATCACCTCTGGGACACTGCTGAGCCTCTTCCTTGCCTCTTCTGCCACTGGAATTCACCCTCTCCATGTTTCCGTGGGAACTGTTACATTGCCAGGGGCCTCCACTCTCTCGCCTCTCTCCCCCTGGGTCGACTTCACTTAGGGGACCTAAGGACAGCTGTGCCAGCACCATGGTTGGCTAAATAGGCCTTTGTAGATAGGCCTGGGAACCATACCACTATTTATAATGATTTTTTTCTATGGGGAAATTCTTCGAGTTCCAAACACCCCATTGACTGGTGACCTTTTTGAACACAACTGTCCTATCTAGGCTCAGCAGTGGGGTGAGATCACCAGGAATTGTCAGAGCCAAGCTGGGAACAGTGAACCAAGGCAGGGGCAGGTTGAGGTCAGAAGCCAGGCGCAGGGAGGCATTTCTGAAGGGAGAAGCAGGATCAGGGCAGGCGGGGCTTAGTTAGAGTTCCCAGTAGGGAGATGTCCAAGTTAAGTGCAGACTGGAATGTCTACGTATGTGGATGAATCTAGAATCAAACCTGCTCAGTGGGGGTTTGGAGGGTGACATGACAAGCAGACAAAGAAACTGGGGTGGGTAAAATGTGGCTGGACTCTCCCAGAGCTGGAAATGTTCCCTGGTGGTGCCTTTATTATCACCTCCCTTTTGGGCCTGACTGCCTTGAGCCAAGGGACTTGGCCACCTAGTGTTTATGCCTGTTCTTCCACTCAGTGAAGCACAGGCCCCGGGGGCCATGGGGCACAGCACACTGGCCAAGAGCCATGGTCTGGGATTGTTGGTACTGTCCCTTAGCAGGGGCATTTCCCCACCCAGGTGCCTCAGGCTCTCTGCACAGGTCCCTGTTGCTACTTCTCTCTCCCTCCCGGTTGCTCTTCCTCTATCACCACTTTTCTTTGCAAGCTTTGTGGAAGGAAGTTCTGGGCCAAGGCCTTCATATCTTGCCCCAAGTGGTCATAAAGTTGAAGGAGATAAAGTTAAGAAGAAGAGAGGAGTTAAAACTGGAAGAGGGCTAGTGAAAATGGTGATGTTGGAAAGGTATTGTCAAGAGAATTGAAGTTCTTCTTACAAATTCCAGGGTTCCAGAAGCTTCCTTTCAAAAATGATCAGTCATAGCAGCTATATTCATAGTAGTGAAAAGTGGAAACGATCCAAGTATCCACCCACTGATGAATAGATAAATGGGTAAACCAAATGCAGTAGAACCATGCAATGGAATATTAATCAGCCATAAAAAATGAAGTACTGATATATGCTGTAGCATGGATAAACTGTGAAAACATTATGGTAAACAAAGAAGCCAGACAGAAAAGGTCACATATTTTATGACTTCACTTATATGGAAAGTCCAGAATGATCAGATTCATAGAGACGGAAACTTCCATAATGTGAATATGTGTTTGCTTAACAGTGTCCCATAAGTCTTGTAGGCTTTCTTTACTCTTTTTCATTCTTATTTCTTTTTTCTCCCCTCTGAGTAATTTCAAACAATCTGTCTTTAAGTTCAGAGATTCTTTCTTCTGCTTGATAAAGTCTGCTGTTGAAGATCTTTATTGTATTTTTTATTTCATTCATTGACTTCTTCAGTTGTAGGGTTTGTTTAGTTCTTTTTATGATACTGTTCTCTTTGTTGCATTTCTCATTCATATTGTGAATTGTTTTCCTGATTTAGTTGAATTATCTATCTGTATTGTTTTGTATTTCATTGACTTTCTTAAGATCATTATTTGGAATTCCTTTTCCAGTAATTCATTGATTTCCTTTTCATTATGTCTGTTCCAGAGAGTTATGATTTTTTTTTTGGTGGTGTCATATTTCTTAGCTTTTTCATGTTTCTTATGTCCCTCAATTGATGTCTGTGCATCTCATGGAACAATTGCCTCTTCCAAATTTTCTAGAGTGAATTTTGCAAGAAAGATTTTTACCTACAGTTAGGTCTTAATGTGCCATTTGGGAAGGGCGTGGTGACTCTGTTTTTAGGTAGGTGCATTCATATACTCTCCATGTTGCCTCTGTGGCTGTTAAATGTCAGCCACATTCACTTCTTCCATAAGGACTGCTCAAACAGTGAATAAAAAAACTACATTATAATGAAAATAACTGAAGGAGAATCTGGAGTGCATCAAAGGAGTAAAAGAAACCCTGGTGAGCAAAAAAACTCAGGATAACCACATAGATAATGAAAGAAAACAACAGGACCCCACCACCCCATCCCCCAGCCAGGATCAGCTGGAAACCAGGAAGAATTTCTCCTTACAGCAAAAAGGCAGCCAAGTGACTTACTGGTCTAGGCCGTAGAAGTTTGCAATAATGGTGGCAGTGGTGTAGGTTGTTAATGTCCTCAGTGGTAAGGGCTTTTGGGATCCTTCTATTCTCATTTTCCCCAAAATAGGGAGACTTAATCAAGGCAATCCCTCTTGATGTCAGCTCCAACATGGCCTACAAGTAGCTGTAGTGGCGCTGGATTCCAAGTGCAGGTTCTCAGAGTGTCCATGGGGCCAGCGTTCTGGGCTCATGCTCTTGCAAAACTCTTGGGGCACCTGGGTCTTGGGATGTAGGTTTTTGGTGCAGCTTTGCCCTCTATGGCATGGTTGGATGTATGTTGCCCACAGTGCCAGCTCTGAGGTATCCCCTGGTAACTGAGGTCCAGAGGGTTTTGTGGTAGCTATAATTCTACCTCTGGAGTGCAGGGCACAGCCCTTTTCTGACTCTGGGGAAGAAAGAGTACTCTGGGGTTTAGGGCATAGGGTATGGTCATAATTTGGGAGCCTGAGCCAGTAGGGCTCAGTGGCAACTCAGGTCCCTTGGGGTGAGAAACCAGGCAGTGGTGACTCTAGACTCTGGGATGGTGGGGGTCAGCAGTATCCCAGACTCCATGAGGCCAAGTGCAGTGGCAGCAAGTACCTGAGAATGGCCAAGCATTGCCGTCATTTGTGCCCTGGGGGGCCAGGAGCAGCACAGCCACGACTCCATTCCCTGATGAGAGGGGTATCTCAGCAGCTCAGACTCTAGGGTGCTAGTTCAGGTACAGGGAAGTAGAGTACTAGTGTTGTTTGATCTGTAGGGCAAGGTGTCTCAGCTTAGCCACTGTCTTGTTTCCCTGGGACACAGGGTACTATGTCAGCTCAGCCCTGGCATATGTAGCTGCTCAGCTTGGCCAAGGCACTGATTCCTGAGGGGTCAATGTGCCACTTTAGCTCAGGCCCATGGGGTGTGACTGTTCTGGGTGGCCCAGGCACTGTTTCCCTGGGATGCAGGGCTCTGCCAAAGCAGTTTTCTCAGGAGGCAGTGTGCCGTTTCAGCTCAGGCCCTTAGGGGCTGGGCACAGCCACAGCTGAGAGAGATAGGTGGAGCTGTTCTGCCAAAGCGCTGGGAGTATGCAGCTTCAGCTCTAGCCCGAGGAGGAGGTGGGGAAAGAAGTGGGTGGAGCAGTTCCTCTGCTGCTTGGCCCCTCAGGGAAGGGTATAACAGTGGCTCTTAGTTCAGTGTGGGGATTGCATGTCACTGGGCAGAGGTGGCTGTCTGGTTGTTTAGCCTTAGGGATAAAGGGGTGATGTGGCTACTTGCCCCCAAAGCAACACACACTTCAGCATTAGTTCCAGTTCCAAGATGATGCAGTAGAGTAGCTGTGCAGGCCACGTAGGATGGGGCACAGTGTCAGCTCCTTTTAGGGGAGCACAGCTGTCTGGACTCTAGGCAGCCCCCTCAGCTGGGCTTAGTGCCTGTGAGGACTGCAGGGGACCCTAACTGTGAAGATTGTAGGTATCCATGGTGTTGATGGGGGCTGCTGGGATCCTCTTGGCTACCTTTTTGCTGTAGGAGAAGTTTTTCCTGGTTCCCGGCTGATCCTGGCTGGGGGATGGGGTGGTGGGGTCCTATTGTTTTCTTTCATTATCTATGTGGTTACCCTGAGTGTTTTTGCTCACCAGGGTTTCTTTTACTCCTTTGATGCACTCCAGATTCTCCTTCACTTATTTTCATTATAATGTAGTTGTTTATTCACTGTTTCAGCTGTCTTTGTGGAAGAAATGAATGCTGGGGTCTTCTAGTCAGCCATCTTGCTGATGTCTTGAAACTTTTTGACTGTGACACAAACTAAAAAAATACATTCCATATCGTGACCCAGGAGCCACATGCCTACATGTGTTCGTATGTATATGGATTCCTATGACTGATCCAGAAGTTTCATGGAATAGTCTTATCTTTACTATGTGTGATATAGTCTGTATATTTCTATTCTATTCTGTTCTGTTCCATTCCATTCCATTCCGTTTTTTAAAATGTTGGTTGTGATCCACTAAGTGGATTGCATGATACAGTCATAGTTCAAGACCTAGTGTTTGAAACTCACTGCTCTAGTCTATCTTTTTCTTCAAGAGGACTATAAAAGTTAACCCATTCGTCACTTTGTGCTAGGAGGGCTGCTGGTGAGCTTTGTAGCCACCTCAAAGGTGGTCTGGAGAGACTACTGAGGTGGGGATATTTCCAGGAACCTGGGTCAAGTGACTTTAAGAGCTCCAGCTGCTGTGTCAGCCATGGCTCCCCCACAGGATTTCCTTCATAGTTCTTTCCTCCTCTTTGGTGCATTGATTCTAAAATGTCCCTCTCCTCCTTTTGTTTCATAACTACATGATAGCAACATTTCGATTACTTGTGTGTTTTTCCTTTAAAACAAAATCACCGACTTTTTCACAGGATATAAACAGATGTATTCACAACAAAGCTTGCTACATGGTTGATTCACATAGCCCAGACATGTTGGACATCTGGGTACTATAAGTTTCCTGAAGATAATATTAATAGTAAGGGTATGGATAACTCATTTTGGTTAAAGCATAGAACCATCTCTGGTATGTTTTTCAAATATAGATGAATATTAAATGACTAGCATTTTTTCTTGTGGAAAAAAAAAACATTTTAAGGTTATTCAACATTGTCCCTGAGATGCAAAAATATTGAGATTTATGAAGATAGTATCTATTGTGTCATATCTCCTCCATCATGGATTCCATGATGATTCCATTTTTTACTTCCAGCTATTTTATATATTTTTTGGTTAACTAATTGTATGCACAGGTTATGTAAGAAATTTAGTGATATATATGAATGCACCTGGTATCTGTGTATTTCCTGTTATGGATTTCATTTATTTTAAACCTCTTCTATGACTACTCCCTTCACCTTCTTGCTCTATTTCATGAATTGTCAATGAAGGTAAAAATTAGTTCTTGGGAAGGTGAAGAAAATCATACACTTTATGTACAAAGCATAGGTCTGTGGTATTAAAATTTCATGAGAGACAATCAGGCAAAACACCTAACAAGCCTTCCTAGGGGGGCAATAATAAAAATAAGTTGTGAAACATTCCTCTAATTGAAACCTGCTGTCCTTGAGGTCTTTGTGTTCCCTGAACATCTTTTCTTCCTCAAGACCTGGAGGTGGACAAGGTTTCCTCTTTGCTCTTCATTGCCATTTGCAGACTAATCATTCTCTCTAAAATTCCCAAAATGAGTCTTCATGAAGTTTCTCACTAAATTTAAAGTGTCTTTAAAGCACACGCTAATCCTCCTTGTCAGATAGCCACAGACTTTAGATCACTTTTCTTCATCCTATGAAGAATTTAGTACCTGGCTCTTTGTCTCTTTCCATCACCACCTGGTGATTCCACGTTGACATAAATGATCACTCTAATAACCTGGCATCTTGGTTCCTCCACTGCTCCTTAGCTACCTATATGATCATTATCAAAAATTGCTCTCCCTTCCTGATCTCACTTTCAAGCATTTCTCTCTCTGACCACAATCTATAAATCCTTCCTTCCTTCCTCCCTTTCTTCTTTCCTTCCTTCTTCTCTCCCTCTCTCCCTACCTCTAGCATCGTCCTTTTGACAATTCTTTAACCATTCCAGGACCTCTAATCCACTGGCCTAACTTTTTACTGTCTGTTACCCAGACCACCCAGTACCCCTCAATCATTCCCTTGTGCAATCCAACCTTCTTGCTTACTTTTTGCATGCCCCTAAGCACCTGAAAGAGAAACATATTCAGCCAGGCTGAGTTGCCTCACTTTAAATTTATGATCACAGACTTTGGTGGGCTCTTATTGCTACCTGGCAGTCATAGTATATTTCTGCACTCCACTCACGTTGCCACTCTCATTCTTCTAGATGACTATTTTCTATTTTCTCATTCTCTTCTATGCTTTAATTCATTTTTTTTCCTTTTCACAAAGCATTTCCTCATGCCCACAGCACCAATCTGCCAATGTCTCTGCATCTGTAACCATACTTTCTATCAGCCCTACTGCAAGGGATGAGCTGAACTGCAAGGTTTTGCTTTGACTTAAGGACAACTCCTTTACTTCTGTAATGGATCTCATCGCCTCCTGTCTACTGGCAAGTGTGCTGTCTCTCCCTCTTGCATCATCGTCCATTGTAACATTAACTAAAATGCAAACATATGTAATATCTTTCACTTAGAAACTAGTCACACCTTGACCCCACATTTCTCTTAGGCTACTGACCCATTTCTGTGACCCCTTTTATAGCATAAATATATGATGTTTATATGTATATGTATTGATTATCATCATTTTGCTCACATACTTGCTCTCCTGCCCTCAAATATAAAGTTCTTGAGAGCAGGGATTTGGTGAGTTTTGCTTATTTCTGTAACTCCAGTGCTTTGAACATATGGCTGGCACACTGTAAATACTTGATACTTTTTTTTGTAATGAATGAACACATTGAACTACTCTGTTCACAATTATCTTGGGGGCATATCTACCACATGATACAATGAACATTTTAGGGCAATCACATGTTCAGGAAAGCAGTTGAGAAGGTGTAATCACTTGGGTGGTTTTGCTGACAACTTTTTCTTGAATTTGGGTGGTGTCTTTTCTCATATATTTATAAAAATTATGGTTATAAACCTTTGACTACCTTTTCAAAATATAATTTGGGTACTTAACCCAATTTATTATTATTAATTCTCAAACTTCTAAAAGCCTTTGGGGATTGATATTAAATTGTGGCATTCCAACAAAGCATCTATTATATAAGCAGTAGAACTTTCACACCTGAAAATTTTCTTTCTTTTCACAAGCTCCTCTTAATGAGTACTCTCCTAAAAATAATGCTTTGATAGACAAGATAAAGTGAATTAGCTCCCCAAATTTTGAACATGTCAAGATGTATGCTCAGTTAGAAACCTTTTCATTCCAGGAATCTCCAAGTTAACAACTTTTTTGATGCTCTTTTGCTTTTTCATCTGTATTACATATTTAATGAAAAAATTCAGGGCTCAATCAAGTTAAGTATTTTATTCAAAGATACATCCCTGATTGGTTATGGGTTGGAATTCCAACCATTGTTACTATGTATGATCTCTTATTCACAACTAACAAGCGATAAATAAACAAGCTAAATGGCACCATGAGGCAAATCCAGAATATGGGACATTCTGTAGGACAACTGGCTAGTCTGTTCAACAAATTGATGTCATTAAAAAAAAGAATCTTAAGATACATAACCAACAGACACAGCATATGGTCCTGGATTGGATATTCATTTAAACAAATCAACTGTAAAGGACATTGTTGGGTCATCGGGAAACTTGAATTTGGTCTCAGAATTAGATAAGAAGAAAATATACTGAAATTTTTGTTGACTGAAAAAGAAAGTTTTATAAGTAGGTTACAGTATAATTTCATTTTGATATAAATAAATGTGTAAATAAACAATAGGATGTGGAAGTATTTGCTATAAGGTGTTATACTGGTGATCTCCAACTAGTAGAAATGTGATATTTTAATTTTTTGTGTACTTGTTTGCTTTTAATTTTTTTACCTCACACATACACTATTTATGTATTCATAAAATGTGTGATTTAGAATATCTTGGTTCCAGTCCATGGTTCTGGTCCTGGATTAAAACTGTGACCTTGGGCAAGTTACTGACCTCAGTACGCCTTGCTTTTTTCAACTCTGAAGCATCACTGATAACAAGACATCTTCATACAGTTATTGTTAGGATTAGAGAGATAATGAATGGAAAATACTTAATACAAAGTCTATGTAGCCATAGCCTAATAGATGTTCACTACTATTACTATGTTCCAGTATTGCCAGCAAACATTTGAACATTTGAAAGACTGAGCCAACTCTGTGCTTAACATCATGGCTTGGGGTCATATCAAGGCATATTTATTATACAGTGGGATGTCCATGAATAAGATTCTTTTGATTCATTAGCTAAGGGCCATTCCCATTCTGGTTTAAATGCAAACCAAATAAGGTCCCTGAACAAAAGCACACTCTGTTCTTAATGATCCGCGGGATCCAAACACATGCCAATGTATGTAAGGCATCTAATGAACTTGGAGGTTTATCCAAAGCATGCTTCTCTCCAGCACCCTTAATCATCATTCAGAGGTTTAAATTTCACAAAAGGAATCTCAACACAACAAGGGCATTACTATTTACTAGGGCTGCACCATCTGCCTTAAATCCACAATTTTGTAAATTGGTTTTGATGATATATTATAGGATTGCCCTGAATATGAAGTTCATGATGACTCAAAAAAAAAAAAAAAAAAAAAAAAAGCCAACAGCCACATTTTGCTTGATGAATCAAAGATGCAGGGTACAGATTCCGTAAGACGAAGGTTTCTTTCCATCAGGTTGACATCCAGAAACTGTTAGTATTCCAGGTCACCTTGAATTAGGTAATCTTAATTATCCACATGCCAGTGGAGGCTCCCAGGACTTGAATCAAATTCAGAAAAATTATTGGCTCCACATACACTCTTTACTCACCTTTCTACCTTAAGATGTCCTAGTAAACATCAAGAAAACATGATACAAGAATATGTAGAAAGAAATGTAAAGAGGGCCCATTAAAAGTTAAAAAATGGTGATGAAGAAAACTTGTCAATCAATCAATCAATGAATATCAATATCATAAGACAGTGAAAGAATACGAGACATTGACTACTTCAACCTTAAGAGAAAATGGGACAGTGCTCTTCTTTATTTGTTTAATGAACACCAGTTGCTGTAACAGATAAGCCCGGAAATCCCAGTATTTTAACCCAATAAAAACTTACTTTTTGCTCCTGCCACAGTCCATTGAAAGATCTCCCAGTCAGCAGCTTTCTGTGGGGTTTCTTTGGGGACCCAGGATCCTTCCATGTTGAAGGTCCTCACAAGCACTGCTTGACCCCTTTGGTTTGGAAGAGGCTTCCATCACCTTGGCCCACGTCCTGTGGAAGAGAACTGTTTGTTAACCCTACCTAGACGTCGAGGGCACTGGGAAATATGGATCCTGGCTGGGAAGCCATTTACTAGCAAGATCTCTGCGCTGTGGAAGGGGAACACAAATGTGGGGTGATCGGCTAAGGGTCACTGTATCCCTTTCTTTCTTTGCCACCTCGTAAGAGTAGACACTCTAAGTGTGTGGGTGCTAGCGATGGTAAAACCTTTTATGATATGTCAATAATATAGTTTCACAAGACCTGTTTAATGTGGCATGGTATTGACATCACTGAGTATTACCCAACTCAATAAACATTTGTTAAGAATCTAGCGCATGTCAGGTTCTACAGGTGCTGAGGGAGAGACAGATATTGAGTGGACTTGGACTGAAGGAAGTGGGGAGACAGAGATATGCATAATTAACATTAATTGAAGGTGAGATAAAAGTTCCAAAATTGAAGTATATATAAAAAGGGTGAGTGAAATGCCAAGCAGGAAGATATTAAATTTTGAACAGTAAGCAGAGAAACCTAATCTCTAGGGAAGGCTCTTTGTTTTCCAGAAGAAGAGACCTACTTAAGCTAACTCAAGTAAAGAAGGATGTTGAAAGAATATGAAGAGTACATGAAACGAGAACACACCCAGGCATCATGGGAAATGGGGTCCGGGGCAGATAAATTGGCAGAAGCTGTCTCTGATCCCTCTTATCTCTGCTCTTCTTTGTCCTCTCTCTGTGTCCACTGGCTTTTCCTACTCTCACTTGGCCTTGCAGTGTTGCCAGCCCTAGTTTGACAGAACCTTATGGGTCTTGCATTTAGCACCATTTGACCCCTCTCTCTGTCTTTGGGAAGGAACCTGAATGGTTGCCAACCAACTGATGGACAGGCTGGCCCTGGGCCAGACACTGCTGAGGGGCATGAGTGTGGAGAAGGAGGGGCCCCTCACAGGGATGTTGATGGGGGCAGGCAGGTTAACTGCCTGGTATAGGAGGCAACTATTAATTGGCCATTAAAAAGATACTGGATTTCAACTGGGATTAAAGGCTAGAGGGCATTTCTGACTTAGGTAAAGCCTGAGCAATGGCTTTACCTAAGTAAGAGAAGAGGAAAAAGAATCTCAAGCTTTGAATCAGGCAGATCTGTATTCAAATCCTGACTCGTCCATTTTCTGGTCATATGCTGTGAGCAGGTTACTCAGTCTCTCTGAGCCTCAATTTTCTCACCTGCAAAATGTGATTAATATTCAGCCAGTTATACACTGGTATGGCAGAAGGACTAGAGGGGTTTTGGATGGGCTAAGTGTCCATTAAATTATTGGTCAGTGCCAGTGTTGTAATTGTTGTAGAGTATTTTGAATGCCACCTCACTTCTTAGGTTTGTAGTAAGAATTAGATGGCATAATGTTTGCAAAATACTTAGCAACGTGCCTGGGACGTGGCAAATAGTTAACAGTCATAACACATGTCTTTGTTTTCTTATTCATTTCTCCTTAAAAATTTCAAGTATCTACTATGAAGAGAGCTTTAATCAACAAGGAGTCCTTAAACTGGTTAGTCATATGATGACTTTCTAAGGTACCTAAGCAGCCCTAAACCCAGACGGGTAGGGAAGCTCCTCGCTGTTCTTTCAGAGGGATGAATCTTTTCAACAATGGCTCTTGCTCAAAATTGTGCATGCGAATGCTGTAGATGCCCAGTTATCACTTCTGGATCCCCTAATGCCCCAATCAGATAGTGATTTCTAGAACTTGGATGTGCTACCTTGTTTCAGTGATTCCATGGCTTTGCAGTTCACAGAGGGCAAGCCCATGAATAGACTTTAGACAGGCTCACATAATTATGATAATTAGTTGTCAAAAAAAGAAGAAAAGGTGAGGAAGATCCAGTGCCACCTTTGTAAACTACCTAGTATTACTTCCAGTCAAGAAGGAGAAAATGGAATCTGTGATAGGGCCAGGGTACAAATAAAGCAAGGATGTGGTCCTCCTAGAGCTACCCAATTTTATGGTTTGAAAGGAATCCAATAACTTTGGATTTCCAAGCATGATGATACTTTCTGGAATATGGAAAAAAAAAAAATCCATAGACTTCTGAGCCCATGGTATTGTAACCTTGACAGTTTGGGGTGAGAAATGACCCACTGGGAATACCTGAAGTCACTGTTATTGTGGAGGGATGTTTATTAGTATTACCTAGAAAGGACCACAGTATCCATTTTTTTAACCCAAAGGGGTTTAAATGTCCCCATTGCTATAGCTTGAAGAAGAGTACTGCCTTTGCACAGGGAAGACAGATTCCACAGCAGTGTCTGGCAGGAACAAGATAAAAAGTTACTGCAAAAATGTAAGCCCCCTTTCTTGTCACTTATGACTCCTCCTACTGCTCTTAGGGCAGAATGAATGGAGTGAGAGAACTAAGTTCAAGCTCAGAGGGATGCAGGCCTGGGGAGTCCTAGGCGTCCCATGGGAACCCAGCTTCTTCCCTCTCCCTTTTGTTTCACCTACATTTTAATGAATCTCCATTTAAGTAAGATGCTTTTTATGCTCCTTACCCCAGGCACAGAGCTCTTGGGCAAGGGCCTGCAGCATTGCTTTGTCACTCTCCAGAACTGACTAGACCGTCCCAGCACATGTGAGAAAATGTAGGACAAGGGCAATGCAAAGCTCTAACGAGAATCCAGACTGGACCAGACTATGCCCTTAATTGCTCTGGTTAAAGATTATCACCAGTTCCATGGGTGAGACAGAACCGGAGATTGATTCCAGAAGTGTATTTCTTTTTTATACTGTAGTTTATTATGTAAACACATGTGAAGCAAATGGAACCGAATTCTCATTAGTGAATGTGGTTTGGTTATTCTCAGTAATCCTATGTCATCTTCCTAGAATCCCAGGTTGAGAAACCTTTTGGGGATTATCACTTGTGATTCCTGAGTTGTTACCTACCTAATTATGCAATTCAATGGTTTGGTGTCCAGAGTGAGCAAAACCAGGCAAGGCACTTTGACACACTGATGAATTTGCAGGGCATATTTCAACATTAGCATATGACCAGTACATTGAGATAATCCACACACACCGTTACTTGTTTCTGACACTTCTTCTCAGTGTTGGGGTTGGGCCGAGCCATGTGCAAATGCAAGATAGCACTGAGGCACTAATTGTGTAATGTTCAAGCACAGTGTAATCCGTAGAGCAGAACTACACAGAAATTGATCACCAAACCCTTGCTCTTGTGAAGTTCCACAATTACCACTAAAGGTGCCTCTAAAATTTGTGTTGACTGGTTTTTAAAGCTTCTGTTCTAGAAAGAAACCAAACCCTTTAATTGTGACCCTCTTGTCCAGTGTCTATTACTGTAAACTTGTCTGTAAACCTGGAAGAGCATCATCAAGCCTTTGCCCTTAGCGCTTTCTCCCTACAGATTCCAGATCATGCTGTCCCACCTCCATGGGAGACGTTAGTGTTAAAATGCTTTCTTGTCTGTCCTATGTGCTAAGGCTGATCAAAATCTGCGATTGATTAACTGTGTGAAATCTCACATAGCAAATCTTAAAATAGATGTGTAGGAAGTGGAAAACCATCCTGAGGAATTCAAGTCAGTCAATACGATTTGCCATTCATAAAGAATCCTTTCTATGGTAACTTGACAGTTACTCTGGAAAATAATCATTACCTTTTTTCCCCAGCCACACTACTCAAAATATATTCAGCAATTATTTGTGTGGAGGCAGAAGCTTTAGTTCTTGACAATGAATTTTGATTTTTATAGTATGGTAAGGGAGAGTGTATGTAACATATCTTAAGTTGGTTGGCAAAATATGCCAAAGGCCTTGGTTTTTCCACAAAAAAGTGAGCACATAGTCTTGGTATTTGATTGATTATTGCATAAATTTCCCAGGGGCAGAATGTGTTGATAAGGTATCCTGTGAGTTTTTTTTTTTTTTTGACATTGCCCTGTCGCCCCAGCTCCCCAGCTAGAGTATAGTGGCGTCATCATAGCTCACAGCAACCTCAAACTTCTGGGCTCACATGATCCCCCTGCCTCAGCTGGGGGACTACAGGCGTGTGCCACCACACCCGGCTAATTTTTCTATTTTTTGTAAAAATGGGGGCTTGCTCTTGCTCAGGCTGGTCTCAACCTCCTGAGTTGAAGCAATCCTCCCGCCTCGGCCTCCCAGAGTGCTAGGATCACAGTTCTGAGCCACCGCACCTGGCCTGGTATCCTGTGTTTTGAAACCAGTAGCATTTTGAATTATGCAATCCCAGGCCTCTCCATAACAATTGAGTGTTATTTGCAACACACAGATTGCAAGACATTATATTATCGTATCTGGGAAAGGACCTGCACTTACCCCATCAGGCCCTATGGGGTGATATTGCAGAATTCCTGCAAGAGTTTTGTAGTCATTGGTGGGGGCTGCCGGGAAGGACAGCCCTGCCCTTTCTGGAGCAGCATGGCTTGGCAGAGTGGAGGGCCAGGGTCTTTAGGAGCAGCAAGCAGTAGAAGGAGCAGCAGCCATGGGAAGCACCATGGCATTTAGGGACAGGCCCTTTCCCTGTTTGGAGGCATTACATAAGTGCCTGGATTCTGTAATGCCCATGGGAGAGGCTGCTAAAATATGACACCCCACCCTGACAGGGGGAGCTTGGTGCAAAATTAATTTAAAGATCAACAAATTATTGGGATGTTTCTTGTTCCCAAGTATTATTGAGCAAATGCATAGAAATTAATTTCTATAGAAATTAAAATTTCTATTTTAGAGAAGTTACACAATCTCTCTTGTTAGGCTCAATATCATATCACTGGGCAGTCTCTTCCTTTTAGTTGTTAGATTTGTGCTGAGGAGTTCTTTATAAATGATTCATTATTTCATTGTCTGTTTTTATAATTCATAAACACACTCCCATTAATTCTTATTGTAGTTTTCCAACTTTGTTAGCTCTTTCTCTGGACTTCCCGTCTAGTCTGCTTTAACAGCCCAAATTTTTGTGTTAATCTTTGTCTATTGTTCAGTGACTGGGGTCATTAATTCACTAATAGCATTGGAGAGGTGCTAAAGTTTTTCAAAACTGCAGATTGACGTAATTAATGTCTTTTCTGAATTGTGCTAATTCTCCCATTAACCACTCTGGAGCCTCTTAAAACTCCCCAGTCTCTGACAACATCTATTCAGAAGTGTTACATGCTTAGAACAGGTTGTGATTGCCTTAATTATGCATAAAATAGCAGTGTTTTTAAAATGTTTGCAGAATTATTTTCCTTTTGTCATTTTTTTTTGGATTTATCATTTATAACTCTCACTTACTACTTTGCCAACTTTCGATCGTCCTCCGCTCTGTTTTCCCGTGCTCACCAGGGTCTGCCCCACCTACACCCAGCGGCTACTATTTCTTGATAGTTGACCATGAGGAGGATTAAGCATAGTTGCAGATCAGAACTATTTTCTTAACCACACTGCTTAAAGATAGCAATTGTTTCACAATGAGGAAAGTCTAAAGATTGGAGTCTAAATCATTGTATATAACCTTTATTATTCATTGTTTAGTACCATATATAGTAAACTATATATAACAATAAGTTGCTCTGTCATCTCCATACTATATCTTCATAGAGCTCTAGGTACATGGGGCTCCTGAGTTAGGGGTACTGACCTAACCACGAGATTATCACTTGTGTGTACAGAATGTAAGCATCAAGTATTAATAAACAGTTGCTCTGGCAAAACGATGACTTAAAGCTTATTTTTGGCTGGGTGGCTTCTATGCTACACAAGTACACAGATACCAGTGGAAACATTTATGTTATTTTAGAGTGTTGTACTAGTCACAAAATGTGATTTATTTTTCACATATAGGAGGTTTTCTCCTGCATGGGAGAGTGAATTCTGCACTGATAGCTAAGGACTCAGATATACAAGTAAAAGGAAACATATAAGTCTAGTTCAACAAAAATTCAAATGTCCATCTGATGATCTATGTGATACATCTTCTAAGTTTGGCGATGCTTCTTATTCCCTGTTCCCTGCCCTCTTTGTTTTTCAGAGTACTGATGTTTTTGATTTTTTTTTTTCTGAGACAGAGTCTCACTCTGTTGCCTGGGCCAGAGTGCCATAGCATCAGCCTAGCTCACAGCAACCCCAAATTCCCAGGCTCAAGCAATCCTCCTGCCTCAGTCTCCTAAGTAGCTGGGACTACAAGCATGTACCACCACGCCCGACTAATTTCTTCTATTTTTAGTAGAGATGGGGTCTCACCCTTGTTCAGGCTGGTCTCTAACTCCCGACCTCAGGTGATCCTCCCACCTGGGACTCCCAGAGCGCTAGGATTATAGGCGTGAGCCACCGCCCCTGGCAGTTCCTGATGCTTTGGCGTCGGAGTCTTGCTGACCCTAGAGAGACTGCCCTCTCAGGGCTAGCCAGCTCCCAGAGAGAGAGCAAACCAACCAATCCAGAGCCCAGATGCCCAACCACCTCCTTGGTTGTGCTTTTACATCCCAGGCCACTTTCCTCTCCCTGCTCATCCTATGGCCAGGCACGTATTCCCCAGAGCCCGCTGGTGTTATTCAACACAGGCCAATCCGAAACCTGCTTCCCCACTTCACCCATCCCTTCCTGCAGAAACCACAGTAAAGGCTCTCGCCCATATTTTCCTCTTGCTCCTCCTGCCTCCTGATGGACCCTCGTGGCTCCTGCGGTTTAGCGTGGCACCTCCTCTTGGCACCTGTGAGTGTAACAGCTATCTTCTCAATGGCAGTTGCCCCCTGATCTGTTTGCCTCACCATATCTGAATAATAATAGATCCTATATCTTAAAACAAGCATCTATTACCTTCAAAAACAATATATGTTATTTGTCGTGTTAATTCTCACTGCACAACTCCCTGTCTCTCTTCCCTCTATCAGCTAGAATAAGTTCTTGGAGGGGAGACATTTTGTCTCTTTTGTTTACTGATGAATTCTAAGGGCCTAGAAGGGTGTCTGGCATAGAGTATGTGCTCACTAAATATTTATCGAATTGAATTAATTACTTACTTGATTTATTTGACTATCTCTTTTCCAAAGCCACTCTGTTGAGACTGGCTGCGTTGTGGCTATAGCCAAGATCACAGTAAAAAAGAAATTTCTGTCTTGCTTTGTCAATGCACATGAACAAGCAAACGAAATGGCCCAAAGGGTGTCTTCTGTTTAATTTCAGTTCCTGGTACAGTAGTTGCCTTTGCCTGTGAGTGTTATCCTTTGTAAGCCTAAATTCTGGCTCTGGCAACAGGCTAGGTAGGGGATTGTGAACAAGACATGCCACTTCTCTGTCTCTGGGTTTCTTCATTTGGAAATTAAAGGGACAGAATACATCAGCAAACATTTACTGTGCTAAATATTTTTCATAAATTGTCCCATTTAGTAATATAAAGTTAAGTACTATTATCTTTATTTAAAAAATGAGGAAACTGAGGATCAGAGAAATTACATAAATTACCCAAAGTCACAGTTTGTAAATAAGAAATCAAGATTTCAACTCTTTGGAGTGAGTCTATGCTCCCAAGCCTATGTTCTCTTTCTCTCAACTATTTTATTTTAAAGTATAATCTGTTTAGAAAAGCACACAGATTATAATATATGTATGCTGCAATAAATTCTCACAAAAATGATTCCATGTGTGAAAACACCACTGGTCGAGAAATAGAAAAGTCGCAGAAGCGCCCTCTCTTGAATTCTGTCTCAATCAGTAACCCTTCCATCTTCCCCAGGGGTAACCACCATCTTAAGTTCTAAAATCACAGATTAGTTTTGCCTACTTTTGAAATTCATATAAATGAATTCCTACAGTTATATTCTTTTGTGTCTGGCTCTTTTGCCCAATTAATTTTTGTGAAATTCATTAGTTTTTTTTTTTTTTTGCATGTAAGTATAGTTTGTCATTTGATTTCCCATTGTATGAATATATTACAATATGTTTACTCATTCTACTATTGTTGAATATTTCAGTTGTTTCTGATTTGGGGCTATCATGACTAATGCTACTGTGAACGTTCTTTTGTACATAATGTTGGTGCACATGTATGTGCAATTCATTTGGGGACATACCTAGGAATGAAATTGCTGGGTCCAAAGGTATCTTCAACTTTAGTGCTCCTACCAGCAGTGTGTGAAAGTCACAGTTGCTTCACATGTTTATATTCCAATTGGTATTGTCAGCCTTTTTCTTTTTTTGTCTTCTTGTGTGTAGTGGTATTTAATTAGATCTGAATTTGCATTATCCTGATAAAAACTCAGATTGAGCACTTTTTCTTGTATTTATTGGCCATTGGCTATCCTCTTTTTCAAAGTGTGCTCTCAAGTCTCTTTCTCATTTTTCTGTTGAGTTGGCATTTTTTCCCTTATTGACTTGTAGAAATCTTTGTAAACCCTGGATACATTAGGTTGTATGTATTGTAAATATCTTTTCCTACTACAATGTTGTCACGCTGTCACACAGCTGGGGATGTCAATACTAAAACTAATGTCAGTGCCCCAATGTTGGGAAGACAGAAATTAACTTAGTATTTACCATTTTGTCTTCTTTGGTGTATCATTACTAGGCAAATCAAACTTCCCAGTGTAATTTGGGGTTGATTCCCTCAAGGTTCTGTTTTCTTTGGTGGGGGGGAGTGGTAAAGGTCTCTTTACAGAGACTAAAAACACTCCTTGGGATTCAAATTTTGATGAGAGTAGTGAGAGAGAAGTATATGGATTCAGTGATCTTGAAATAGAAAGTCCTTAGCTACGAATACCAGTCCTGTTCCTGACCTTCATTCCCCTGATACTTATCTTTGTCCTGACTTTCTCTCTACCTCCACAGATCCTCACCTAAATGATAGGTTGTATCTAAGGGTAAACTAAGAGTTGGGATTATAGTATCAAGGATGAGGTGAGTGTCAGGGATGAGCAGGAGGGCTTTAAATATAGTACATAATAATTTTAAAAGCTAAAAGATTAATTTTTTTATGTGTAATATCAATTTATTTTTAATGTTTCAAAATGGTGGTAGCAAGAACTCCACAGCATGGACCGGCACAGACACTCTATGGAGATGGAAGGTTGTGCAGTGTAACACTGTGCTACCACACCTAGAGCCTCTGTGACATCATTCATAGTGACATCATTCCTTAGGGCTTTATTAAATGCAATCTTCCTGCACTTACATCTTTTGAAGTTCTGTCCGGTTCATCTAGGTAGGGGTCCCTTATTTTATGGTGGTACAGATGGGATGTAGCAGAGTATGTGTCACCTAAAGCAAAATCTCTCCCTGCCATGCTGTGTAGAGGCAGCTGACATGAGGAAGGGGGTACACAGCCATCTTGGTCAATCAAGAATAGGCTGGGAATGCACCTAAGTCTAATGTCTATAATCCATTTTCTCCATGTGGAAGCTGGTCAAGAAACCAGATCAGGCCGGGTGCGGTGGCTCACGCCTGTAATCCTAGCACTCTGGGAGGCCGAGGCGGGTGGATCTCTCGAGGTCAGGAGTTCGAGACCAGCCTGAGCAAGAGCGAGACCCCGTCTCTACTAAAAAAAAAAAATAGAAAGAAATTATATGGACAACTAAAATATATATATACAAAAAATTAGCCGGGCATGGTGGCGCATGCCTGTAGTCCCAGCTACTCGGGAGGCTGAGGCAGTAGGATCGCTTAAGCCCAGGAGTTTGAGGTTGCTGTGAGCTAGGCTGACGCCACGGCACTCACTCTAGCCCAGGCAACAGAGTGAGACTCTGTCTCAAAAAAAAAAAAAAAAAAAAAAAAAAAAAAGAAACCAGATCATAGACCATTTTAAAGCTCAAATTACTTTAGATGATCTGGTTCAGGGGTTTTAAACCTGGGACTCCTGAATAGACTGATATTGATTTATTCCTGAAATTGTATGCCACAGGTCCTGTGTATGTGTGTACATATATTTTTCCGGGGAAAGTGTCCATACCTTTCATGAGATTCCCAACAGTTACAATGAACTGATCTAGTCCAACACCTTCACTTGGGCAGAAGAGGAAATTGACTCACTTAAGGTCCCTCCACTAGAGACTGGCAGAACCAGAAGCAGACGTCACTGTTCCTGACTCCTAGACAAGCACGTCAGCCAGAACTAAAGATTACAAGGTTAAAATCGAGAAATTGGATAGGGAGCTATCTCACCGCCCCTATTAACGGGATAAGGTTTTTTCTATCAAAACTCACTTTAAATTATAATAAGAGGATTCAGTGGAAATATAGGATTCAATATACAAGACACTGCTTTATTGCCAAGGCATCCATTTATTTTTTAACTTGGGGGAAAGTCTATAATTAGAATTAACAGTAGTTCTTTCTGATTAATAAATTCTATCTGCTCTCCTACTGTGCTAGGGTTCCTTCTGAGTGCTGGGACATGTTTTATTAACATGGAAGGGCTGTTGCAGCTCACCTCTTGTCACTTGAATCAGTTGCCTGCTGGCCTGGCATTCAGTTTTGTGTGGCAGAACCTTACTGAGCCTGCATGATAATGGGCCTTTTAAATCCTAAACAATAAACATTCATTTTACCACTCCACCCAGCACAGAAATGCTCTCTAACCTCAAATCAGCCACAAATAAGACTTGGAAATCAATTCATTGTGCATAGGCTTCCTTCCTGGTTCATGTTTTGTAGCAAATAATATTAGCAAAATATCTGCTGAGCATGTGTGCTTTGAATGTGCACAAGTTGAAATATTGTGTGTAATGGGGTCTTCAACCCTTTTGTGACATTTCTGTTTTTATCCATAGAATACATTCTATTGAGCAAATCTGATTTTTATGCATTGGTAACTAGGATTGGAAAGGCTCTGAAAGGTTTTCAGGAGAGGAAAAATTCTGAAATCCTCTCCTTTGGTGATTTCCCCAAAATTTCAGGGGGATTTTCAGTATCCCAAAGTCCTCTGGTTGTTTAAGAAATTATGTTTAATGGAAAACCAATTTATTATATTTGTGCATGTCGGATTCATTAGAATATTCTCATGCATAAGGTATCAGTTGTTGGAGAAGCCAACACGAGTACACTTGGCCCTGAAGAGGAATATCTTGTCGGGTTGAGACAGAAGATCAAATGGATATGTCTCAAATTCCCTTCTGCTGGGGTTTGAAGTTTAAGCCAGACTTTCTTCCTCATATCTCCTAGGCCAGAGTTCCTCCAGAGTTCCATTATTTCATCAAGCTCCTGGGAGCTTCCAATTTCTTAAAATTCATGAGAATTTATGGCCAGGAGGGGCAAGTCTCAAATGTTTTCAGTGAGAGGACCACTCAGGGAGGCAAAGAGCCCTGTCCCGACTGTAGCTAATGGAATCACTCCTCTCTCCCTCCACCACCCTAACAGTTCTGCAATTAGTGACAAAACTGATGCTGCTTTTGGGAATTTCAAGGAGTCGATATGTGTTTTTCATTAATATAAGAAAATTAGTAACTGATGCCAGAAACTGAAGCACTGGCTCTGTTAAACTATAATATAAACCTGAATACACATGAGACCAACCTGAGACAACAAGAGGGTCCTCTTGGGCCACACTAAGATGGATGTGTGGGGCAGCCACAGAAGATCCGCTAACCCTTTAATGATATTCATCTATTCTCTCTCTTTCTCTCTCCCTCTCTCCACACGTTGGCTTTCAGGCAAGGCTTTTTCCTAGTTTTAATCATCCATTCTAATTTAAAATCAGTACCTCTCCAAGTTTATTGTATGCCTTTTATTTTATGTTTCAAACACTCATCTTGAAAAAAGACAGAGATAGAGAGAGCATGTGCCAAGGCTATTGTAAGGTACTGATTCTATTTTAAAATCACTGCAGTGTATTTGAGATAGAGGCATGATACGATGGTCTCTCTTATTGCAGTCATGATTAAACATAATGAGTAGGATCAGTCTGCAAACTTATCACTATTCTGTGTTGTAAAATTGCCCAAGAGTAAAATGCAAATACAAACAAGGAGTTTTAATGAGCCAATGTAATAAAAGATCCAGGCAACAGGAAGCTGATGGCGGTGCTTTGGCCCCTTCCCAATGGGTGGCTTGAATCAGACTCCTTTAGAGCAAGTCTGAGTTGGGTCAGGTCAGTTTCCAAATATAAAATTTAAAATATTGCAGGTTAGCTCTAAGCAGTATTGTTCATTTAAAAATAAAATTTTCTTATTTTCATTCATGTGAGAGGTAACATTGAACTCTAACCTGCAAGATACAAAAAGAAGGAAAGACAATTTCCTTACAATACTTTTTCAATTGTGAGTTAGTGTAAGTATTTTGGCCATTTTAATTAACTATAGCTGGTAATGCTGGGTTAAGAAAAAGGTCTTTTGAGACCATTGAAACTGGAATTTTCTCCTCTACCACTCCCCTGATCATACTCTAATTGAAGCTTATACAAAGTCATCATCACAACCAAAATTTATGTTTTAACAATAGAAATAATATTCTAATGGTCAGATTGATATGCATTTCGGTTGTCTCTGTGTAGCACAGCAAAAGGTCCTCTGGCTTTTCCTTCTTGAATATACATATTTCTTCCTGCATAAAAGTATTCTAAATGTACCAAAGATAGACGCTCCAAAATAAAGCATTTAGGTTAATTCTAGCATATGATGAGTTGTCCTTTTTGATTTTTTGCACAAGAACTGGTTGTAATTTTAGACTTTGGCAAGATGGAAGGAGGAGAGGGTGTGAGAGTACTTTCCCTTAAGTTTTATCCCGAAGGCACTATGTTGCTGATGAAGGCTCTGTGATGGGTAAGGATGGACACTCATTCCCTGACGTGGGAAGGTTCTTTGCACGGATCAGGGATATTCTGTGTGCTATGTGTTTGTAAGGGCTTTGGAGTGCAGCACTGGATGTCCTCAATAGTGGGAAACACTCCTATGGCCTTTTTTGGTGGGCCTGTCAAAGAATGCTCACACGTTAGACATTTGGATTCCACCGGGAAACTGTCAGCGAAGGCATGACATAAACTGTCTTGCTTTCCTGTGACATTTTAACTTTTAGAAAAGAAAGTTACTTTCTAGTATTGTCCATGATTTATTTTTAACTTGAGTGTGTATCTTTAAGCTTTGGCATTTTAACTTTACCCTCTGTTTTGTCTAAACTTTTTTCCAGAGAGATACATTTGATTCAGAGAAGATGCATTTATTTTTGTGACTACAGAGTCTCTGTCCAAGTTGACCAAGAGTTCTTACCAAAAATAATTCCCAAAATGTGAGGGCAGTAAATAAAGTTGCCATTTTAGGAGGTACAGCTCATCTCACTGCCACACTTGGGGGACAAATGTGTACCGAAGGAGGATTTTCTTCTTGTTTTGAAGCTAAGAATATAATTACCACTTGGTAATTTAAAGGATGCCAACTCTTTGAAGCTGTTTAGTAAGCACTAAATTGCTTTAGAAGGCATAGACATTGTGTCACCTGCCATTCATTCGAGGGTCACAGGCCATTGTCAAAAACTGAGCATGTTTGAGCCCTCTGTAGTGATTCAATAACATTGTGTTCTGCCTATGGAGGTTCTAGAGTTTGAGGTTTTTCTGAAATCCCCACTTCCTGGGAACATGATGCTGAAGTTCTACTATGCATTGGGATATTTGAATGGAATCAGAGATTATTTTAGAGTGATGCCCTTTAAAGCCCTGGAGGACCCAAACTGACTGGCTTTCAAAACATGTTCATCTGTCCTCACTGTTCAATTTTGATGAATGGTCTTTTTATTTCTAACTCTTGATTTTAAAAATTCCTTCTGTCCCATGATCTTTCAACCTTACGAATGTGTCAGAAATTTCAAAAATGTTAAAGAAATATTTCACCTGCTGAACAAGTGAATATTTTGAAAGGGAGGGTAGTTAATGAATATATAATATACATGAGAAAAGAAAAAATCTTAGTAATACTAAAAAACATCAAGACTGTGCAAAAGAAAACCCCACTAAATTTAAATTGGAATATATTTTCATAGGGTTTAGGTGGGGATGTAAAGGTGTCATCAGAGAAAATTTAACACATCCATAAAAGTGGCAGCTGTTATCTTTTAGCTTCTTTCACCTTCTCTTTTGACTCAGATTTCCCTGATGGCCCTTCTATTTTCTAAGAACCTCTCAGTTGTTCCCTCAGAATGCACCACTGAAAGTTGTAAGGTACACAAACACAGATAGCATATGTACAGAGTCACACATGTCCTAAAATGTTGACAGGTGTCTGCAATACTCATCTTTGGAGATAGCTTACTGCTGAAGTTAAAGTATGATATTGAGATTGATAAAGATTGAAAGAGATGGGGGAAAGAGACTGAGCTAGTTCATATAACAGCTGCAACCATTCCCAAATGTTTTTCTGCATAATCATGCAAGAAATTCATCATGCATTTCCTATTAAATATTCATGCAACTTGCTCCATAGGAGGGCTGTGGTATTTATTAATTCCCCGGTGTTGGTAGGTTTTGGTACATCTCCTGCCAGCAATAAATGTGTCATGCCTAGCAAATTCAATTCTTGGCAGAAATATTAGAATATAATACTTGCTTACAGGATATTGCAAGCTTTAATTATGCCTAAATGATTTTCAAGACTACTTTGAAATAAGCAACTGATTCCTTTTGCTTTTGGATAAAAGGAAGGGTCAGAGGGGTGGGGAATGGATGGGTACACAGAAACATTTTGCCTTAAGTGTCCATCTTTATGAGAAGTGATCCATTTCTACCACATACTAGTAATTACTGTAAAAAGAAGTTGGGTCTAATGATTATCAGCAAGTGAAGTCATCTGCTCTTTCACACAGTTGGAAGTTCTTTATCCTAACACTTTATTAACTGAAAGGATGAAAGAGAAAAAGCTAATTATCAAAATTTGTCCTCTAAATTAGTCATCACATAACATTACACATCTCAAAGCTGGGGTTTACCAACATGGATTGACACAAATCAAAATGAGGCTTGTCTTAGTCCATTTGGGCTGCAATAACCTAATACCCATTGCTTATAAACACAGAAATTTATTTCTCATAGTTCTGAAGTTGGAAGGCTGATGGGGGCCTGCTGTCTGATTCATGAATGACATTTTCTCATTGTGTCCTCACATGGTAGAAGGGGCAAGCTAGCTCTCTGGGGTCTCTTTTATAAGGGCACTAATCCCAATCATGAGGGCAGAGATCTGCCCTCATGACTTAATCATCTACCAAAGGCCCCACTTCCCAATGTTATCACTTTGGGGGTCAGTATTTCAGCATATGAACTTTGGTGGGGGGGGGCACACACATTCAGATCATAGCAAGGCCGATAACCCACACCTCAGAGTACTTTAACATATACAGACTAAGATAGCATTTTTTTAAGCAAAATATTTCAAAAATACCTATTTTGTGAATTACACAAAACTTGAAACTCCAGGAAATAAGATGGAAGTAGAGGACAGAGGCCCTGTCCTTAAAGTGTTTATAGTCTAGGTGGGGGAGAAAGACATCCATCCCATAAACAGCTAGAGAAACAAACACATATTTGATAATGTAGAAATAACTGACTAAATTCACAAGATGCATCACGTTTACCTTTCCAAAACTCTTAAATAAGTATTTGTTTCTCATGACAATTCTGTCAAGTAGGAAGAGTAGATAATGTTCTCGCTTTTTAAGTGATGAAAGTTGAATGACTAGTCTATGTTTTTCAGCAGGTTAATGAAGGGTTATGGTTACAATGAACTATTCTGACTCCTGGATACACTGAGGCAAAACATCACCCAGGAAACCCCCCAAAAATGCGTCTTCCAGTAACTCTTCTTTTTTTCCATGTCAAGGGCTCCCCAGAACTCGTTTTTAAAACAATCCGAATTTTTGCTTCTGGTGATGTTAAAATAGTTTTCAGCAGACCACTTTCTAGCCCAAAACAACTATAAAAGCTAGATAAAACAAAATAAAACAATTAGTTTCTAGTCATTGGAAGGCTAATGAAACAACCAGGACTTGGGTGAAGAAGAAATATTCTAAAAATGGGGAAACCTCAGAGATTTCAGCCAATAGTCTGCATCTTCTGTTCCCCTCTGGGGGCATTGCTGATTCTGGGCATGGGTAAAGAGTCTGAGAATCTGAAATATGCCTCCCAGAGGGATGGCTGCTGCTTGGGGATAGAAAAACCAGCAGAGATTTTTGCAGTGGGGAGAGGGGATGGTGGGGTGACTAAGAAAAAGTAGGGCAAAAAACTGAGATGGACAGATAGTCAATACATATGGCATAATACATTTGCTAAACACCCAAAGCTGTAGTTCAGAAGGCAGAGAAGCTAAGCAGAAAGCCTACAAAAGCCAGAGAAAAGTTCTCAGCAGTCTTGCCATGCAGAAACATAAGGATTGGAGTTCAGGACCTAGCCAGGAGTGAAGTAAACCAGAGACAGACTTAGTCATACCAAAATTGCAATCAGCCTTGAGTCAGTTCACTTCCTGATCAGATTAGGTTGGTCAGTTCTCACTCTGCCTAGCAGAGGAAAGATGAACTCTTTCTGGATGAAGTTAACATCATATGGAGCTTCTACAGTGTTTTTGTGTGTGTCTGTTTGTACATATATATAGTCTAGTATTCCATTAAAAAATTACGGGTATAGGGGTCAAGGGAAAAACTTCCTCTCTGCCCTCCAAAGTTACACTGAAAAAATCAAATCACAAAAGGCAGATTAATTGGAGAAAAGGCATACAAATTTATTAACATGTACACAGAGTGATCATCCTACCATCCAATGGGGTACAGAAGCTTATAATCATCTTGAGGTTAAAGGAAGAATGGGGGCTTGGAGTATGGCAAGAAACAGGTTATGGTGGTAAACTGGGTTATAGTGGCAAGACAGGTGATAGAATGGAGTGAAGAAGAGGCCAGGCTAGCAAATGTGGTCTGTTAAGTAGTTGAAATCTCACAGGAAACAGCCCCTCGGAGAGAATAGATGGTAAATGTTTCTTTCAGATCTTTAAGGTATCAGACTCACAGTTAATCTTTCCTAGATCTGGACAAGGGAAGGCCTGGCTATAACAATGCAGATTCTCTACAGATGCAAATTTCCCCCACAAAAGATAGCTTTGCAGGGCTACATCTGTGGCTCTCTGACAGTCATCTGGAAATATGTCAAAGAAACATATTTTGGGGTAAAATATTTTGATTTTTTTTCACTAGGTATTCCAAGAGATAGAGTCATGTAACCAAAAATAAGAGAAAAAATAGATAACAGAAACATACCTACAGGTGATACAGATATTGGTGTTAGCATACAAGGATCATAACTATTAATATGATTAGGATGTTAAAGAAAATAGAGAAAAGGTAAAGAAAATAGAAGATAAGATAAAATTTTTTAATCAAAGAATTGGAATCTATTAAAAAAGAATTAAATATAAATTTTAGAAATGAAAAACAATTAAGAACTCAATAGATGGTTTTTCACAGAGAAATAGATTCAGCAGAAGACATGATTAGTGCATAAGACCAGCCAATAGAAAAATATCTAAAATTGCAGCACAGAGAGAAAAAAAGAATTGAAAATATAGAAAGAACACTAGAGACACATGGAAAACAGTAAGAAATTCTACTTTATATGTCAATTGAATACTTAAGGAAAGATGAAAGCAACATTTGAATATATCTTAGTAAAAAATTTTCCTAAACTGATAAACCCACAGATTTAAGAAGCGTCTCAAATCCAAACAGGATAAATTAAAAAAAAAAAAAAACAGCCAAGTCATATGACAGTAAAAACTGCTACAAACTAAAAGCAATGAGAAAAAATTTAAAGCACCCAAAATAGGTTCATTATCTTCAAAGGAACAACAAAAAGAATAAGAACCTGAGATTTTATAGAAATGACGAAAGCCAGGAGACAACAGAATGACATCTTTAAAATGATGAGAAAAAAAGTATCTGCCAACCTAGAATTCCATGCCCAGCAAAAATATTCTTCAAAAATAAGGTGAAATAAAGATACCTTTAGAGTCGCACAAACTAAAAAAATTTTTGGTAACACATCTCCACTTTAAAAAGCTAAAGGAAGTACTTCATTCAGAAGAAAAATCACTCCAGATGGAAAAACAGAAACACAAGAAGGAATGAAGAACATCAGAACCAGTAAATATGTGAGTAAATATAAATAAATTTTGATTGTAAAAACCATCAATATCATTAATAATATCTAATGGGTTTATAATATATATAGAAATAAAATTCATAATAAAAATTATGCAGCAGGTGGGTGGGACTATGTGGAGTTACAGTGTTATAAAGTCTAGGGTTCCCAGGGAAGTTGTAAAAGGAATAATTTGATGTCATCGTAACAAGTCAAGGATGCATGCTGAAAGAATATTAGAAGAAAGCATAAATACAAGGTAATACATAGAAAAATGAAATCACAACAAATAGTTTTGATTAATTGAAAAGAATACAAGAACAGAGAGGAAAAGGAGGATAAAACAGGTGGGTCATATAGAAAACAAAAAGAAAAATGGTAACTATAAACCTCAATTTATTACAATTAAATTAAATAAAATGGACTGGATATTGCCATTAAAAAATTAAAACTTGATTAAAAAATAAAACAATATTCTAATTAAAAGTGGCATGCCTTAAATGTAAGGACACAGAACAATTAAAATTAAAAGTTTGGAAAAAGATAGATCATGTAAATACTAACCAAAGAAAGGTCCAAGTTGCAGACTAACTAGACTTTCAGGTAAAAAATATTAAAACAGACTAAAAGAGATATTCATAATGAAAATGGGGTAAATGCACCTGGAAGATACCACAATTCTGAATTTGTAGCCATCTAGTGACATAGTTTAAAATGTATAAAGCAAAAATTAATGAAAATAAAAGAAGAAACAGACAATATCCACAATCATAATTGGGAACTTTAACTCACTTTTCTTAATAGGTGATAGGAGAGACAAAATAATCAGTAAGGTTATATTCAGATCAGTAAGATCTGAATAATAAAATTAACCAACTTGAGCTAATTTATATTTATAGAACAATGCACCCAGCAATGTCAGAATACTAATATTTTCAAGTGCAAATGGAACATTTGCCAAAATTGTCCATATGCCAGGTCATAAAACAAGCCTCAATAGATTTTAAATATTCAATCATTCAGATATGTTCTCTGACCATGGTGGAATTTAGTTAGAAATCAATTAACTAGAAAATTTCCAACTTTTTGAAAATTAAGCAATGTACTTCTAAGTTTAACCACACACAGAAATGAGAAAATATTATGTACTGAAAGATAAAGAAGATACAATTTATTAAGATTGTGCAATGCAACTAAAGTACTTAAAGGCACATAGTAGGAAAGAAGACAGAAAAGGAATGATCTAAGCTTTCATTTCGAGAAATGAAATAAAAGAACAGCAATCACAAATAAAATAGTAGAAAGAAAGTAATAAAGATAAAACAAGTAATCAATGAAATAGAAAAGAAAATTACAGTAGAAAAAAGTCAACAAATTTAAAATTTGCTTCTTTGAAAATATTAAAGTCGATAAACCTCATGAGTACGACTGCTCATGAAAAAGAGAAGATACATATTACTAATATCAGGAATGGAAATCGAGCATCAGTATAGATTATGTATATATTAAAGAAATAAAACTGGCTGGACAGTGGCTCTTGCCTGTAATCCTAGCACTCTGGGAGGCTGAGGTGGGAGGATCTCTTGAACCCAGGAGTTCAAGATCAGCCTGAGCAACATAGTGAGACTCCGTCTCTATTAAAAAACAAACAAAAAATTAGCTAAGCATGGTGGAACGTGCCTGTAGTCCCAACTACTTGGGAGGCTGAGGCAAAAACAAAAATAAAAACAAAACAGTAACAGGAAAAAACTCAAAAAAACAAAAAAAAGAAATAAAACCAAGACGTTATAGACAACTTTATACCAATGTATTTGGCAATTTAGAGGAAATTGACAAATCCCTCAAAAAAAATTCTAACAATTAACTTTGTTATTAAGGACCTTTTTATTTTACCAAAGAAATCAAATCCATTATTAAAAACTTTTTTTTTTTTTTTTTGAGACAAAGTCTCACTCTGTAACCCCAAGCTAGAGTGCAGTGGTATCATTGTAGCTCACTGCAACCTCAAACTCCAGGGCTCCAGTGATCCTCCTCCTGCCTCAGGCTCCCGACTAGCTGGAACTACTGGCGTGCCACCACCCATTATTCAAAACTTTTTCACAAAGAAAAAGCCAGGCTTATATCACTTCACTGATGAATTATTCTAAACATTTAAGGAAGAAATAATACCAACTTTACATAAACTCTTCCAGAGTACATAAAAAGGAAATATTTCCCAATTTGTTTCATGAAGCCAATATAAACCTGCTACTAAAGCCTGAAAAGAAGTTTACAAGAACAGAACATTACAAGCCAATCTCTTTCATGAGTTTAGAAGCAAAAATCCTGAACAAAACAAGCAAATCAAATCCACTAATACATAAAATAGACAGTTCAATAAAATTAAATAGAATTTATTCCAAAAATGTAGGAGTTTCATTAAGTAAAATGCAGCCAGCCCAGTTGAAAATGGACAAATGACTTATTTATTAATATATAGGTGCTTCATAAAGGTAGATAATCTGAAATGTCATAAATATTAATCTACGGAAAGGTGCTCAACTTCACTGAACTTTGGGGAAACGCAAATGAAAGCCATAATGATATGTACTATGCACCCAGATGAGGTTTTGGAATAAATGGTGGTGAGAATAATGTAAATTGGTATCACTATCTTGGAAAACCATTTGGCAGTATTTACTAAAGCTGATCCAGCAATTCCACCCCTGGTTCTACATATAACAAAAGTGCATATATATGCTCATCAAAAAATATATACAAGATTGTTCATACACAATTCATAATAGCACTAAGTGAAAAATAAATCAACAGTCCATCAAAAGTAGGCTGGGTAAACAAATCATGGTGTATTTGTAAAATGGCATGACATATAGCACTGAAAATGAACAAATTCCCACCACACACAGCATGAATGAGTCTCACAAACACAATGTTGAATTAAAGAAGATAGTCAAGTAAGAGTACATAGTACATGCATTCATTTATGCAAATTTCAAAAATAAGCAAAACTAATATGTGGTGTTAGAAGTAATGAGAGTGGTTTTCTTTCAGAGTTTGTGACTAAAAGTGGACACAAGAGATGATTCTGGGGTGGTGCTAATTTTCTGTGTTGAATATGTGGATGTCATCACTCTTTATGCTTGAGATTGGTGCACTTTTTGGGGGTTATTTTTAAAACTTTGTTACAAAGTTTACTTTAAAAGACTGTAAGGAACCTCTTAGATAAACGATTGAATGTGCTTCAACCCAAGAGCAATTCCCTCAACTGACTTAGGAGACTCTTTGCCGATAAGGAGAAAAGAAAAGATGGGTAGCAGAAGTTCTTTTTCATTTACCCAGATATCCTGTGCATGTACAGGTATAAGAAGATGAGGGCAGTGTGAAGCAGGTAAGAAAGAGAGTCGCAGATCAGTGGAAGACTGGTGTTACTGGGAAGAAATGATTTGAGACAGAGGCTTTCTGAGTGAGGTTGGGGCTCTGTTTGCTGTTAGTTGGAGCTGTGTGACAGTCAGAGATGCCCCTGAGGTGTAGGGGATGGAGATGTCTCTTCAAAGCAGTCATGAAGTTGGTTGAACTCATCCACCATATGGTGGATGGGAGATGGGAAGATAGTCTTAATTCAGATCTTAACATTGATTGTTTGTTCATCTCCCATCCACCTTAATTA
Source organism: Eulemur rufifrons (assembly GCF_041146395.1). Taxonomy (NCBI): domain Eukaryota; kingdom Metazoa; phylum Chordata; class Mammalia; order Primates; family Lemuridae; genus Eulemur; species Eulemur rufifrons. Next base: position 64,283,994 of record NC_090983.1, on the reverse strand, counting down.
GGGAGATTTTGTCTTCCCTAGGAGGAAGAGCTAATTTACTTGTTAGGCTATTTTGGCTTTCCAGGTACTCTTGTTTTTTAGTCATAGAAAGAAGTGCTAATCAGACTCAAAGGAAAGCCCAAATTCTACTTTGAAAAATAATAAGCTTTCATAAAATTTAAGCATCAGTTGCATTTTCACCATTTACTTATGTTTTTCTCTAGTTAGAATTCTATTTTTTTGATGTGTGTGATTTTGGAGTGTATCTGTGTATATGTGTTATGCGTTCATATATACTCTGCTAACAAGATATTAATTTTCTGTTTGATCATAAAAAGTTCTTATTATGTATAAGGTACAAAATCTGAGTTTCCTTGATCTCTTTGTTAATTTAAATGTTGTTTCTACTTATATAAATCTCCTAAAAGTCATTATTAGCCTCTTATAGAAACAAAGAATGACATGAATAAACATGTTTTCCTGTAGCACACAAATATAAGCTTATCTGGGTCTAATACTGATGTTTATATGTTGTTAATACACACTTAAATGACCTCAATTGCTGCACTAGAAGAATCAATTAAAAAACATAACTAAAGATGAAAGGCAAACTCACTCAAGACAATTTATGGCTTTAGCTCTCAGAAAATTATAAATATGTGGCTGCAAGATTTAAAAAAAATCTCTTCCATAATATTAACTGAGAAAACACTATGTTGTAACAATGTATAAACCAATTTACCACTCAGAAGTAAAACAATAAATTGGAGTTCTATAATATACAACCTAAAAACCTTCCATGAAGGTTGTCTGCAATAAAAGTATATTATTTTCAGGAGCATTAAGTGCTGTACGAATGCCAGTTTATCAATCCTCACAGTCTCCTGAAAGGAAAGAAGAGACAAAGAAATCCCCGTGGATACTCATGAGCTATTTTTGACAAGAAAATCAGCAGGTGGCTCAAACCCAGGCTTCTGGGCTCCCTACACGGGTACCAAGTGGTAGATGGCTAAACCTGGAAGAGCTCTCCAAGCAAGGTCCCTCAAAGTGTGGTCCGCACTGGCATCACTTGGGGTGCTGTTAAAATGAAGACACACAACAACAGAATCCTGGGTCCCATTTGAATGGGTTTTAGATTTAATTCAAAAATCTCTGGGTGCAGGGTCTGGGAATCTATATTTGTTTGTTCCTTCCTTTATTTTTTACCAAGTTTTCCCCAGTAACACTGGTGCTCACTGAAGTTTGAGACTTCCTCCCTTAGAGGCCATCTAGTCAATCTCCTGATTTTTAGATGAGGCTCAGAGAGGGGAAATGATGTTCAGAAAGTCACCCAGACATTTAACGGCAAAGCTAGAGTAGACCCAGGTCTTCTAACTACTGCCAGGCCAAGGTCCTTCCTACTACATCTAGTTGATTCTGAAGTTTGGTGAATGGTATGAGCATCCCAAGAACCAATGCTATATACTCAGAAAGGTGACTCCAGATAATTCTGCATTTCTCTAAACTCACATTTTACTTTTACGTTAAAAAATACTGTTAAAGTGAAGTCCAAAGAATACAGAGGAATTAAAACTCTTTCTGCTCAGCTGTTTACAAAGTGGCAAGGCTGAGAAACCAGGAAATCCTCCTTTTTAACATTCATGGAAGTGTGGTTGAGATGCAAGTACAGTTATGTGCCAAATATCAATGTTTCAGTTAACAACAGACAGCGTGTATGATGGTGGGCCCATAAAATAATAATACTGTATTTTTACTCTACCTTTTCTATGTTTAGATATGCTTAGATACACAAATACTTATCATTGTGTTACAGTTGCCTACAGTATTCAGCACAGCAATGTGTTATATGGGTTTGTAGCCAACAAGCAACAGGCTATAGTACCATATAGCTTAGGTGTGTAGTAGGCTGTAACATCTAGGTTTGTTTGCACAATGATGAAATTGTCTCATGGCACATTTCTCAGAATGCATCCCCATTGTTAAGTAGTGCATGACTGTAACTTCCATCTAGCAAAAAAAGATAATTCCAAAGGTTGCAGTTTATTAACCTGTAGGACATTAACCAGTTTTATATATAACCCAGCAATCTTATCCTAACTTTATTTTATTAAATTGCCTACAAACACTTGCTCCTAAAATTCTCATGTGAAGCAAGTTTAACATCTCACTGATTCATTCATTATTTAATGATTTAAATACAAATTTTTATACATATTCATTAGATTGTTGAATGAGTATTATTGTCTAAACTTTTAAAAATTGTACTCTAACATGAGAAATAAATAATTGTTGAAGGCATGGAGGAGTGAGCAGTTGCTCTATGAAGTCTTCCCTGCGTCCACCAGAGTACCTGGCACTTCTCCTCTATGTTTCCACAACATTCCACATATGCAGAACATGCCTCTTGTATGGCAATGTACTTGACAAAATTATATGTCTAGTAAGAAGTAGACTGAGGATTTGAGCTCGGATTTCTCTGATTTCAAAGCCCACGAGTCAACCCAGATTCCATTGCATGCTGGCTATATAAGCCTAGGCAAGTTATTAATACCTGACCTCCTTGAGCTTCTGTTTTTTAATAATACCTGTAAAATGAAAAACAATGCAGGAAAAGTACCACCACAGTGCCCACCACATTGTCAGTGATGCTGGCAGTAACGATTGCCATTGTTACCCTTTGCCACCTAAGCTTGCCTGTTCCCTTCACATTACCATGCCTCACCTTCAGCTCAGACTGCTCCTGGCTGTTGAGGCTCCAAGCACTGGCACTCCATCAGGGTTTATTCTTTGGAGTTACTGCCTCCTGCCCTAGTGCAGTGCTTCCTAGAGTTTAACCTGTGCGAGGCTGAGGCTCTTGTTAAAATGCAGATTCTGATCCAATGGGTCTGGGGTGGAGCCCAAGACTCTGAATCTCTAATAAGCTCCCAGGAGGTGCCAACACTCTTGGTGCCTGCACCACCCTTGGGCATCCCAGCAAGGCCCATCTTTCCCTGCTGCCTTCCCTTGCTGTCCGTCTTCTCCCTTGCAACCCAGTCTCATTCCCTCAAGGGCTTGTCTTTTTTTTGTTTTGCTATGTGATAACAGAAAACTGGATATTAATGATTTCCGCAAGTAACAAATTTATATTTAAAAAAATTTATTTTATAGATTTAGGGGTACAAGTGCAGTTTCATTCCATCCATATATTGCATAGTAGTAAAGTCTGAGCTTTTAGTGTAGCCATCACCCTAACAGTGTACATTGTACCCATTACAAACTTGCATTTTATCCCTGGCTTTCCCCAGCTTGTAGTTTCTCTCCCTCTACTGTCTCCACTCATGTGATCATTCAAACAGCTGTAAGGAGAGGGTATGTTTGTGAGTGAGGAGGGATGAGGGGTAAGGTTGGGGAGCAGGGTGGGGAGGAAGCTTTTTGGTCCTATCATTGACTTGTACCAGTCTATTTATCAAGTAACTAAAATAATGCACCATGGCTCTAAAATTCCTAACGCAGGCTAATTAATTCTCTCCTCTTATGAGCCTATCTTTCATCTTAAAAGTAGGTTATAAATGCCAGCACAGTATTCCTGTAGAACGTGTTGATTAACTTTTTGTGCAATTGAGCTGTTAATAGGCAGTACTGTAGCTCTGGGAAATCAAACAAATATTGACAGAGCCCGGTGAAATGATGTAGTGATTATGATACTCTTTCTCCCACAGACCAACCGGGGCTCTCCCACGCCAACTCTGCTCTTGGGGAAAGAGCCAATAATTGACATAATCAATCTTTATTTATTCAAGTTTAGAAAAAAAAATTAGAAAAAAATCCATTTTGTTAACAAAAAGTGTGTGTGCACTTATACATCTACATGTATACCTGTAACCCTCTCTACCATGTTATTCACGCTATTCCCATTTTTACATATGAGGATATTGAGTCTCATGGTGTAAATATCTGGATCAGGTCCTGAAGAATTGTTATCTAAGGAAAAAAAATCATGCAGAAATTTCCAGTTTTATGACCATTATTTAGAAAAACATTCTGCAAATACCAGTATTTTGGGCATGTATCATCATCATTATCATCACCTGGAAGATGGATATGCCCTCTCATTTATTACCTAAGTGTGCAAACATAGCAATGCATGCTAGTGAGAGATGTCATATATAAGTACAAAGAAGTACATTTTAAATGTTTATGCTTAAAATGAGCTGCTGTTAAAAGCGGTTAACTTGCTGTCACACTGTGGTTGCCTACCCAATTACACCCTGCAGCTGTTCCTGCTCTATGCCCAGCTACCACTTCGATCCTGCTGTCAGACCTTGACAGGCAAGAGTGAAAGATATGAAAGTGACCGATATTGCTTTCCTTCCTGACAGCCCGGGCTTGAGCATGTGCCCCTATCCGGACTTAAGGAACCTGAAAGGCAGCTGACTGGGGACTGCTGGGAATGTCTTCTTCCCACATGAAAGGAGATGCATGGAGGATGTGTCTCTTCTGCATCTTGCAGTGATTATGTGCAGATATGATACCCTGGAACCAAGGCAGTCATTCCATAATCACTGAAGCAAAAGGCTCTGAGTATAGGAGACCAGAAAGATGAAAAGAGCCTGGGTTCTCAATGGCATCGTGGAGCTCTTGCCTCCATTGTGGAACCGCCCTTGCTTGCAGATTGCTTACTTTGTGAAATGACGAATGTCCTTTTTGTTTCAGTCACTATTAGTTGGCTTTTCTGTTCCTTGAAGCTCAAAGCATCCTAATTGGTTTTCCAGTCATTGAGAAGGGGCCCCCTGGGATTGTGATTGGACACTTCCATGGCAGAGTACAGTGTACTTTTTGAACTCTTCCTAAAATGTCAGAGAAAATAATTGTGGTCAGCTGCACTTGGAAATAGGCTCTATCTACAAGTCGTAAGAATTTGCTCTGCTAGCCCTGATCAGGCAGCCTGACCCGGTGTCCTTGCTGTGCCAAACTCCTGTGTCATTTGTAACAAAATCTCAGGTTTGGGGCTAATGGTGGTTTTTAAGGCTTTTGGTTTTGGTTTTATGGATATTTGGACAGTTTATTTCCCAGAATATGGCCTATAAATTGTAGTCTCTTCAGTAATATGAGTGGAATGCATTTTTTTTTCTTTTATAGAGACAGGGTCTCACTCTGTTGCCCAAGCTGCAGTGCAGTGGCCCAATCATAGCTCACTCTGACCTCAAACTCCTGGACTCAAGCGATCTTCCCAGTTCAGCCTCCTGACTCAGCCTTCTGAGTAGCTAGGACTACAGGCACCATGCCCAGTTAGTTTTTTGCTTTTGCTTTTGCTTTCTTTTCTGAGACAGGATCTCATTATGTTACCCAGAGTGGTCTCAAACTCTTGGCATCAAATGATCCTCCCACCTCAGTCTCCCAAATTCTGGGAGACCCATCATGCTTGGCTGATGAGAAGAATATAATTTGAAAGCAGACTGATCCATTTATGTCCTTTGAAAATGGTGCCATATATAAAGATCTTTTCCTCAATAAGGTAAACTGTTTTCACTATTGTAAGCATTACCTGAAATTGAGCCCAGACCCTCGGACTATGCTGTGATGGGAGGAGCTATGTATCTATGAATAGGGTGGCAACTGTGAAGTTATGCAACACTATTTTTGGAAATTTACAGGAGCCCCTTGAAAAAAATAAATTAGAAGGATTGTTGATCTTACCTTTCTACTTTCCTTTTGGTTTTTATAACACCAAAACTTGCTTTTTTGATTTAGAATGATCCCCCTTCATAGACATAACTTTTGACTTTCTATAATTATATATTATTGCAGTTACCACTTCTGTATATGACATTCAACATTCAAAAAAAAAGTGGAAGATTTTAGAATTAGAAATTTCTTACTATTTTTGACTTAAAGCTTCACTGGTTCAAGATTTTAAATGTTGAGATAATAAAAATATCTTGATATCCTTTATTTCACCATCATATTTTTCAAAATCTATTTTTATGTGCTCATGAAATTCACAAGCAAAATGTATTTCCTTCCACATGCACACACACAAATAATAAATTTTGTACAGAAAACTGGAAGTACTCATTAAATTTAGAAAGTATAAAATCTAAATCGTCAAACAAGCCAACAAACAAAAACAAAACAAAAAACCAGGGCAGTGCCACAGAGGACACTGTATGACAAAAGCTTCAAAGATGTCATCCACACCCTTTGTGGCTCCTTGGCTGTGTGTTCCAAAAACTGAGAGAAAAAAGAGATTCTGAGGGCTGGAAGGCCAGAGGATGAGCAGGCTTACTCGGTCTGTGGTGTTGGCCCCACCTAACCATGCTGTCTGCCCTTCACCCATCACCTCCACTGTCAATGCCACCTTGTGCTGTATGAATTTTGGTATTATTTTCAACATGTGAGACAAGTAGATATTTCATGAAGTCCTACTGTAGTCTTTCCAATATAAAATGCAAATAAGGATCTTGATTCTCCCAGGATAAGGATCCTTTCAATCCATTGAAAGGATTTTTTTCAGGGGAACAGCACGTTCAAAGTTGTGCTTTAGGGAGAGTCAGCAAGCAATTGTGTGTGGGGTAGAGTGGCAGGAAGTGGAGGAGTCTAATTGGGAAAATTGGTTCAAGAATCATTGCAACCATTTAGATAAGCTTAAAAGGTTTTAGTAGTATGAATTAGAGTAGTATCCTGGAGAATGGAGGGAGACAGGTGCAGAAGTGTCAAGCCTGATGTATCTCAAATACGTCTTGCATTCCTCTCCACCTCACTCAGATTTGATCTTTGAGTTCAGCCCTGTTTGGATATGCAGAGCCACTTCTAGCCAGAGACTGGAGGTGCTCACCCATCACACCACACCCTCTGCCACCCTCGCTGCCAATGCTATGGGCACGAACACTTGCAGTTCTCCAGGTAGCCCATCCTCAGCAGCTTTGCTCCACCCTCCACCTGAGGTCCCTTCCCTTCATCGCTGGGGCTTACTCATGCTTCCAGAACCTGGCTGAGCACCCTCTCCTTTGTGCGGCCTCACATAACACCTCCATGTGGTGGAGCTGACCATCCCCTTCTTTGGGCTTTTCTGAATCTTGTCTGGATTTGGTACTTACCACACTGAATTGCACTTTGATTAAACTCTTTCCTAATATCCACTGTGAGGACCCAGGGTAGTTAGTTGGTAAATATTTCTTTTTTTTTTTTTGAAGTGAAATGACATTTATTGAATGCCTTTATTTTATGAGACAGTCTTTGCTAAGCCAAATACACATACACAATTGGTAAATATTTCTTGAATGCTTAAGTTCTGATAAAGACTCTGCCGTATTCTGGGGCCTCATCTGCACTGCCTCCTAACACAGTTTTTACAACTGCCCTCCTGCCTTCATCCCTGGTCCCAAATTTCTCTTGCACTAATTGCTCAGTAAGCCAGTCATATTCAAGGGTTGTTGGTCTGTGTTGTCTTATTGCTCCCTTTACCCACCATTTTTGGGACCCTGGCTGAACTCCAGGCCAGTGTCAGCCCTGTCACTTGTCCATAGACCAACCATGAACCATGTGCTCAACCATGTGACAACTTCCAAGTTTTACCAGCTCTAGACACCCAATGACTCAACTCCTAGACCCACCCACCCTCCAATCCACAGACTACCTGGTCTACAGCTGGAGAACTCCACACATACTTGTTCACTAGGCTGAGCTACCAACAGCTATACCTCCCCTTGCATTTGTTCCTCTCTCCAGCCACCCACCAGTGGGCACAAGTAATGCCTAGTTTGATCTTCCTGTCTCTCTAGAATATGACTGGTGGTTCCCTGCAGAATCTCAATATATGTCAGATGGACTCCATTGGATTCAGGAACAGCTTGGATTTGGGGGGAAGGTAGACAAATGTGGGGCAGGAGTCAAAAGCTAACTGAGGCTTACTGAGTGATTAGGAACATGGTAGCATGGAGAAAAGAAAGCCCATAAGAAGGAATATTTTTAGGAAGGAAGATAATGAGTTCAGCTTTTAAGAGTCAATGATGGGTAATTTTGGATATACCCAGGAGTGATATTAAAATATTGAATGAGATATAACATGACATCAACCAATCAGCAGAGATGCCATCGTCAGGCTCTATGAGCACCATCAACCTTACCATATGGGGTGGAGGGAGCTAGTGAAACATGAAGGGAAGTTCACAGGGGCTTTATCCTGGGCCAGGCTCACTAAATCCCAAATACTCTTCCCATCTGAACTTCAACCTTCTTTTCCCTGGTCCCTCCTGCTGATGGTTAGACTGTGTCTATATGCCAGGGGTAGTGGTCTTAACCTTTTTTCACTCCCTTACTAACCCCTGGGTAGTTTGTTTTAGGATTACCTCCAGGCTCCTAGTTACAGCACTCTCTTACTCTCCTCCTTGTACCACTGTTTATGACTTTGTAAGAGTATGGCCAGCGCCACCCCCCCCCCACCTCCTTCAGCGTAAAGACCTCTTTTATCCTCACAAACAAGAGAGGGCTGACTGCTATGGATTTATGCAAATTCAGTTTTTAACCTGCCAGCCAAAGAATAGGGCATCGAGATTAATTCTTAAGATGTTTTTCAGCTTTTGAATTTTGTGTTCCAGAGAGGGTGTTTTTGATTTTTCTGTTTGGCAGATTTGATGTAGAAATAAAGATAGAAAGTTAATTGTTAGCTCTGGGCATTTAAAGAAGGTGAGGGTTTTTACCTACGCTGCTTAGAAAGGACAAACTTATTGCCTGAGGATTTAACACTGGATTAGGAGCTTCTGATTCAAATTGAAAATACAATAAATGTCAAATAACCAAATTGGTTGCACCAGGGGTCACTCATTAGAGAGAGCAGAGAGTTAGCATAGCTAATGAGAAAATCTCCAGCAGGGGAAGCAAGGATGCTGGATTCTGTTCTCACTTCTGCTAGTGTCATACTGGGAACTCCAGAGTATGAAGTTTTGATTTTCCCAGGTTCCTTCGGTTCTAGCACTGATCCAGGAGAAATGCAAATCTGCTGCCCCTTTTACCTCGCAGGTGTGTGGGAAATTTGTGCAGCTGGAGAGCACTAGCCTGTGTATCTGCCGGCACCTCAGGCTAATTACAAGCCTGTGTCCTTTAGTTTCAACTGGTTTAATGGGTATAAGATGCATTGATAGTGGGGCTGTTTGTCATGCAAGGCAGTCCCTTGCCTATTCAGTGGAGACAGACTGCCACCTCAGAATACCCGGGTCCTGACTCTGCCATGAGATTTGCCAAGTGATGACATAAACACCCACTCAAACGTCTGTGAAACGTCTGCCTCTTGAGTGTTCCCTTTGATTCATCTCCCACCCCACCCCCTGACGCTCATTTCCTGACTGCCCTTGCTCCAATCCCAGGAGTAAGCTTCCTGGCCTTGATCCTGAGCAGGCGGAATCAGCCACCTCCTCTGAATGTTCAAAATGCTCCTCCTGGCCAGCGTCTCACTCCCAGATGAGTGGCAAGGAGTCGGAGGCACATCACCTCCTACTGATCTTAATAAGATGCACTTCACCTGGCTTTAGGCCCAGGGTTGTCTGGAAGCAATAATATGTTGGCTGACTACTACATTTGCAGAGATAAGTTTAATGCATTTCTCAGTGTTTTGAGGTATATTCTTTATGGTTAAGATTGACTTCATGACAAAATCTACTATTCTCTGCCTTTAACCTAGCGGTTTTTCCCTAGCTTGGAATATAAATCTTTGCTTCACCTCATTGCCTTTTCAAGCCACTGCATTAAAACAACCACCTTTCACTGCCAAATTCCTGAGCAGGAATAATATATTGGTTGTGTTAATTTCTTCATCATCTATCCTCATATTAGGCCTTTGCGATCTGCTTTCCGCCTCCACCAGACACCTGAAATGATTTTTTTTTTTTCCTGTGCTTTTATACCAGTCCTGTGTCATTCTTCTCAGTTACTACCCCATTAAATCTCTCTGGGGTATTTAATACTGTTGATATCTTGTCTTCCTTAACAGTTTATCCAAGGCTCTCCCATTCAGATGGAAATACTGCCTTGGGTAACAGAGGTGGGAGAGAGGTGACATGAGCCCCACGTATTTGCCATCCCCGATACTTCTTACAAATATATCTTAAATTGATTGACTTTGAAAAAAGAAAACAATCTTTTTGAAAATTTCAGAAACAGAATACAAAGCTCTAGAGAGCATAAAAAGTATAAAAAGTAGAAGTACCCAGTTCATATTGTCAGTTTACTAGACTTGCTAATAGACGGTATCATTTAACGGATTCAACACCCACATTGTGCGGGACTTTATATAGTAAATACAAACAGCCCTGTTTTTCCCTAGTTGCCATCCACTCTTTTCAGTATCAAGACAAAGGACTGCACAACATGCTATGACCTCTAGGTCTTTTTTAGAAGGAAAAAATGAGGTTGCAGATTATATCCTGCAGGCACCCTTGCCAAGCCCACTGACCTAACTCTTGAGTGGCAATTATTAAATAGTATATGCTAACTGAGCTCCTAATATAATATGTTCGAGGCACTGTTTCAGTTCTGTGGGGAAGCTCAAAGGAGAATAAAACATATCACTGCACTCTATATGTTCTCGACTTGGCAGTATTTTCAGTGCTGTAGATATGTTTTCAAAAATTACTTTTTTATGAAAGATATACATCAAAAAGTTAAAAATGTCAAATACTATTACAAGATGTGCTAAAAAGTGTCAGTCTCTTACTCCACACCTCCCTTAGTTTCATTACCCAGGGGCAGCCACATTCAAGTCGTGTAGGTGTTTGTTGAGCTACTTAACTCAATATTTGTAAATAACACTTCTTGGCATTTTGATTCTTGCAAATCTCTTATTACCTCCAACGTCTGCTACTTCCCACCTTCTTCTTTTTAAGATAATTGTGTTATAATTTTTGATAAACTAAATACTCAGCGTTTATATTTCTATACTTATATGAACATTGTTCACCATTCACTGAGTAGTGTATTGTAATCACAATTTATTTATTATACAACTTTCTGTGTTTCTTATAGTTAATAATGTCTCACATTGTCATTTAAAAAATTGGCTGTGTTTTTACCTCTAATTTAAAAATTATAAAATTCTTCTCAATATGGTTGAACGTATTAAATAATCTCTCAGTTTCATCCTTGACCACACCTCCACCCCCAGGGACTCTCTTGTAATTCTTGGTTCTCATGTTTCAGTCTGGAGACAGCTCTCTAAGTTTCTTGAACAGCTGTCATCAGAAGAAATCCCTTTACCTTTCTTTTGAGTTAGATCCCGTGTTTTCCTCTTTTGTGATTTACTCATTTGCTTTTGTTTGTTTATTTATTTAGTTTCTTTGAAGATATCCTTTATTAGCTTCCTGGAAAGGGGTTCATGAGAATACATTTTCAACATGCCTTTTTTTAGCTTCAAACTTGAGTGATAGGTTGGCTGGGTATAGAACTCTAATTTAGAAATCATTGTCAAAATTTTGAAAGCATTCCTCCATTAAATTCCATATTTCAATTTTGCTCATGGTAATTTCAACAATTTGTTTTCCGTTGTCATCAATTCTTGCCTTTTCTTTGACTTTGTGACTTTTTAACCTTTTAAAACATATTGAACTTTAATTTTTGGAATTGTTGGAGATAATTGCATGAATTCAATCTTCCATTTTTACCTGGGAGTTGGCATTGTCCTATTAGTTCTCAAACGGAATTATATTATTGTGTAGAGTTCATTTTTTAGTAAATCACAGAGAAATGTTCTGGAATAACCATGTACTGATTATTTAGGGACTATCAGTCTCACATGCTTCTTCTTGCCTTATGTTTGAAATTAATTGCCTTTCTCAGTGCATCCTATCCCTCTTTTCATCATTTTTCACATAGAGTTAATCATGCCATTTATGACATTTTAGAGTATGTCTGTCTTTACTAATTTTTTTAGCATCTTTATTGAGACATAATTTAAATACATAAGATTTATCAAAGTTTACAATTCCAATTTAAAAAATATATTCACAGAAGTGTGCAACCATCACAATCTGTTTTACCATCCCCAAACAAAACCAAGTATCCATTAGCAGAAATTTCCCATTTCCTCTTCCCTCCTTTCCCTTTATCCATTTTCTGTCTCTATAGACTTGCCTATTCTGGACATTTTATATAAATGGAATCATACTATCTATGGTCTTATGTGACCAGTTTCTTTCGCTTAATATAATGTTTTTAAGTTTCACCCATTTTGTAGTATTAATAATTATCAGAATTTCGTTCCTTTTTATTGCCAATTTTGACTAAATTTTAAGCTTTATGATGACAGGTCTTTGTTTTCATTTTTGTATGCCTAACACCTAGCATAGTATCTAGGAGCTATTAGTGTCTAATATATCTGTTTATTAAATAGTTAGATGTCTAATTTTAAGTTCGTTTTCAAATTTTCCCTCATAGTCCCAGTTCCAAAACTTTTATATAACCATGGCAAAAAAAATTTTTAAAAAGTTTATTTAAAAAATGTTGAAGGTTTATATAAAAAATGAAAGAATTCTAAATATGGATTATTCTTCATTTATCTTCACAGTAGGAATAACATGTTAGCTACAGCATCTTCTTTATACCTGAGAACTTCATTAGAGTTTTCTGGTCTCTGAATCAGTCATTTAATAAAGTTCACAGTCATTGAACAGGACAAGATTGAAGCAAAGAAGAATTTTTTTAAACTTGGTTCTAGAGTCTCTTTGTTTTGTTGAAGAAGATGACCTTAGTCATTGAATCTCATAGAATAATTTAGTTATCTTGAAACTCGGCTCTAATTTAGCACCATCATGATTTTCTCTGAGAACACTAAGTATTTTCTCTTTCTAACCTTTCCATTTCTATAAAACCAAATAGAATTAGATCAAGGCTGGGGTCCTGGCATTTCTTCCGGTGTTCTGCCAAGGATGAGGTCAAATATCTGTGGGCTCCTCTCATTCTATCTCCGTGTCCAGTCAGCATTTGGGAGGCAGAGAATTGTGCTAAGACTCTCCAACTATGCTTTCCCAGTCCCCCCAAAACTCTGCACCTTCAAAAAAAAACATCCATACAGAATAGTTTAGAAAGCTCTCTAACCTCAATATCTAAGGATAACTTAAGAGTTCCTCTTGAAGAAGGAGGGATAGAATGAATGAATTCCTCAAACTTATCTTTCTGTGATTCTAATGTATTTCAAGTCCTAACATAATGATACTAAAACATGTGGAAGAAAGTGATGGGATGGATATGAATTGAGCAGATATTAAAAATTAAACCCATATCTATTTGTGGGCTATAGTTTCCATCTTTGCCTTATATATTTATGATTTCAGAAACAAGAATTTAATTTTTAAAACTAGCTTAATGGCCTTGAATTATTTTTGAACAGCTAGAAGTCTTTAACAGTAACATCAAAAATGATGTTACTCTTTCATGGCCAGAGATCAAGGAGTTTGTGATTCTTGGGTTGATGTTAACTCAAATATTTTTTCAAACACATACATACATACATGTGCACACACACACAGTATTTTTTAAAAAATAAATCTTTTAATATGAATTCAAGAGCTATGAGAAAGCTTTAAATGCCCCGTGTAGTGAAGCTCAAACCCAATAATGCAAACATCTAACTTTATCCTTATGTTTCTTCCTCAAAAAGATGAGGACATAGAGGAAAGCTTGCCTATTTTTACTCATGAAACAAGGTCACTAAATATGTTATGTTAGTTAAATCAAAGTTGCATCTTTTAAAAACGTTCCTATGTAATACATAAGGTCTTTTTGCTATAATCCAAGAGTGACATGGGTTCTGTAACTATTATTTTCCTAGTTTGTTATAAGGGTCTGAAATTTTGGTTGACATTTCTGAAATAAATATAGCTACTGGAGCACTAGTGCTCTGATTCAGAAATTTGACTACGTTAGAAGAAAATTAACCTTTTCAAAAAGCCACTGTTCTAAGGAATGATTTTTAATCAAATGAGCTTTAAATGTTGTGCCTGTATTTAGAATTTTTGGAGAGATTGCAACTCCCCTGTGAACTACTTTTTGAAGAAGAAAAAAACCCAAATGAATTATGGGAAAAGTAACCATGAAAATTGTAAAGAGGATCATAAATGAAGCTAAGTTTCTCTAACTGGAATTATTTTTATAGTAACATCAGGTTCAGAAATAAAAGAAATTTACTTTAGTATAAGTAGTTTTGATATCATCAAAGAAAAATATCCTGTTGTATTAATATCCAGTAAGTTGTATATTTTCTGTTGGAATCCTCCTTGATACATTTATTTATTCATTTATTTCATATTTCATAGGTACTTACACTGCTAAACATAAATATGGAGGGTGAGGATAAGAAGCCGTTGCAGAGAAGTACAGATTTATTGCACACAACAGATTGTTAAAATATTAAGCACCTCATATCCATATTAAACATTTGAATGAAAATTATAGTGAACATAATTTTCAGTCTACAGACTCAAGTATGCAAGATATATTTTTTATTCCCCTTTTTACTTTCTCTCAATTAGTTTAATATGATATCCAAGTCCAAGTCCCGATCTTACCAGTTTGCAGAAAATTTCACCTGAGGAATTCTTGAGGCTCCTCCTCATTCTGGCATCAGGTTAAAGTGTTAGGCCCTATTATGGATTAAATTGTTTCCCCCCAAAAGGTATGTTGAAGTCATCACCTACAGTACTTGAGAATGTGAACTTACTTGGAAATAGGGCCATTGTAGATATAACTAGTTAAGATGAGATTATTATGGAGTAGTGTGGGCCCTTACTCCAATATGACTGGTGGATTATAAGAAGAGGAGTGAAACACAAAGGGAGAAGATATCCATGTGACAATAAGAACAGAGATTGGAATGATGCATCTACAACCCAAGGAATTCCAAGGATTGCCAGCATCACCAGAAGCTAGGAAGAGGCAAGGAAGGGTTCTCCCTTAAAGTTTCAGAGGAACATGGCCTTGCCAATACCTCGATCTCAAATTTCTAGCCTCTAGAACTGTGAGATATTAAATGTCTGTTGTTCTAAGATACCCAGTCTGTGGTTCTGTGTAATGGCAGCCATAACAAATCAATACAAGGCCTTATACCAAACAAGGTGCCAGGGATTGGGTGGCAGGGCAGCTGGTCTCTGCTCTTCTGACTACATAGACAGTATTGAGCAGCCCATTGTCCCTGTTGACGTGACCCCTCAAGCCTGGAGGTTCTCGCTGTTTGTATATCGTGCTTGAGACTCAGGTACATTTTAGGAACAGGAACCTCAAGAACCTCTGATCTCTTTGCCTGGAACATCAAGTGGCCAACTTTAAGGCTCTGACATACCCTGGGCTACTTCACAGGAGACCTAAGCCTTCCTCACTGCCTTTCCTAGCCCAGGGAGAATTTTTAATATTTTTAGGGGTAGCCCCTTTCTCCTGCCTGCTTTTCCAGATCACCTTGTTCCTTGTTTCTTCTTTCAACATTTATGTCCACTCTTACCTTTTCTTCAAGTCTTACAAATTCTCCTAAGGGATTAGACTTTTGAAAATAGCAGAGAGGAAGCCTTCCTCTGTTTTCCACCCCTGAGACAACAGAGCCACACACAAGAGAGGAGAGCTTGATATGGATAAACTGGGGAAGGAGAAAGTAGAAAATACAAGGAGGAAAAGCCTATAAAGTAGTCTATCAAATATCCAGCCACAAAGGTATTAACAAGGCTACATTAAATGTACCAATGGCTTTTCAAACCATTTTCCCAGTCTCCTTATGTCTGGATGGTACATTAAATTTAGTAGATTAGAGCTGAATAGAGAGACCAAGAGAGTAGTCTTCAACGCAAAGTCGCAGGGATGTGGACACATTAATGGGTCTCTCCAAGGTTCCAATTTAGGAAATTGTTTTGCATGAAAAATTGACTGACTCAACCATATACATTACTAATCACCAGATGATGGATATATTTATTTTTTAAGACAAGCAAAGTAACTAGACATAACAAATGAAAAGCCAGTTATCTTGCCCTTCTAAGACAGTAACTCCAAATCTGGCTTAGAATCACTTAAGCTCTTTTAAAAAATACACACCCAGACTTTGCTCCTGGACATTGCTTTCTGGAGTAAGGCTGGGAAATCTGTGGTTTTTAAAAGTTCCTGGGTGATTTTGCCCAATTTGGAGAAGCACTAATCTAAAAGAGGAAATTCATTTAATAATCTGAGCAATGATTGCTAGTATGTGTATCGTCCAAATGAACACATATATTTAGTGTTATTTGAATAATGTCTACTATCATCAGTATAACCTCTGCCCTTGCAGAATTAGTTCAATGGTTCATACTTGTGTATCTTTTAGTTTAAAATTCACAATTGGAACTTAAAAGGGAATTTATTCGCTTCCTGGATATAAATCTTTACCACTGTCTCTTCAGGCTGGTAGGAAGACCTTTTGACATTTGATAAAAGGAGAAATTGAGCCTCTTTTCTTTTCTTTTCTTTCTTTCTTTTTTCTTTTCTTTTTTTTTTTTTTTTTGGTGATAGGGTCTCTATTACCCAAGCTAGAGTTGAGACTGTTTCTAAGTGACACCAAAAGTTAGTCAATTGCCAGGACATTCTCAAATATCTTTTAGCAGAGTAAACTTAGATGTGTCCTTCCATACTAACTCAGGTCTTTCTTTGAGAGCCGATGTAGTCTTCAATTGGCACTATCTAGTCCTCTTTATTTAACACAATTGGCATTTCTGAGACTACTTGTTAAAGTATTCTAAATTAATTATGCTGTTTGCTAATAAAAAAGACTCATTTTCAATGAAGGGCTGTTTTTAAAATATCTGCTTCAATACAAGAATCTCATCTGCTTCAGCAAGTATTGCAGGTGTGCACATGACTCTGTGTGTGTGTGTGTGTGTGTGTGTGTAGAAAACTACACACTGCCTTTTCACATTCTTGGCTAAGCTGTCATGCCGATTAAGCACAATAACACCCCAGTACAACCACAAAACTCAGATGAGACCAGGTGAATTGCTTAACTACATGAGTCTAGTACATTCAGAACAAACAGTTGATCTGGTAGATTTAGGAAGACATAGAACAAAGTCTCTTCCAGGTGCTAAAATTCACTGGATAATTCAGCTAAGATAATAATATATGTATTAAGAAGCACCTAACAAAAAGACACTGTCTAGTTAATTGTATAACAAAAAAGAATCTTTGTTTGTTAAGGGCCTTAAAGCAGAGCCCAGACCAGAAAGCCCAAGAGCTGGGGGAAAAGGCTTTCAGGAAAGAAGGGAAAGGAATGCTAACCAAGCTAACTCACCAAAGCTTATCGCTTCCCCAGAAGTTGTGGTATTTGGAATTGTTTGTGTAAGAAGTAATAAAACCTGGCAGGCTGGTACCTGTTAAGCTGCCGACATGTGTAGTCCATGCAGTCTGCCGGTTGGCTCCGTGTTCCTCCACTGGGGCCCCCCCACCAAGCAGCCACACGGCCCCCCTGCTAGCTGTGGGGCTAGAGTCAGGGCGGCAGCGAACAAAGTAAAGTTTGCGGCTGGGGGGCGGGGGGAAGCCTCAACTTTGACCTCAGTGCCACCTTCTTTTCTGTCAGTCTCTGATCAAAGGTGTTGCAACTTGTGTTTGGAGCATCTGCTGACTTTGGGAAGACGTCAGTAGGGTGCTTTGAATTGCTTTTTTTGTCGCTTTTCATGTGGCTGTTTTTCTACCCCAGGTTTTTTGACTTAGCAGCTTCTTTGCTTTGGTTTGCTTTCCTTTTTTTTGATGCAAATCTGTGTCCACTGTTCTGTCTGTGCCGGTCCTCAGGGTATCTGGCTACCCTGATGTGATTCAGGTGTAAACACGGAGCACTGGAGAAAGGGGCCAGGGCCTCTACTGGAAAATGCCCCCAAGAAGCACTTCCCAGAAGGTTGATGTTTGCCACGAATACTGCTTCTCTCCTACTTTAGGGAGGGTTGGATTCTGGCTGGGTTTGGAGTATATTTAAATGTTTCCATTCATCAGTCATAGGCTTATTCTAAAATAATTTTCTAAATAAAATGAAAACAGTAACAACTTGTTCAGTAAAAAGATGAATACATTTTCAGCAAATCAGTGCCACTCCTTCAGGATTTTATCTTATATTAATAGTTTGTAAATATGGAGCATTGTGTAGGTTGTGCACTGAACAACCCTAGAGTATAAGATTTAAATAGTCATCTTTGAGTATCGATAAAGTGACTCACCTTGCTACTCAGGAAATTTAATCTCACAGGAGGGGTTTTCCAAAATTAGATTGAAATATGATTCTGAGTGTGTGTGTGTGTGTGTGTGTGTGTGTAGAAAACTATGCCTATCACAGTGATTTTCTTATGGAAATCAGAGAAGCTGGTCACCATTATAATCCAGTTCTGGGAAGTTATTTTCTCACATTACAGATGAATATTTCATGTGATTCTCAAGTTTATTATATCCCAAACTAATATTTCACACAAATAACAAAGAGTTGCTCTCTTCCCCAACCTCCATTTTCTGTCTCTAGCAGTAACCACTTTCAACTCTTTTAGTTGTTTTTTAGTTATTTTCTCTATATTTCAAAATTCACATATTTAAAATGCTTTTACATGATTTTTCTGTTTTAGTTACTATCTTTTCACTCCCTATTTACCATGGAAGATGAGAATTTAGCTCTCTTGAATCCCTCCCCCTTCTCAGTCCCACCAGATCTTCCTAATAGGAACCATGTCATAATTTCAGGCTAGATCAAAATTCAGTGTTTATCTTGTTCTGAATATGATTTATAGTTACAGCTGAGTCATTTGGTATACTATTATTATATTTCTTTTCCTGTTCAACTTCTTATATCTCCTGTTAATAATTGTCTGGCTTTTGTTAGCTTAGTTATCTATATACATATCACTAATTCATCCCTAAATCTCCATGAAAAGCAGAGGCCCCCTGGCACTGATACATGTTCATGTTCCAGTATAATCTGGCTACTCTCAAGGCCTGCTACCTATTCTAGGTTGGAAATCATTTGTGCTCAACATTTTAAAGTCATTGCTCTGTTGTTTTCTAGCTTCTAGTATTGGAATTAAATGACCAGATGGTATTCTGTTTCTGGATCCTTTGTCTCTGACACTCCTCCTTTTTCATCTCATGGGTCCCTTGTAGAACCAAAGTGCTTTGGGGCAGGTTTCTTCCTGCTCCCAGCATTGGTTTTGTTTCCGGTAACTTCCTCTTTTTGCTATTTTTTTATTTTGGTTTCTGACTCCCCTGTTAGAAACTTTCCTCAGCTATCTAGTGATCTCTGGCTTTCCATTCACACTTAAGCCACTGGAAGCTTTGTCTATGGAGGAAGATTTGTCAACTGCTAGATTCCTCTCTGGAGCAGGGGTTGGCAAACTCAGGCCCAAGGATCAAATCTGACCCACCGCTTATTTCTGTATGGCTCTAAGCATGGTTTTTACATTGTTAAATGTTGAAGAAAATCATGAGAATAATATTTTGTGATACACGAGAACTCTTCATATTTTTATTCCAACAACTTCCTGTAAAGAATAGAGCAAATGGATCTTAGCAGCTGGAATTCCTGTGGGAAGAATACTACCTGGCATTTCCCCTCCCCAAGAACTTCTACTCTTCATCAAGACATTTCTGACCTTTTCACAGACCTGATCCAACTAGCAGAGTGCCCAATACAACCCAGACAGTTCTGTCACTGTCCTCTCAAGCCTGCTTCCATCCACATGGTTTGACAGGTGACGGTGGTGATAGGGCTGCTCTGGAAAAAGTCATACTATGCCCAGACTGTGATTGTGCTGTACCCAGGTTTGCAAGTCCCAGAAGGGTCTCATGGGACATTCTGCTTAACAATTTAGGATGTGACTAATAGAAGATGTGCTCTTTGGGGTTGGGTCTGTAGGCAGAACTGGACGAGTTAAGTGATTCTATATGAGGAGTCTAGGGCCATAATTACAACAAAGTTTGCAGGCAAGTGGCTAAGGAAGGAGGGCTTTGGACATTGGCTTATAAGCTCCTTATAATCTATAAGGAATTTTTTAAAAAATGACTTTATTTCTTGATAGGGAGAGTCAGTCCTCTGGCTAATGTAGTGGACTGATTAGTGTAAGGAATCACCTTGGAATCTGCCATAGATGGGGTCTTGATGCACAGACAAGCTGTCAGAAGTTATCTTCCCATCACCACAACCAGTCATTTCCAAAGATGAGAGCGTGCTCAAGGAGGAATTGCCCCGGACTCTGGGAAGAGCTCTTGAACCCTGGCTCTCCAGGGTTACTTCGATGGCCCAGGGGGCAGGATGGGAAGGAAAGACAGAGATTTGTGGGAACATGTGCGTACTCAGCAGCTGAAGTTACCTGTATTTTCAAGATGAACAGAATCTTTTAAAAATGTTGATCAGTGCACGTGACTGTCCTATGCAAAACATTTCCATGGTTTCCCATCGTATTTATCACCAACTCCAAGTTCCTGGCCGTGTTCTAGAAGGCCCTGTGTGCTCTAGCCTCCTGTCTTGCTGTTTTACCCTTTGCTTATCCTGCCCAACCCATGCTGACCTCCTGCCTGCTCCTTGAATGTCCCTGGCTAGCTTCCTTCTGAGTCTTTCCATTGGCTCTTCCCTCTGCCTAGGGCACTGTTCCCTGGATCTTCAAATGACTTACTCTCTCACTTCATTCACGTGTCTGCTCAAATGTCACCTGCTCATGCATCTTTCCTAACCATCCTCTCTAAAATAGTCCTCACCCTTCTCCTGTCGTTGGGAATCCCTCTCTCAGCGGGCAGGGGCAGGGGTGTCAGTTTCATCTCAGACCCATGCCCCACCTTCCTCCACTCCAGCTGTACGGTGGAGACTGATCCCTGCCAATTACATCTCCCAGCCTCCTTTGCCAATTGCCTTCTGCTAAGTTTGGTCAATGAGAGACATTATTCTTTTGGCAGAGGAGAGGAGGAAGGAAGTGGGAAGAATCCAAGAGACTTCTCCTTTCTTCGCTCCATTCGGTGGCATCTCCAGATATGACCACAACTCCTCCATGGTTCCAGCATCTGCAAAGTTGCCTTGGCTTCCGGGCTTCAATAATACCATTTCTTTCCTTTGTTCTTTAGCCTGACTGGCAATTGCAAATCTCTGGGTTGCCTTATTTTCAGCTTTTTGTTCTTTAAGTATTTCTAACAACGCTGTAACTAAATCTCCATATTAAATTCTGAACTGCTGCTTGTTGGACTACTGTTTTCCTGGCTGGTCTATCCTGCTTTATGTTTTCCATAGCACTTATCACTATCTGTTATTACATTATTGTTGGTTTAGTTGTTTATTTTCTGTCTCCCCCTTTAGAATATAAGCCCTGCAAGACCCACATGCTTGAGAACTCTTAGCAAACTGTGAACTTGAAATAGACGGCCATGCATTTCCACTTCCTGACATCTTCCAGAGAGCTGGGAAGGAGGGCCTCGCGTGTTCCTCCCTGAGAGCAGTGGGGAAGGTGACCGGCACGTTCAGAAAGGAGAAGCCTGGTCAAGTGCTACATGGGAGGCTCTAACTTCTCCGAGAAGTTCTGTGGTATATTTCCAGCTTCAGGGGGAGATGTCCAAGTCCCAGCTCCGGAGTGCATTGAGAGTAGTACTGGGAACTGGCCCTAGAGAAAGCAGGACACGCTGCAGGAGATTTTCCAGCACATTAGTGGAAGGAACCTGCCAGTTGCTGGGGCTGGGGAAGGCGGGACTTTCTACTCAGCTGAGCAGGTGGGAACTCAGGAATGAAAGCAGTAAAAGCTGTGTCTCAAGATCCTCTCTGTCTTCTAATTAATGGACAGGATGTAAGTGGCATCTGGGTGGAGGCTGCTGCCTCAAAGAGCTCACTTCTCTGGCTATTTCCTCCCATTTCCACTTCTCTTTCCTATTCTGCTTTTTCCATTGACCCTGGAAAGCCCACCTCACCTGCTTTCTCCCAACATATTTGGATTTTATTGCTTTGCTCAAATTTTGCACAAGATTCACCTCTTCTCCCTCCCTCTGCCAACTTTATATACATCCATTTATTTTTCTTTCTCCTCACCTATATAATAAACTCTTTAAGATCATAAAATGTATCTTTTCCTTGGTTTACCTCTTCTTTGCAAATAGTTACATGAGGGCCCGAGATACTTAAGAAATATTTTTTTAATTGATATTTACACTGGAAGTATAAAAATATGCAAATGTAAAAATGAGATGAAGAATCTTTAAGACATCAGTAGAATAGCATTGAAAATTATTTTAGGAAAAGCTATTGAAATATCAATGGATAAGAAAACTATTTTTGGAACTACGGAATCAGTGAAGCAGAATTCTAGAATTAAACGATGTTATTGAAAATGATGAAAGAACCCACAACACAATAAAAACGGATGAAGGATATGAACACATTCACAGAGAGAGGCAGAAATATTAAAGCCTTTTCTTAAATACGTGACAAGATACTCAACCTCACTTATAGTGAGAAAAATTCATATTAAAACTGATAGGAATTTCTAATTCTAGCCAAGACAGAGAGACCAGATTTAGTTTTCCGTCTAGACAAAATATATGAGACAATAGTTTTCAGTCATTGGACAACAAGCAATCCAGTTCTGGGATCCCAGAGAAAAATAGACAAACAACACCAGCAATGAAAGAAAGAATAAAAGAAAGAAAAAGGGGGACCTATATAATTGGACTATCTTCCTGTGCCTGGAGACAGTTTCTAGGCTTCAGTGCAGAAAGAGTTATCCTAACAGAGCTAGGCTGTCTTACTGAGAGGAGGAGACAGAGATTAGAGTTCAGGGAGGCAGGGGCTAGAAATCGTGGGGCAGATACTGAAGAGACGGGACTGGCTCTGAGAGAGGGCTCTGGGGATATGTGGGGGCAGGGGGTTCCCCTGAATCTTTCATTGATTACTAATCTATACATACATGAGAGGAAACTACCTATGGCTGAGTAAAAAGCCACTGGAAATCAGTAGGCAGACAAAATTCAGGATCTCACGCAGGGCTGGCAATAGTTTGTTGTGTTCATAACAGCCCAAGTGGAAAGACCTAATACATGAGCATTAAGTAGAATCCTAAGAAGCAGGGCAAAGTTGGTGCTAGACTAAAGTCTGACTGGACCTATCTAAACAAAGTTTAAAAGCAAGATTTGAAATGATCCAACTGATTTCAAATTACCCAATTATAGATAAAAACAAAATTCAGCATTATTTAAAGGAATATCAGAAATCTAACAATAAGCAACATAAAACCATAATAACCCCAAAACTATCAGACATGCAAAAATGCAAAATATATGATCCATAATAAGGAAAAAAATCAATCAACAAACACACAGACAGAAATGATGGAACTAGGAGATAAGGATGTTAAAAGAGCTATTATAAAATATGCTTCACATGTTTAAGAAAGCATGGATATTATGAGGAGAGAAATGGAAGACATTTAAAAGACAAACAAATAAATAAATAGTACTCGTATAACATTTTCAAATAAATGGAAATTCAGTGTCTGAAATAAAAAATGTACTGGATGGGGTTAACAGCAAGTTAGCAACTGTAGAATAAATGATCAGTAAACTTGAAGATATATCAATAGAAACCATCTAAAATAAAGCACACAGAGGAAAAACTATTTTTAAAAATGGAGCAGCAGTGACCTATAGAACACTATCAAGCAATCTAATATGCATTTAATTGGAGTCCCAGAAAAGAGAGTGGGGATAGAAAAATTACTTAAAGAAATACTGATCAAATTTTTTGTAAATTTGATGAAAACCATAAACCCATAAATCCATAAATCCAAGAAGCTCAATGAATCCAGCAGATTAACCATAAAGAAAACTAGAACAAAGCATATCAAAATCAAATTGTTGAAAATCATGGATAAGAAAAAAATCTTAAAAGCCAACACAGAATATAGACACATTATGCACAGAGAAACAAAGTTAGGAATGATAGAATTCTTATCAGATGCTATGTAAGCCAGAAGACAGTAGAGAGATATCTTTAAAGTATTAAAATAAAGAAATCTGTCAACCCAGAATTTTTTAACTGTCAAAATGAAAAGTAAAAAAAGACAGATACACAAAAGCTGAAAGAATTTACCACTAGCATATTTGTACTTCAAGAAATACTTTTAAAAGTTCATCATGGAGAAGGAAGGCAATAGCTAGCAGAGAGAAATTTGGATTATGTAAATGAGTGAAGCAACATCAGAAATGGAAAATATATGGGAAATATAACAGGCATACTTTTCTTTTAAAATCTCTTTAAAAGCTAATTTTCTGTTTAGCAAAAATACTAACAATATATTGTTTAAGTTACAGCACATGTAGCAGTAAAAAAACATTACAAAAGTAACACAAAGGACAAGAGAGAGGAAATGGAAGTGTACTGTTGTAAGATTCTTACACTATATTTATTAAGGGTATAATAGTATTTTGAAGTAGACTGTGATAAGCTAAAGATGCAAATTGCAGCCCTAAGGCAACCTTTGAAATAATGGAACAAAGAGACATAGCTGATAGCTGATAAGCTAATAGGGATTATAAAATGAGATCATTAAAAAAACCAAACTCAACCTAAAACAAGTTAGGAAAAGGAACAAAGAGTGAATGAGACAAAAAATAACAAGTAGGAGTATGGTAGATTTAAATCTAACCATGTTGCTAATTACATTAAATGTAAGTAGTTTAAATGCCTTAATTAAAATGTGGATTGTCATATTGGATAAAAATTCAGAATCTAATGATATGCTGTTTTCAAGAAACCCATGTAAAATCTAAAAACAGGCTAAAAGTTAAAAAAATGAAAAAAAGTTATACTATGCAAACACTTATGAAATAAAAAAAGCTAGAGTGGCTCTCTTAATATCAAAAAGAGTAGGTTTTAAAACAAGGAATAATAACAAGGAAAGAGGAACATTTCCTTAGTGGTAAACAGGTCAGTTCATCCAGAGAACATAATAATCCTAAATATGCATGCACCTAATAACAGATCTTAAAATAAAGAAACAAACACTAGAAGAACTTAAAGGAGAAATAGATAAATACACAATTATAGGTAGTGTTTAAACATCACTCTTTCAGTTTTCAGAAATTGATAGAACAAGTAGACAGAAATTCAGAAATACTATAGAATATTCAAACAATGCTATCAACCAACTTAACCTAACTGATGTTTATAGAACACTCCATCCAATAACAGCAAAATACACATTCTTTTCAACTAAACACAGAACATTTATCAAGATAGACCATATTCTGGGCTGTAAAGCAAATCTCAATAAATATAAAAGTATTGAAATCATAAAGAGTATTTTGTCTGAGTAAAATAATACTGAATTAGAAATTAGTAACAAAGATATCTGGAAAATCCTAAGTACTTGAAAATTAGTCAACACACTTCTACATAATGCATGGTTCAAAGAAGAAATCAAAATGGCAAACTAGAAAATATTTTAAGTTGAGTCAAAGTGGAAAACAGCAAAATAAAATCTGTAAGATGCAGCTTATTAGGGGGAAATTTATATCATTATGTGCTTATGTTAAAAGAGGGGACAGTCTGGGCATGGTGGGTCACTCCTCTAATTCCAACTAATTTGGAGGCAGAGGTGGGAGGATCCATTGAACCCAAGAGTTTGAGGCTGCAGTGAGCTATGAATGCTCCGCTGCACTCCAGCCTGGGAGACAGAGAGACCCATCTCTTAAAAAAAATAATGGAGAAAGTTCTTAAATCAATGATCGTGCTCTACATCTTAAGAAACTAGAAAAATAAAAGTAAATTAAACTTAAAATAAGCAGAAGGAATAAAATAATAAAGACAAATCCAGAACCCATTAAATAGAAAACAAACAAAAAAACTAATGGAACGAAGAGTTGGATTTTTGAAAAGAACAATGATATTGGTAAACTTCTAGTCAGGTTGATCAGAAAAAAAGAGGTAAAACATTCCTTTTTTGGAAATGGAATGACTGAAATTACCACGGATTCTTCAGGTATTAAAAGGATAATAAGGAAATATTATGAACAACTCTATGGCATTGAATTTGTTATAAAGATAAAAGGAACAAATTCCATGAAAGATACCAATTAGTTAAGTGCACATAAGTAGAAATGGGTAACACAAATAGTTTCAAATAGTTAAAGTCTTTTCCAAAAAGAAAATTGTAGGTCCCAAAACCTTCACTGGTAAATTAGCTAAATAGTTAATAAAAACAATAATATAATTTCTATGCAATCTCTTACACAAAACAGATTAGGAAGGAATACTTCCCAAAACTGAGGCCAAAGTTACACTGATACCAACCCATAAAAGACGATTACATAAAAGACAAGGAAAACTACAGATCAGTAATTTTCATGGACATGGAAACAATAATCTTTGACAAAATTTTGGTAAATCACATCCAGCAATAAAAAAGATAACACATCATGGCCAAGTAGAGTTCATCATAGGAATACAAAGTTGTTTTAACATTTGAAAATCAATAAATGAAATTCACCATATCAACAGATTATAAAAGAAAAAGCATATAATCATCCCAATAGATGCATAAAAATTTGACAAAATTCAACATTTACTTATTAAAAAACTCTCAGCAAACTAAGAATAGATGAGAACTTCCTCAATATGATAAAAGGCATCTACAAAAAACCCCATGTTTTAAATCACTTAAGTTTGTCTTAAATTCCCCCTCAGATCAGTAACAAGGCAAAGGAATTCATCATTTTGTCCAACATTATACTGAAGATGTTAGCTAGTGCAATATGGCAAAAAGAAAGGCAGAAGGAGGGAAAAGAAAGAAAGGAAGAAAGGAAAGAAGCAAGGGAAAGAAAGAAAGAAAGAAAAAAATTCTATACCCAGATTACATGATCATATGTATAGAAAATTAATAAATTTAGCAAGGAATCAGAACATAAGGCCACATACAGAAATCAAGTATATTTTTATGCTATTAACAATCAAAAATAAAAATACCATTTATAAAAGCATCAAAATCTGAAATATTTAAGATTAGGTATTTAAAAATATTCAAGATCTGTACAATAAAATATAAATATAATACATTGCTAAGAGGAATGAAAGAAGACCTAAATAAATGAAGACAAAGGCTATTTTTATGGATTAGAAACTCAATATTATTAAAATGTCAATTTCTCCCAAATTGTAGCTAGTCCGAAGGTAGTGAGTCATCTCACTTGATTGTTCATAGTCAGTTACAGATTGAACTTCTTGTTCTACTACTTTCCCCCCTTCTCACTACTGCACTTGACTAGTCTTTAAAAAAAAATTAAAAATATAAAAATTAAATAAATTTTTCCCCCAAATTGATCTATAATTTCATCAGGATACCAATCAATATTCCAACGCTATTTATGAAATTGACAAATTGATTCTATAATGCATATGGAAATAAAAAGGATCTAGAATAACCAACATCATTTTGAAAAAGAGCAAAATTATAAGACTTCCACAATCTGAGTTTAAGACTAACTATAAAGCTAAAGTCATTAAGGCAATGTAATATTGATGTGAAGATAGACACTTAAACCAATTGAACAAAATAGAAAGTTCAGAAATAGACATAGACATATATATACACACACACATATATATATGATCATTTGATTTTTCACAAAAGTTTCAAAGTAATTCAACAGGGAAAACATAGTCTTTTCAAAAAATAGATATCTATATGTAAAAAGATGAAACTCAACCCTTACCTCACATCATACACAAAAATTAACTCAAAATGGATAATAAGCAGAAATACAAAAGCTAAATTATTAAACTGTTAGAAAAAAATATTAAAAGATATCTTTGTGACCTTGGTTAGCAGATTTGTTAAATAGGAAATCAAAAGCACAAACTGAAAACTAATAAGTTGTTACATTAGATTTCATTAAAATAAAAAATCAGAATCTTTTGCCTTTCAAATGACTACATTAAGAAAATGAAAGGCAAACCATACCCAGGAAGAAAATATTTGTAAAATATAGCTCTAAAATAGACTTAAGCTGGAATACATAAGAACACTTAAACTCAATAATAACACAGCAACCTAATAAATATTTGAGCAGACATTTCACCAAAGAAGATGCATGAATGGCAAATAAGCACATGAAAGTTGCTCAACATCATTAGTCATGAAGAAAACGCAAATTAAAACCTCAGTTACCATTACATATTCACTAAAGTGACTACAGTTAAAAACTGACACTTGTGTTGGTGAGGATATGGTGTAAATGAAACTCCGGCTGGTGGAAATAAAAAATGGTAGAGCAACTTTGGAAAACAATTTGGAAGTTCCTATAATGTTAAAAATACACATCATACAACTCAGCAATACTACTTCTAGTTATTTATCCAAAAAAAATAATTACATGACCATATATACTTGTTGAAACTCATCAAATTGTACATCTAAAATAAATTTTATTATATAAATTATACCTCAATAAAGGTGATTTTTAAAAACTACCCTTGATTTTTCACTGATTGAACTGACAAAACCCCAAAAGTTTCCTACTGCACTCTATTAGTAATATTCTGGAAAAACAGACATTCTTATGCATCATTTTTATGAGTATAAAATAGTTCATTCTATTATAGATGACCATTTGATAGTATCTGTTAGAAGTACAAATTCATATAGACTTAGACCCAGCAATTCTATTTCTTGGAAATTATCCTAGTCAACAGAAAAAAATGGGAGACTATATATATATTATACTTTGTGAGTTTGAATTCTAAAAATTAAATAACAGTTTAAAAAGAAAGTGATCAAAATGAGACTTAGTAGAGCATATATAATAAATACAAATACAGGAGAAAAAAAAAAAAATCCCTGAAAAGAAAAAAAGTGTTTCTAAGGAGAAAAGAGAGAACATGGATGCTAAGTAAGGATTTGGATGAAGTTAATTATGATGCAAATTGATGAGACATTTAATTAATGTTCTTAAATCTTTCAGGCACGCATGAAAGATGAACAAATAATGTCTATAAAAGAAGTTATGAAAATCTTGAAAACACTCATTAAAATGTATATTCAACTCAGCATACAACTTAGTAGCTATAGATGACATTATTAAGATAATTACCATCTTTATTTAAGAAATAATTATAGAAAACCCACTACAACTATATCACTGTGACTACAGAATACATGAATAAGACTTCCGTTTAGAGGGCTAAGAATTATTGAAGGGCACAAGACCCAAACTCGTGAAGAATTTAATAAATAGAAGCTGAAATATGGCAGAAAGTGCCTATGTGATCAGGAAAGGCTTCAGGGAGAAGATGGTCAGTGAGGTGAGCTGAAATAGTGGGCAGGAATGGGGAAGGAGTGCCCTTCTAGGAGGAGGGGCAGGCAGCATTTGAGTGGAGGCAAGGAACAAGGAGGCGCCAGGCGCAGTGGCTCACTGTGGGAGGCAGAGGCAGGAGGATCGCTCAAGGTCAGGAGTTCGAGACCAGCCTGAGCAAGAGCAAGACCCCCGTCTCTACTAAAAAAATAGAAAGAAATTATCTGGACAACTAAAAATATGTAGAAAAAAATAGCAGGACATGCGCATGCCTGTTGTTCCAGTGACTCAGGAGGCTGAGGCAGTAGGATTGCTTAAGCTCAGGAGTTTGAGGTTGCTGTGAGCTAGGCTGATGCCACAGCACCCTAGCCAGTGCAAAGAGCAAGACTCTGTCTCAAAAAAAAAAAAAAAAAAAAAAGGGAGCAAGGAGGGAGAGAGACAGGAGAGAGAAGGACTTCTGGGGAGAGACGGAGAAGAGAAAGTAAGGATGTGCGAAGAGGTACCCTCATGGAGAACCTGAACACCAGACTGCAATGTCTGAACCTCTTACAAGCACAGGGTGCCACTGGAAGCTTTGAGCAGAGGTGAGCCATCCACACTGGAGATTTAGAATACAGCTTATCTGGCTACAGCTAGCAGGATGGATTACAGCACTGAGAGATTGCAGGCAGAGAGACTGATTAGGAAACTCGTAATAAGTTAGGCATGACATGATGATAACCAAGGTTCTGGACGAGGGTGTGGCTATGGGATCAGAAAAGAAGGCATGGATAGAGAATAGATTACTTGACAAGAACCAACAGACTGGGTGACTAATCAGAAGTGTAGGAGGAAGGAAGGAATGGAAAGAAACAAAGACAGCTCCTGGAGTTTAGATGGTCTTGCAGCGAGAATGACAGTACCATTGACAGAAATAACGAAGCCAGGAAAGATGCTGATTTAGAAACAGTAGAGGGGGAATTTGACTTTAAAAATGTTGTACCTTTGTGGAGTGGAATATTGGATATCAAGTAAAAATGTTCAGAAGATAATTAGGGACAGAGATATTGGATAATTTAAGTCGTCAGAGGGAAGAAGGATAAAGAGGGAAATTAAGCTGATGAAGAAGAACATTACAAGTGAGGAGAGGCCCCAGGAATCGCTAACTCAGTAGGGGGGCCAAAGGGAATAAGGACTGAAAAAGTCCACTAGTGATGGTGCTTAGGAGGTCAGCTGTTCTGGTAAAGTGGGCAGTTGAGGATAGGTTTCTGGGGTGTGGGAAGAGAGGCTCTAATATATTAGAGGTAGGTAGGAATGGCTACTTGCTTAAAGAGGTATTAAGAAAAGCAGGGAGAAAAAAATATAGCCAGACTAGTACCAAATGGCCATATATTTTGGAAAGCAAAGGCGAAAGAGGAACCCGAAAAGGCATTACATATAAACTCTAAAAGCAAGTACTGGGAAGCTTAAGATACACAGCTCTTATTAGTAATAATTAAAAAAAGGTTTGAATGGATATTGACATTTTATCAGTGAATATATTTAAAAGAAAGCTGGCTTTCAAATAACAGTGAAGAATAATGTGTTCCTTGGCACTCAAGAGTAGCGGTCCCAATCTAGTACCCCACAGGATGAACAGAGCCCACAGACACGTGTCGCTTGCACGGCACAGTGTCTGAAACTTTTTCATTGAATGCTGCGGTCCCCATCACTCCCGCTCTCCCCCAGCCAGCCTGCTTCCCTTGTTTATGTTACTAGCTTGAGCCATGCGGGCATTTGCGTTATCAGCTCCTGTTCTAATGCTTTCTGATGCTAAATCATCAAAAAAGAAAGAAAAACATTAAGATAAAGCAATAATTCCAGGCAAAGTATCCTAACTTTGAGTCTACTGTGGTTTTTTTTTTTTTTTTTTTAGCAAATTAGGTTCAGTAAATGTTATTGTTGTTGTCTTCTGAATTATTTCCACGTGTAGAGGTTCCCCTCCTTGGGCCTCTCTTGGAGAACTGATTGTAGTTTGAGGGCTCTCACCCTTGCATTTGCTATGTGCTCCTGGTTGCTTGTTTCTTTTACCCAGTTCTGTTTAATTACCATGCAAAACCCTCTGTTGAGCTTTTAATTAGCAAGTTATCTCTGTCTGAAGACTGGAAACCCTGGGCTCTTTCAGCATATATTAGACAGCTAAGATATGAAATTAAAGAAAACAGAGTTTTAGCCAACAGAAACAAGTGACTCATTTCCTTGTGAAAACACACAAGGTTTATGTTACTCTGGCAACGATATTCCAGAATAGCGTCTCTCCCCTCCCCTTTTAGAGCTTTTATATGTTTCTGTTATAGTCTGTGTTCCACAGTGACCTAATGTTGAACCAAGTCACTTAGTGATTCATGAGAGACAAGAGAACTGTGCTTTCATTTAGATAGCTCGTCGAACGTCCTTTTGACCAAAGGAAGAAAAGTTTACTTTGTACAAAGAGAGGAACTGTAAAAAAGATATAAAGAACTCTTGACTGAGTGCTGTCCTGGGGTGTAAGTGTGGTCCTGCTGTTAATTTTAAAACACTAGAACAGGTTCCAGTGTGTTAGAATTCTAAGTGCCTGTTTTTCCAGGCAGCTGATTGTGCAGCTCATATTGTGCAATCTGTGTGTGTACCACGTGAGGAAACAAAGATTTAGAGACTCATCGCAGAAGACTCAGGTGTTTCTTGGGACTTGCATCATTTCATGGTGCTTAGGGTCAAAATTTCAACCCAAACCACTGCAACTCTCCAAAGCAAAAATGTGTACAGCAAAAATAGTTGCACTAACTCTTTCTTATTCTAGGTTTTAAGCTCTGAGGTAGTTGAAAGGAAGTGAAGAGAGCCTTCAATTTATTAAGCTCTTGCTGCTAATGCTATTTAAACATTATGGTTTAGGTGGGGTGATGGCTTCAGGATTTTAAGTTTAGAGACTGTGAACAGCTTTATACTTTCACTGAAAGGGCAGTAAATTTTGTAGCTATTAGAATGCAACAGACTAAAAATTACTGGAGTATGAAGATGTTTAGTTTCTCTCTCATACTTAACCACTTGTCTGCAAAAGAGAATTTCAGCTTTGCTCAGTCTTTTTGTTTCCCCTTGGAAAGTGTCTTTCCATTTCTCTTGGCTGTGGAGAGAAAGAATAGAATAACAGGCAGAGAGATAGACTGGAATAGTAGGAGGATGAGGGAGAATGATTTATGTCGATATATATTTAATGTCCTATTTTTATATAATGTCCTATTTATATATAATGTCAAGTTATACAATGAGGGGCTAGGAGAGGGAACATAAGTTGAAAATAATAATAGGAAAACTAAGTCATGTGGGTTGAAGGTAGAGGAGGAGATTTTTTGGAGGTTTTAGAAGAAAGGTCCAGGAACAGTCATATGTGACAGTGACAGATGGGAAAAGAGAAAAAAAGAGGATTTTAAGAAGAATTCCTGGGACTCATGTGTTCTCTTCATAGTGTTCAGGAAATACAAAAAAAGGACTTCATTTATTTTGAAATTAAATTTGTTTGCAAGGATTGTATACTTTTAGCCACAATGCTGCTCTGAGACTGACCCACATGGATCATGGTATTATAAACAACCAAAAAGTATTGTTATTAAAAAATTGCTTGACAAAACTTTGAATTTATTCCTACCAGAAAAATAGTCTCAACTAGGGGAATGTTGAGTAGAAATTCCTTTCCCTCCCTCCCTCCCTTCCTTCCTTCCTTCCTTCCTTTCTTTTTATTTCTGTGTGTGATAACCCAAATTTTAAGGTAGAAAACAAAAGTCACAACAAATTACTTAGCTCAAAACACTGTCATTCAGCACTGTCTTCATGGAGGTGGCTCTGATTACAGGCCTTCCCTTCCAATATAAGTACATAAAAGGCATTGTGAATAATTTTAAGTTCTAATCAGTTTTCATTATAAATTCTTATATGAATCTTTTCTTTTTATTAAAAAAATTATTTACTTATTTTTTACTGTGATTTTTCTCTTTTTTCCTTCAAACTTCAACTCTGCTTTTGAGTATTTAAAAAACAGTAGTCTATCTATTGGGTATGTGGCTTGTGAAATTACAATTATAAATTCCCTATAAAATGATATAATATTTTCTTTTTTGAAATTAACAACTCAAAGTCATTGCAAAATATTTTCAATTTGTTCAGCAATGTAAAATGAGAAAGCTAAGCTATTTGCTGCACAGAATAAAGAAACAAGTTTTACATTTTTGCAAATTGTAATCCTTTACCATAAAAATTAATGGATCACATCTAGAAATATAACTGCATTACAGTCAAAAAGTTTGTATATATTTAAAACTTGAAATATAAAATATGAATGAACTATAATTGGCTATAAGGATGAACTTTGATAGAAATAAACTGAAAAAACCTTGATTATCAGCCTTCAAAATGATGTTACATGCCACGATTTATTGGGCATAGAATGAATTATCATTATTAATGAACCAATGAAATAAGTGTCAAATTCCCAAACTGTTTGTTGGCCTAAATATTATTAAATTTCATGAGCAACTTTGCTTATACAAATATTAGAGAGAATTCTGATGACTTTATTCTATAATAAATATTAACTATGCCTATATGATATGAGAATGACTAAGACTGAGGCGAACTCTCGGCTCATGGAGAAAAAAATCTGATTAATTAATAAAATGTTAATTGTAGAAAAAAGTACATAACATAAAATTTACCATTTTAACAATTTTAAGCATACAGTTCAATAGTGTTAAGCATAATCATATTGTTGTGCAACCAATCTCCAGAACTCCTTTGATCTTGTAAAACTGAAACTCTATATCTATAAAACAACTACTCTTCATTCCTGGCAACCACCATTCTACCTTCTGTCATGATGAAATGACTACTCTAGGCAATAGATAGAAGTGAAATCATACAGTATTTGTCTTTTTGTGACTGGCTTATTTCACTTAGAATAATGCCCTCAAGGTTCATACATGTTGTACCATGTAATAGGATTTCCTTCCTTTATAAGGCTGAAATAATATTCCACTGTGTATGTATACCGGATTTTGTATATCCAGTCACCTGTTGATGGACAGTTGGGTTGTTTCCATATTCTGGCTATTATAAATAATGCTGCTGTGAGCATGAAGATATCTGTTCCGAGACTCTGCTTTCAGTTTTTTTTTATTTTATTTTATTTTTTTTTGAGACAGAGTCTCACTCTGTTGCCCAGGCTAGAGTGAGTGTCGTGGCGTCATCCTAGCTCACAGCAACTTCAAACTCCTGAGCTCAAGCGATCCTCCTGTCTCAGCCTCCCGAGTAGCTGGGACTACAGGCATGCACCACCATGCCTGGCTAATTTTTTCTATATATATTTTTAGCTGTCCATATAATTTCTTTCTATTTTTAGTAGAGATGGGGTCTCGCTCTTGCTCAGGCTGGTCTCGAACTCCTGAGCTCAAACGATCTGCCCACCTTGGCCTCCCAGAGTGCTAGGATTACAGGCGCGAGCCACCGTGCCCGGCCTTCTGCTTTCAGTTCTTTTGGGTCTGCACCCAGAAGAGGGATTACTGGATCAAACAGTAATTCTATTTTTGAAGTTTTGATCAACTGCCATACTGTTTTCCACAGCGGCTACACCATTTTTTCTTCTCACCAGCAATGCACACGGCCACAAATTTCTCCACATCTTGGTCAACACTTACCTATTTCTTTTTTTGTTTTTTTTTTTTGGTTTTTTTGTTTGTTTGTTTGTTTGTTTGTTGATAGTAGACATTCTAATGGTTGTGAGGTGGTCCTCAATTAATTTTAACTAAAATCAAACATTAAAATTATGAAATAGAGTTATGCCTGTTGTACATGTAGAAAAAGCCGTAACTCAAGTTTTGCTTAAGTTGCCTATCCTTTATTAAAGTTTATTTTTAAAAAGGAGGTATGTGTTATATAATCGTACATTTTTAAATAAGATTATTTCACACTTAGAAGTCCATTTATCTACTGCTGTATAATATATAAATGGCACCCCAAACTTAGTGGCCAAACAATGATCAGTTATTTCACTCACAATTCAATGATTTCTGTAGGGTTGGAGAGGACTGCTCATTTCTGTTCCTCTTGATATCAACTGGGGTAGAGGTGTGGAGGCTGGAATATTCTGAAGGCTCGTTTACTCATATGTCTGGTGGGTGCTGTTGGCTGAGACCTTAGCTGAGAATGCAGGCGGGAATGCCTACGCTTGGTGTGTCCATGTAAGCTCTTGGCTTCCTCATGGCACAGTGACTGGGTTCCAAAAGCAAGTGTCCTGAGAGAGAACAAGGAGGAGTTCTCTCTCTAGTTGCCTTCTATGACTTATTTTTAAAAATTACATGGTCCTGCTTTTGCTAATAATAGTAATTAAACTAATAATTGAAGAAATCACAAAATCTTACTCAGGTGTAAGTAAGAGGACATAGACTCTACTTCTTGATGAGGGAATGGCAAGCTTCTAGAAGAACGTATGGGATGAGAAGAATTGTTGTGGCCATTTTTGGAAACCACAATCTGCCACACTTAGTAACTTACTAAATCAGGTAACTGTATGCAGAAGGATCTTTCTCTAATACTTAAAATAGTCACATTTGGATTAGATTGTGGACTTGGAATCAAGATGGCGGACAAGAAAAATAGTCATATTTGTTTTATGTTTCAAGGTACATTATAGCTCTGTTATAGAGAAATACTAATAAAATTTTCTTTTTTTTTTTTCCAAAATTCTTCTCTATCTATATATGAATAAAGTCTATCTGTCTGTCCTGCTCTTGTTTAGGCCCACATCTAGGCATTACAGGCCTGGAGCAAAAGTACAGATAGAGAATCACATATCATTTATTTAAATATTTAACAGTTTCAAATCAAGTTAGTAACATGATAGGTGAAACCACTTCCATTCCCTTACCTTGGCAAACATTCCTTTATAACAACCTGGAAGGTCAGATTTTAATTGAGAATTTTGGAACCCTAGGGGTTTTAGGCCAAATGTGATAGGAGAGGCTGCCCCTGACTGCTGGCTTTTGTTTCCACTTCTCTCCTCTTCCCCTCACTAGCTCCATCCAAATTGAAAGACCTCACACACACATATGTGGGCGACCCACTCTATACCCAAATTCCAGCTATAGTCTCAACTAAAAGTGGCTGCTCCTTGGCCAGCCCTCAGACTTAGGAGTGCAAACATCAGAGATGTAGATCACCTTCCAGAAGATGGTGCAGGGAAGAGGCCCACGTAGACCCTGGGAGCTTACAGGGAACCTGGGGGCCATTTGTGTAGGGAATTCCAGAGTCTAAAGTACAAGGAATGAGATCTAGAAGTGGGGACATGGGCTATGAGTGACCACCTTCACTTGGCCCTGTCCCCTTGGCTCCTATGTGATAGAGCACAGCTAGGGGAGGATCAGTGCAGGACTCTGGAAAGCTCAGGACCCAGAGCAGGGAGCCTGTGCCCAGTGAGAGGCTAGTACTTGCGGGAAGGAGTGAAGAGTGCGCATGGCTGCTCCCCCAGCCTGGAGTCTGCCCTGGGCCTGCCGGGCATGTCAGGTGCAGCCATTTCTTTCCCTCTCATTCCTTCCTCCTATTTCCCTTTTCCTTTCTTCCTCTTGCTCCTTTTTCCTTTTCTTTCCCTTCTTTCATTTTCCTCTTTTATTTTTCTATTTCCTTTCTGGATCTTCCTAGTCCCTCTTTTTTCATTTTTGTTCTCCCCCCTTTACCCCTCCATAGTTAAAGGGCTTTGTTAAAGATCTTTCCTTTGTCTTTCCAGACTGAATTGGTTTGGCCCCAGCAGTGATTCTGTTGCCTTTCTTTATCTGCTGTCTGACGACAATTTTCCATGGATCAGAAATGGAGTCCCAGCCTGCATATTGGTGCTGCTTATACCCAGTTCATAGTTCCAGGCTTCAAAAACCAAGCTTTATAATAGAAGAGCCGTTTTATTTCAAGGTGAGGAAGAAATGCTTTGCCCTATTGACCTTCAACTCTGCAGGAACAAACAACTTTTATTAGAATTGGTGTTACTTGGAAAGGATATTTGGAAAGAATGAGTCAAAACTGTTTTTATCTTGTGAAAAACATTTTTTCCCCTGGATTTTGGTTCATTTTAATTCAAGTGCCTTACCAGATGCTTTGAGTCCAGTCCCAATTGGTCTCCAAACCCAATTGGAGCAATTGGAGAACTGAATAACCCACCATGCACTTCTTTTGTCTTCTATTTTGTTTCATGTTCCCCTTCAAACCTTTTTTACTTGAAAAATTTTGCTATCTTACATCCACCAGTTTATTTCTTGCTCCTTAACTAAAAATTACTTCAGTTCCTATAGGATTTATACATCCTCCATATACAGACAGGTGATGTTAAGAGGTAACTAAATTCAAATCACTTGCCTTTTATATAATCATCTCTGCTGCCTCTTGTCTGTGATAAAATACTAGCGTAGATCTTTCTTTATAACAATGAACAACCGAGAATCAAGAAAGTCAGGTCATGACAAAAACTCTTCAGTGTTAAATTACAGAGAGAACAAAAAGTGTGTTAGTTTCAGTTTTTTGCATTTAGACTTTAAACAGGGTGGAAGCTTCTGGATACCATATATATTAATACGTATGTCAAGAAACTCTCAGTACACAATGGACGTACAAGATTTAAGACACTAAAAACTAAAACTAAAATTGACATAAAAATGGGTATGTCAACTCCTAATACCCAAAGGTATAATATATATAAGCTTCGAGAAGTTAAGCTTGGAAGGTATGGGCCATTACGAAATATTTCAATTTTTCTGACATGATCTGCCTCCTAATTTTTACTTCCTGTTTATCTTTGAGAGCTATAAGATTTTTTAAAAATAATACTTATTGTTACTTTCAGTTTTCAGTGCAGAAAATTTGAAAGACCACAAAAGAAAAATATAATTAAATAACTTTCTAAACCAAAGAAACCCTTTCTTTCCATGCATATACTTTTTTAAAAAATTAAAAAATGATAATTTCCCCATACCAAAAACTTCTACAGCAATATTTATAAATGTTTTGTAGCCATATATAAAAATATTTTGTGTAAGTAACATATGCACTTGGTAACAAAATTGCAAATCTCCTATATAGGAGAGTTCACAATAAAAAATAGGAATTTCCCCTGGAAGATATGACATGTATTCTTATGTCACTAAATCTGTGTCATCGCAAACAGAATATTACTACAGACAGATTAGGAGGAGAGAGAAAGAAACACTTCAATCTTCATTTTTCTTATTTCTTATTATTGCATGCTTTTATGTTTCTTACAAAAATAATCTAGATAGTTAATCATATATTTCTTACAAATACTTTCCCCTAGAAGATATTCTCATTGAAGCCTGTGACTCACAGAAGTTTTAGCTGATTTTTTATAACTTTGCTGATTGCTGTCAATTTGAGATTTCTTTTCATTGCATTCTTGGTTAGCATCATTTTTCCTTGTATTTCATATCTTTTTTAAAAATTACCTTTTCAATTACCTGCAGTATATACATCTTGCAGGAATATTTTCATAGATAGTTTATGGGTTGTGATAAACTTTCTGATTCCTTCCATGTCCAAAGATATATCTATTTTTTACTCACAT
This sequence comes from Eulemur rufifrons, assembly GCF_041146395.1. Taxonomy (NCBI): domain Eukaryota; kingdom Metazoa; phylum Chordata; class Mammalia; order Primates; family Lemuridae; genus Eulemur; species Eulemur rufifrons. The sequence goes on along the minus strand of NC_090983.1, from coordinate 64,245,149 downwards.
CTGATTGATATTTTGGCTAGAAATGCAATTATAGATTAAAAATAATCTATATTATTTTACTATAATATTTTGATATGAAACTGGAAGGAGTCTGTTTACCTCCCTGCTTTCAGCTCCTCCTCCTTTAAGTGAAGCTTTCCAGTAACCACTCTCTGCTCATATTCACATGCAGGTTTCCACGAATGGGAGAAACTTGCTGTTCGACAGGTCTAAACACCTACAGAGGAAATCAAACCACTTATCTATGTGTGTCTTTTTGTCCATTGTTCATAAATATAATGAGGAAATAAAACAACTGGCTTCAAAAGAAACAGTGCTATTAAGGCATCGCTCAACTGGCTTAGGGTATCTAACTAATGTCCTAAATGAAAAGTTGGACACCATTCTGATTCTCATTCCTTGATACATAATTGTTCCTTCTTTCAGGAACCTTGTAGGATCTTATCTTTATCATTAGAGTTCTGAAAATTTTCTGGCTATGTCTAAGTAAGGGCCTTTAAAAAACTATTGATAGCATTATGACATACCACTCAAAAAGATAGTGCTTTAAGACACTAGCAAGTTACTGTTTCTTGTGATTCTGCTGGTGAGGAAATAGTGCAGAACTTGGCTGGGCAATTGTTTTGCTCCTTTGGGGTCAACAGGGATCATTCGTTCAGTTGTGTCCAGCTGCCTGCTGGTATGAGCTGGAAGGATGAAGCAGCTTTCATTCATATCTTTGTTGCCTCAGTGCTCTTCCACGTGGGCACTTTTTCCAGATGGTGTTCTTTATTTGATAGTCTCACCTCTCTTGCAGAATGGCGGCTGGCTTCCCCAAAGAAGACTAAGCAGCAGGTACAACGCCTCAATGCTGCCTAGTCTTCAAAGCTACCAAGTGACACTTCTGCCACATTCTATTGGACAAAGCAAGTTTCAAGATAAGAGTAGGTTTAAGGGTAGGAGAAATTGACTCCACATTTTGATGAAAAAAAAATGACAAAATCTCATTGCAAAGGTCATGTGGAATAAGAGATATTTGTGTGGCTATCTTTGGAAACAATCTACCAGTTGCATATAGTAAGAATTTTCAATTCAAAACCATATTATTTTCAATTTTAGAAAATTTCCTTTAATTACTTTCTCTCCCTCTCTGTTATATTGTTATATTCTTTGTTCTATCATTTAGAAACTCCTGTTAGATAGATGTTGAACCTCCTGAATTGATCTTCCATGTCTTAACTTTTCTTTCAAGTTCTATTTTTTATCTTTTAGAACATCTTTTTAATTTTTTCCTCAGAACTTCTATTGAATTTCTTATATTTGCAATGACATTTTTAATTTCCACAAATGCTTTAGTATTCTTTGACTGCATATTTTTCTTAGCAGTGTATTCTTATTTTCTGTAGACAACATTCTCTCTAATATTTTTAAAGTTGAAAGTTATTTTTTGTTCCCTTAATTATCACTGTTTCTTTGGAAGCCAGTTGTTTTATTTCCTCATTATATTTATGAACAATGGACAAAAAGACACGCTTTTTTAGCATAGGTAACCGGTTTGAGTTTCCTTTGTAGGTGTTTAGACCTGTCGAACAGCAAGTTTCTTCCATTCGTGGAAGCCTGCGTGTGAATGTGAGCAGAGTGGTTACTGGAAAGCTTCACTTAAGGGAGGAAGAGCTGAAAGCAGGGAGGCAAACAGACTGACTTCATCCAGTTTCCCACCAAGCGAGGCAGGCTTTGCTCTGGAGTGATTCCATTCCCTAGGGGCCCTGTCCTTTCCCAGTCATGTTCGTTAGTTTCTTTGGACATCAGTTCTTTTGGTTTATCCTGGAGGCAGACATTGTGACTATCTTAGACATGGTGGATGGGGTTGAGGAGGGGCCAAGTTGTACAGTTGCTGTGTAAATAACCCTTGATTTAATCACCTTGATTTCTGCTTCTCTTCCTAGCCCAGCTCCTTCCAAGCTTAGAGCCTCCCCTTAGCTTTGTTGTTGAGGAACATGACTTCTACCCTGCTTGCCACCTTTTCAGACTCCATTCTACCTTCTCCCAGAGATTTATCAAAAATTCTGGTTCCTTGATGCTTCCTTTTCTCCTTCACAGCACCATTACACTTACCCTTTTTTGTACTTCTTTACTTCCCTTACTTTGAGATGTGCTCTGTCTGCCATATTGAAACGGAAGACCACACCATGATATTACTGGTTGCTTGGTATTCCACTACATGGATGGACTGTAATTTGCTTAAATAAGCTCCTGCTACTGAGCAGTTACATTGTTTGCATTGTTTGGTTGTTAGTCTTACAAATGTCCAAGGAGAAAAACTGTGTTATTTTAAAGATAGTTGAGTTTCTCTGGGTATAACTGGAAAAGGCTGGATAAGTCAACAAGATAACTAAACTGTCTCTGACAAGAAATAAGATGTGTGTGTGTGTGTGTGTGTGTGTGTGTGTGTAGGGAGTAAATGAGCTGGGGAGAAGAAAAGAAGGTCAAAAGACAAAGGAGGATCAACAAGAAACTGAAGCCCAGGTAGAAGAGGCAGCCAGAAATAAGGCGGACTTTGTCAGAAGATGGATGTCTAAGATTCGGTGTTAAGCTGTTGGCTGTAACACCCTCTGTGGCCTCGCTCCTGCAGTAGGGTCTGCTATACACAGCCTCTGAAGAGAGAAGGGATTAGGCAGTGCCCAGCAATAAAGGGAGATGGCGTGCAGAAAGCAGACATTGGGGATGAAAAATGCAGCAGCAATAGGTACTTGAAACCAGAAGGTACCAGGAAAAATATAAATAAGGCACCACCCTTCTCCCCTCCCAACACACCTGTCGTTTCCCAGAGACATTGGGAAAGGGATTAGGTTGAGTTTTCCACAAATTTAACATAAAAATGGAAGTGCTACCTCTCTACATCAGGTCTCCTGCCCCCCATCTCAGTCTCTCCTTACCTGGGGTACACTGTCCAGGAAAAGCCCTCTTCCTTTTAGCCAAAAAAAGCTTCTGGGAGGCCTTAGGTGAGCGGGGATAGATTGCTGACCTTACCCAAATTCCACTGTTGAAGGGCTTAGGCTTGGCCCAGAGTGTCCTGAAGGGCCAGCTTGCCTCTCCCGCATCCTCTGTAGCACGTAAGAGGCCAAAGAATACTGTGAAGGAAAACCCACTTCACTTTAGGTTATAAGAAAAGAGGGAGAAATGATTAGCTGACTTGAAGTCCTGGAGTAGGGTAGGCTTTATGTTTTGCTTAATCCTATCTCCTCCTTTTATTGTCATTTGTTTTCAAGTGGTCAGAAAATATAACAGCCACAGAAGTTCCTGGCCTCACATGTGTACAAAGCAACCCCCAGAGCAGGGTGAGAAAATATCTTCCAGGGGTTTCTCTTAAGAGGAAGCTTTTCCCAAATGCCCTCAGCACACCTTCCTTCACCTCTCACTGGTCACATGTCCTTTTTCTAACTGATCCTGTTCTCAGTGGCTTTAGATGGATCCCGAACCAGTCAGGAGAGATGGGATCACCATGGCAAATAAAACAGAGATTATGGAATGGACGTAAAGAAGATGGTCTCCATGTCCAATGTGTTCTCTTCTTCACAGTTAGGGCTCCGGCCTCCATTTCTGATGCCCATAGGAGAATCTACCAATTAAACACAGCTTTCTTCCTGTCCTCTTTCTGATTCCAGGCCTCCATTAAGGAGAGGGGACAACTGAGCTTGGTTTCTCTTTATGCTCCAAGCCCATGACTATTTTCTGACCTCTTTCAACAAGAGTTAGCTTCTGCATCTCCTTAGTTGGATTTTTAGCATCACAACAGTGTCAAGAAATTCCAGTTTTCTCTACGACCTACCAAGGTTTGCTCCATGAGTGATACCTCCTCTATCCTTTATGCAAATTTTGGTGTCCCTGGCTGTCTCTGGCATGTTGCCATGACAATCCTGTGCCGCCTCCTACATTTGTTCCCTACAGTTTGTAGTTTGCTAACTACTAGAGGATACAAGTGTTTCCAATGTTGTTAGATATTTCTAATTGCTTTTAAAAGAGATTGCACCAATTTATACTCCCATGAATAAGAAATGAGTGCTTTGTTCCTGTCACATCCTTGCCAACACTGTGTACCATCAAGATTTTTGATCATTGCACATTTTATAGATTAAAAACTGGAATTGTTTATCTCATTAATCTCTTTTTCAGCTTATCTCATTAATCTCTTTTTCAGCTAGAGTATGTCTTTGAGTAACTTTTTTTCTTTCATGGAAAAGAAGAGGAAGGAAGAGTCCCCGCATAAAATATTTTCTGAGCTCTTGTATGTAATTATTTATCTATTGCCTACACACATGCACGACACATCTGAGAGTTCTGGGTTCACAGTACAACTGTACCTTGGGTGTTGAAGAGAAGTTTTGAGGCTACTTTGATTTTCTTCTTTGTACATAACTTGATATTGTTTTGCATTCTTCAAAGCTGTGGAGGTTTTCTTTTTGTCATCTAGAACTTTTCCAGAATTTATTTAGTTATAATTTTTGTTTTGCTTTGCTTTGTTTTTTTGAACATGCCAGTTCCCCTCAGGGACATTTTCTTATATTATAGTTTTATCATTGCCACTGTTCATCAGTTTTAGTTTTTTGTTTTTTAGGAAATGCCAATTTTTATGAATTTTTTCTTAACTTCCTACTCTCTGTGTCTATTAGTTATTTTAATTCTGGTCCACCTTTTCTTAACTAACTTTCCTAGGATAACACATATTCTTGCACATCTTAAAACATTGATAAAACACTAACACATTTTGGTTATTTATTCATATATTTTATTGCTAAGGCATTTAAAAATTTTACTCCTTTGAGTTATACACTTAATAGGTGCAAAGAAAAGATGCTTGCAAGGGCTTTCTGCATCCATAGCTACATACAGTTTGTGGGCCTTTAAAACAGAATTTGCCAAAGCCCTTCCTGTGACAGTCTCGGTTGCATGCACATTTCTTGTATAAACATATCTAGGTAAGAAATTAAATGCTGAAATGGGGGACATGTTTAACATCATACATTGCACTAGTTATGAACTTTATTTAGAAAAGATTGAGTAATTAAACACTACTCAAACCACACAACTCTTAAAACAATTATTCTCTACTTCTTACATGCCAGTGTCAACATTTATAAATAAAATCTAGGTTATGTGAATCACTAGACTATATAATTGTGGATGAATTGGCTGGAGCAATAATGTGGAAACCACACCCAGTTGAACCAGAACATAGAAGATGGTCTGAAAGAGTGGTTCTTCATTTTGGTTGCACAATAGAACCATCTGGGTATGTGTGGATGAGACCATATGCACTTGCTGTCCAGATGTAATGCCCACTTAATACACACTGACTACTTTGAGCACATCGAATAATCTGGACATACTGCTGACCATACCTACCAAAATATGCAATTCATATGTCCTTTGATGCAGCCATTGTATCTCCAGGAATTCGTCTTACAGAAATACTTGCATATATGCACAAAGAGTCATTTTCAAGATATTTATTTATTCATTCAACTAATATTCCTGAAGCCCATATTAAGAGCCAGTACTCTTCTAAATACAGGACAGTGAACTGCTTGTTCTCAAGAAGACTACAATGTTGTGGGAAGGGCCATATAACAAATACACAAATAGATAAACTGTAAAGGGAATAGATAGCTATAAATGCTATGGAGAGATTTCAAATATGGTACCCAGTGAGGTCCTTTGAAACTTCTACTTCTCATCCAGGACTGGGAAAGGCACTATTTTATACTCCTCTCTCCCTTGATTTTCCCTATTTCCACTCTACCATGGAAATCCATGTTGAGGAAGACCTCCATCTAGAATGCCAGGGGCAGGGGGAAGGGGGTTATGTCCTGAGAAGTAAAGCTCAAATATTTTCTTTTCCTAGATGCTCCCAACCTTATCTGTGGTTTCTTTCTTTCTTCCTTTCTTTCTTTTTTTTGAATTTTTTTTATTGTGGTAAAATACACATAGCTTAATATCTACCATTCTAACCATTTTAAGGTATACAGTACAATGACTTTAAGTATATTCACATTGTTGTGCAAGCATCACCACCATCTGTGTCCAGAATTCTTTCATCATTCCAAACTGAAACTCTGTGCCCATTAAACAATAACTCTCCTTTATCCCCTTTTCCCAGTTCCTGGTAACCACCCTTCTACTTTCTGTATGTGAATTTGAATATTCTAGTACCTCCTATAAGTGAAATCATGCAGTATTTGCCCTTCTTGTGACAGGCTTATTTTTCTTAGCATAATGTCCTCAAGGTTCATTCATGTTGTAGCATGTGTCAGAATTTCCTTATTTTTTAAGGCTGAATAATATTCCACTATTTTTTTTTAGGCTGAATAATATTCCACTATACAGAGCGCGTTTTGTTTATCCATTCATCTGTCAATAGACCTGTGGGTTGCTTCCACCTTTTGAATATTGTGAGTAATGTTGTTATGAACAAGGGTGTGCACATCTTTGTTCAAGACCCTGCTTTCAATTCTTTTGAGGATATACCCAGAAGTGGAGTTGCTGGATCATACCGGAATTCTATTTTATTTATTTATTTTTATTTTTGTTTTGAGGAAATGCCATAGTGTTTTCTACAGTGGCGGCACCATTTACCTTCCCGCTGGCAATGTGTAAGTTGTTCCAATTTCTTCACATCTTCACTGATGTTTGCTGTTTTCTGGGTTTGTTTTTGTTTTTGTTTTTGATAGCAGCCTTTCTGATGGGATGAGGTCATATCTTATTGTGGTTTCGATTTGCCTTTCCTTAATGACTAGTAATGCAGAACATCTTTTCATGTTTTTTGGCCATTGTCTGTCTTCTTTGGAGAAATGTTCTCTGTCCCCTTTTAAATTGAGATTTGCTGTTGTTGTTGAATTGTATGAGTTCTTTATCCTGGATATTAACCCCTTATGAGATATGATTTGCAAATATTTTCTCCCATTGTGTAGGTTGTCTTTTCACTCTGTTGATTTTGTCCTTTGATGCACAGTCTACTTGCAATTTTGATTTGTGAGAGAAGTATGTTGCAATCTGATTATGATTGAGTGTTTGTCAATTTCTCCTTATAGTTCCATGATATTTTGAGTTACGTGGTTAAAGTTTTGTCTGCTGTGTGAAGGTTCTTGGTTGATTATACCTTTAATCAATGGAAAATATAAGTTTATTTTCTCATTCTAAAATGTGTATTTTCCAGAATTCTAGTTTGTCTGATGTTGTCTGGTATTTTAAAATACCACAGTTGCTTAGAAAATATAAGATTTTAGATTAAAAGTATTTTTTTCTCAGAACTTTGGTAGATCTCTCCACTATTTTCTTACACTTGGTATTGCCAATAAGAATCTGCTACCAATCTGATTGTCTTTTTTATATGATTTTTTTTCTTCCTGGGAACTTTGAGGATTTTCTAGGCAGCTTGAAATTTCACTGTGACATTTCTAGGTGTTATGTTTTTTGTAATTCTGCTCAGCTCTTAAATCTGAGAAACCAAGTTTTCTTCAGCTAAAATTTTGATTATCTTACTGAATACATTCTCCACCCCACTCTCCATTCTGTCTGTTTCCCGAATTTCTTATTAGATGGATGTTGGACTTCTGAGTCTATTGTTTATGTCCCTCACACAGCTCTTATGCTTTCCACAGCTCTCTCCTTTTAAGCTACACTGTAAGAGACACTTTGAATTGACTTGCTAGTTTAATAGTATTCCTTAGCTGTGAATGTTCTTTTATTCAGATTAAATGTTGTATTTTTAATATTATCAATCAAATTTTTAATTTATGAAATTTTCAGTTTTTTTTCTTTTCACAAAGGCATTGTCCTCTCAAATCTTGTTGTGGACATTGATTTTTCTTATTTTGAAGTCCTCTGCTTGCTATATTAATTCCTTTTCCTTGGGGATAAGTTCTTTTGTGAATGGAGTTCCAGTCCTCTCTTTTAGGGCATTTATTGGCTTCCTTCAAATATTTAGGGGATTCTTGGTTGTTGGCCCACATTTGTATTTGAAAATCCCTGTTTACTGCTCTGTGAATATTAACTGTGCTTACTGTATATTACCACTGACAATTGTAGACCAAGGAAGGGATAAGCTGACATAAAGGTATACTGGTAACTTGTCTTTTTATCAGACACTTTCCTGTTTCCTCCTGGGGACAAGCAGCTATCTTGAGTATAATAATACTCTGCCCCTTTAGTTCCATGTCCACTCTGGCTGCTTTGGCCTGGGTCTTCCACTAGTGTTACCTGCTTTAGCACAAGCAGGAGGCAAGGTAGAGACTGACAGTCAAGCAGTGCCAAATCCACTTCTCTGATTAATTGCCCTGATAAATGTCCTCTGCATTTGTTGAGCACATCGAACAATCTGGACATACTGCTGACCATACCTACCAAAATATTCAATTCTCTGTTCCTCACTCCCTGTTTCTAATGATTCTACATTTGGAAGACCTTCCCCTGTGCCACTCCCACCTTCACAACAGATGTTTCATGGGTATTTTTTAGATGTTGGCTTCCTTCGATTCTGTTTTTTCATAGATCGATTCCATGTGCTTGCCATATTTCAAGCATAAGTCAAATTTTCTGGTCTGCTGTTAAGACATTGTATTTCTAATACTAATTAAAAATATCTTGTCTATTATTTCAAGGAATTTGGGCCAATGTATCAGTCAGTGTCCAGCCTCCAAAGCAAACAACCTAGGAATTTCAAGAAATAAAGGACAGGAAATTGGGTGCTTGAAAAGCCCCTGGAAGAGCAAGAGGACCAAAGGTCCAGGAAGGTCAGGGAAGGCATTCACCTAGCCCTGAGAGTCTTCACCAGCTTTGGGGGAATCTGAAGTTCTACTGAACTGAGTCAGAACTGCACAAAACTGTCACTGAGGGCACAGGCAGGGTCAGAGCGCCAAGGCTGGTGATTCTCTGGAGAAACCTTGGGGACAACTGTAAATGTCACCACCACATGTCACCTCTGCTGAGCTCAAGTCTCTTCCCTTCAGCTTTCCAAATCATGAGATATATCGGGAGAAATTAAGCCCATTCAGCCCGCTGGGGGCAAGGGAGTCTGGGACACACAGAAAGGGAGTGAGGACGAATGCTGGCTGGTGAAGAAGTCAACTCCAGACCTGGCACAAAGGGAAGGGGACCGTGTGCTCCATCTGTGATCTTGATTCTGCTGCTTTCTGAATAATGCTCAGATTTCTAGTTGTTTATGTGTGATCTTACCTTTCACACAAGCCTATCTTTTAAATTCATCTTTATCTTATTTCACTAGTAGAAACCTGGTAGGGGTGGGAGCAGACCAGGCGCCGAGCTCCACGCTTATGCAGATGTGATCCTTGACCCACATCTTTGAGGATTTGTCCCATGCCCAGCATCGCGCATAGTATCCACTGAGCATTTACTAGATAGTTGTGACTAAATGAATGAAGTGCAAACAGCTGGAAAGGAAGAAAAGTAGATTTTAATAGTAAAAAAAGAGGTGCTAAATTAAGGAATAAGCTAAAATAAAAGAGATCAGAAAGAAATACGAGACTTTTAAAAAAATTAGGGATAAAAAAAGTTAAGAAATATGTTGTTTCTATAACCAGAGAGAAGGGAGTAGTAGAAAAACTACACACGCGCGCGCGCACACACACACACACACACACACTCTCATTTGTCAATTCATTTTATACTCAGCCGAGGAGATCAAGATATCAGAATAGACAACAAGGAACAGACAATCAGGAGACTGATCAGAGACAAGGAATTAACTCATGATGAATTTCAAAATAAATGGGATGTGATGAATATCCACAGGAATTTATTGACATCAATACATATACACTTGCTATCAATTTTTAGAATTTGAGAAGAGCAGGAGCGTTGGGAAGACAACTGTATTAGTTTACAAAATAACTCTGAAAAGCATGAATGAATAAGTTTAATTTTCAAGTCTAGAAAATTTATTGGGAAGCATTATAAAAAACTTTCATTTTTAAATTCCCAGGAAAAAAAAAAAGATATTGATTAATCCCCATCAAAACTTTGGCAAGATAAACTTTAAGGTGGGTTAATCTGACAGATTTCTTCTGACAGCCACTGATCAAGGTGATACATGGAATACATTAAAGCATTATTATTAATTGTTCATTGTCCACTTGGAGAGATATAAAAATGATTTAAAGTTTGAAAACTAGCTTCGTTCCTACATGTCTCATAGATAAAATGCTGTGAGGGCAGCTAATGATCCTCAAGGAGTTGAGCAATATTGGGTGGATGCTTTTGTGAAAGTGAATGCCTTAATAAGGAGAGAATAAACTGTATCTGCAGAAGGAAGAATTTATGAAAGATTAGGAAAATCCCTTTCCTTGGGATTTTCTGGGTGTGAAACATCGGGATATGTAACCCTCAGAGATCATGGAGGCTTATTCTTTGGAATACGGGGAGGATATGGGGAATTCTCCTTCCTGAATAATTTAAATGCACAGGACAGGGTAATCTGAAAGGCAGTAGTACTGAGGGTTAAGTTCTAGACTTAGCACTTCACTTTCCTTTATAACATAGATCACAAAATAGATGTGAAAACACAGACCGCATTCCCAGACATTTGTACCATCACAGAAGCTGTGAGAAGCAGCGGACCAGGAGGCAGGGCTTGGGGCTCCGTGATGGGCTACCTAGTTTTATATTTAATAGGGCAAATAAGAGTTCCAGGACATTAAAAGACCAAAAAGAGTGAGGTCATCTATGGAAGCATTTTTGCGTAGAAACTCCAGCTTCAAAATTGCTTCAATAAAGTTGAACACTACCCAGAAACCAACAGAAGGCAGTTCAATAGAAATAAGTGAAAAGTAATAACAGCTAAACACTTTTATACCACTCAACAGATACCAGCCAGCTTTCTAAACCTTTTCATATGTTAACACTGGGAGGGAAGTCAAAAGCACATATATAATGTAGGATGATAAATTCTCAGCTTATATGGGGGAAGGACACAAGATCTCATTTAAAGAAATACTAAGTTATTGTTATGGCATTCTTCTAAATAACTAGAAGTTGGAAATGTATCTTTTTATTTGTGAAGAAAGAATGAAGCCAATAAAGTAACAGGTATGAAGTCTACATAGGAAAAGGGAAATATTTCCAGAAATCTGCTATGTGTCAGGCATCATGTCACTGATCGTTCTGTGATTTATCTCATTTAATCCTCACAATAATCCCAACAGGTAAGTGTTGGTATCACCAATGACAGACGGGGAAACTGACACTTGGGGCAAATAAGTAGTTATCTCTCAGCTGCTTGAGATACCCAGATAGCCAGGGCTTTATGACTCTAAAACCTGTCATCTTTCATTTAAACTGTCCTTTAGATGACAACAAGCATATTGGTGATTAATAAAAGCCTGAGTGGTAAAAAGAGGTTATAAAATTCTACATTCCTACGATTAAAGCTAAGAAAAAGCACGTACTCATTTTATTCTAGTTATTGATTGCTAAGTAGCAAACATCTTAGAGGTAGGAAACAATAATTATTTTAATATACCCACAGATTCTTCTGGTTAGGAATTAGGTAGGTGGGAATGGCTAGTCTTTGCTCCACAGAGTGTGGGTTTTCAGCCTGGAAAACTTGAACGATTGGAGGTGGCTGGATTAGCTGAGCCTAGAATCATCTGGAGGCTTCTTCTCTCAGATTTCTGACTCCTGGGTTTAGAGGACTCAAAAGGTGGAACTGTTGACTGAAGCCTCGTATGTGGCTTGGACTTTTCCCAGCATGGTGGCTGGGTCCTAAGAGGGACACCCCAGAGGGGCTGTCTGGAGGGTATGCATTTCAAGAGAGCCAGACAGATACTGCATGACCTTTTCTGGCCCGTCCGTGGAAGTCATGTGGCATCACTCCTGCCTCATTCTCTTGGCTACCAACAAGTCACTGAGGCCAGCCCAGATTCCAGAGAGGGCAATGAGATTTTACTTCTTGATGAGAGAATGGCAAGGGCACATGCAGAAAAGAAAGTGGAATGGGAGATATTTTGCAATCACTTTGGATATTGAATTATCTGCCACGCATATGGCCAGTGATTGAATGAGAACACAAAAAATTATAAACCATATATTTGTAAGGATTAGCATTGGTGCAAGTGTGTGTGTATGCACATGCATGTATGCATGAGTATGCGTGTGTGTGTGTGTGTGTGTGTACCTTTCAAAAGTTTCTCTTGTAAAATTTTTTTTCAAAAACATTTGTAAATGGTAAGCATGACCCTTGGAGGCATGAATAGCTGTAGTCTCAACAGAGATGTTGGCTCTACTTTCTGGTCTACTTACCGTGCCCTCCTGATAGGAGTGGAAACAGTAGGAATTATTTCCTAAGCTAAAGCAAACTTAAGAGAAAAAGGTAAAGGAGGGGTCTGCAGCTGAAGGATTTAGTTTAGATTCAAAGAAACATCTGCCTGTCTACTAATAGGCTTTTCTTCATCCTGTGTAAATTGTACTTTTGCAAACCTTCGAGTGAGGCTGATAGCTGAAAGAAAGGCGATTTCACAATCTTCCTCCAGAAAACTCATTGGAGTTTTTAACAGGCAGATGTTTCTTCTTGAACTTGGGAGCCTAACTCTCCTGGTGAGTGCTGCTGGACTGAGTTTACTGTTCCAGAGGAGGGAGCTGGACAGGAGGTGTTCTGAACTCAGATGCAGATTGTTTCTCTCTGTGCTGTGAGCCTAGAATTTTCCTGAATCTTGTAGTAAGGATGGTTTGGTTTTATGGTGGTTTGGTTTTATGGCAAAGGGATTCCCTCTGCCTGTGTTTGGGAAAGCACTGCCTACATTTTCCCCAAGTATCAGTTTATGGACTGAAGTGTTTTCAAAGCTGAGATCCAACTTGGTAATTTTTTGTGTGGATTTCTGCTGCTAAATTATCGCAAGCCAATGTAAATGTGAAATGAAATCCATAGAACGAAATGTGCACGATGAATAGAACTTTGGTCCGTGTTGAGTAGTCTCTGAGTATTACTGAGCTTGAAAGCACAGGGAGCAGCCGTCAATGAAAACTCTGTGCTCTGCAGAAACCGGGCTACATAAATATTTTATTTAGCTGAGATAGTAACAGATTCTTAGAATAACATTTTTTTACTGTTGCAATCAAATATGATTTGATCCATAAAATCCCAACTGTAAATTTACCTCCAGTGAAGTTAAGCAGTTGTTTAGACTAACTGAAAAATTAATATTGCCTATTAGAACAGTGCATGGAATCTAGTTAGGTGGGATCCATAGCTCTATTTTATTGAAAGTGACCATTTTCCTAGGTATGGTAAATATAATTTGGATGCAATTTTCAGCAACATACTTTTAGAGTTGATACATATGATGTTATTGATTTTAAAAATAATTCTTAAGAAATCGAGAAGTATATGTTGGAAAAGACACCATGATTTGAGATTCCCAAGAGTATAAAATATGAGGGATGGATGTCATCATGATATGCTATCTCCCTCACTTTCTTTGATGCCCACCCACATTTCTACCCTCCCTCCATTTCTACTAGAGGAAAGAACAAAGGAAAGCAGTCTAATCCCCAAGAAGAGAGATTCAGGATAATTACAAGGCAGGAGAGCCCATCCTTGAGAGTTAAGCAACAACTACTAATGTTTGGGAACATCTTTTTCATATTTTAAAGTTGGATCGGCGCCAAGATCCAGGCTGGGAAGATGAACTGAGTCTCTGTTGCTCTGCTCAGGAAGAACTGCTGGAGGGCTCCTCAGCCAACGTTGTCCTCTCTAGTCCTGGTCAGCAGAGACCCAGAAATCTTAGCTGCACTGAAAAGACCCCAAAAAAGGCTTTGTCCGCAGGTGCAGACGCAGGGTTGCCTTGTTCTCTGGATCCCTACCCAGCCTTCTGGTGCCTGCACTGCCGTCCTAAAGGTGGAGGTGCAGGCACAGAGCACCACCAACACCACGGCGGCAGCCATCACAACCCAGCACAGACTGCTGAACCCACTTACAGAAACGGCACCGCCTGATCCATGAAATGTCAGACACTGACACTTTTACATTTTATTTATACACTATTTTTAAAAAATAAAGTTGTATTTTGATGATTCGCTCATGTATATCTAAGGTGCTTAAATCATTCGAAACTACTGAAGTCTTTAGTTCAAGGGCTAAGCCATCTGCTGTACTTCTTTTATTGGTAAGACTAACCCCATAACTTGACCATTTTTTTTCCAACTGCTCTTTCACTTAGGTGGATAAAACAACATGAATGAGACCAATTAAAAAAATAATAAACATTAGTAAGTAGCCAACATTTTTTGAGTAGACCATGTGCCAGGCACTCTGTGTATGCATTTCTTGTTATATATTATTTTCTTTAGTAGTCACCACAAGTCTATGAGGTTGGCACTCTTATTATCATCCCATTCTACAGATGAGTACCCTGAGGCTTGCAGACATTAAGTATATTGCTTTAAATCAGAAGCCAGTAAGTGGCATAGTCAGAATTAGATATCAGCTCTGTCTGACTCCCAAACCCAACCTGGTAACTGCCTTCATGCTTACAGGGTTATGAAGAACAACAACTGAATACAGTGCTATGCTGATGTGGCAAATTCAGAAATTGCTTGGTTCCAGTGATTGACAAAAACAGTTAGCTCAAGAAAATTCTCATCCATCCAAAACTCCAATTTAAGGCATACTGAAATGATGCCATGAGGCCAGGGACATAAATTTGACAAATAAAGAGTATGCATTGTCACCACTGGGCAACGAAGTATGCTTTCAGAATAAAGTTGCCAGTCTCTCCACTAGTTTGTAAATCCCAAGCTTTCTATATTCCAAGGTTAAAATAAAAGCCCAGCTGGGCATTATAGAATCAGACCTAGACTTGGAAATGGGTCACAATCAATTCAAGTATTCTGCTAATTCAGCACAGGATATACTCTCAGGGTAAAAAAATCTTTATTAGAATTTTCAACTTATAATAGAAATATTGTTTAAAACTTTTCTTGTTTAGAAGGTATTTCTTAGCAAATATTAATTTCTTCAGATGTTAATAATAAGAACTTTTTTTTTTTTTTAAGAGCCAGGGTCTCACTCTGTCACACAGGCTGGAGTGCAGAGATGTAATCACGGCTCACTGCAACCTCCAGCGCTTGGGCTCAAACCATCCTCCCACCTCAGCATCCTAAGTAGCTAAGACTACAAGTGTGTACCTCCATGCCTGGCTAATTATTTTATATTTTGTGAAGGCAAGGTCTCTCAAGGTTGCCCAGGCTGGCCTCAAACTCCTGGCTTCAAGCTATCCTCGTGCCTCTGCCTCCCACAGTGCTGGGACTACAAGTGTGAGCCACTGTGCCCAGCCAAGAACTAACTTTTATTGAACTTTTACTGTGTATCATGTACCTTGCTGAGCTTTGTGTGTGTAGATGCACTTAATTCTGACACCAAACTTCTGAGTGAACGACTATTACTATTGTCTTTTTCTAGCTGAGAAGATTTAGGCTTAGAGAGGTTAAAGAACATGCTCGAGGTCACATGGTAAGTAGGGGAGCCAGACTTGCATGAGTCCAAAGCCAGCGCTCATGGTGTAATTGTTCACATGATTCTGTATATAAAGAGGACATGCAAGAAGAAAGAGAAAGTAAGCTGAAGTCAGAAAAGGAAGAGAGTGGGCTACCTTTTCCTATTTCTTTTTTTATGGAAATAAGTCCTCCAAGAGCAGCCCTTAGGTTGATAGGAGTTCGACATGCCTTGACCATTAATTTTCTCCCAGTCTACTGATGCCTTCCTAGCTCCTCTTACTCCCTCTGCAGCCCAGGCTCTGTGTTCTATATCCTCGCCCATCCTCTCCCCAGCACCTTCATTTCCCTTTCCCCTTGTTTTCCCACAAAACTTGTCATACAAACCTCCAACTCTGGATGGATTTAGCCATTATGGCTTCTGAACTAAGCCACACTGGCTCACTGAAACTGCTAGAGACTCTCCAAGCCCACTGGTGGCCCCCACTCCTCAGTGCTTGAGCAGCACTTTGAGAATCTAGTACACATCTGTGGGCAGGTGCTCCTCCAACTCCCCTCAGTCTCTAATCCACATCATTACCCCACCTTATCATTCCACATCTGTCACATTCAGTCCCAGGAAAATGCCTCCTATCTTTCTCACCAAGAAGCAGAGGCCACAGGCAAACTCCTAAGCCTCCACCCTACAAACTTACCTACATCTAAGCTGGACTTTTTCATCTCATCCCCCATGATGCCACTGTAAGGACTCATCTTTCATGGGAAGAAGTAGAACTTCCACTGGGAAGTTTTATGAGTGGCGGCCAAGATCTTGGCTTGATTTTGAGTGAGATTGTCCCAGTGTGCAGCAATAAGCTAAGGGGACTAGGGACAAAACATACCATTTACTAGATGGTGAAAGGAGAAAAGACGGTGAAGGAACAGAGAAGGGATTATCAGAGGGGGTCCAGGAAGAGGTAGCGTTAGAGAAACCATCAAATGAACAGAAGGGCAACAGCGTTCGATGTTGCAGGGGTCGACTTGACAATTGAAATTCAACAGTTAGATTTCATGATGGTCAGCTCAGCTGGTACATTTGCCCAAGCAGAGTGAGAGGAGGAACAGGGTTGTGAAGTCAGTTTGCTGTGAGTTAAATAATAAATGGTAGAAGACACTATGAAAAGAGGGAGTGTAGAATGTTCTTTGTGTTTAGCAGAGTATACAGGTCTCCATCATACCATCTTTGCCTGGCCTATGCATGCCTTCTCTCCCCCAATCTGCATGACAACATCTTTTAAGATTCCTGATAGCAGACAGATGAGAGAAATACATGGCAGAGGCTAGAGATGAACGTAGGGTTGGGAAGGAGTTATTTTCATTGCTAAGATGGGAAAGATGCACACATCATCAATTAGTCAGTTTGTGCCTACCTAGTGCTTAAGCTAAGCTCCGTGTGAGGCAAGGCCCTTGCCCTCATGGAGCAGAAGTCTAGCACAAATGACAGTCATTAAACAATTGTATTTACAATTGTATTTGCAATTAACCATTATAATTAGACAAAATGCCATGCCGTATCAGGCACTCTGGGAATATAAAATGGGTTTGGGGAGGGATGAGTGGGCGTTGCCTAGGTGAAAGGAATGGAGTGAAGTGAAGAGAGCATTTAGGCAAAGTGTGAAAGCTGTGCAAGGGCCATGAGGTAGGAGAGCACATGGCACAGATCTGGAACCAACAGGAGGTCACAGAGAAGATGAGGTTGGAGATAAAGAAGGGAAAGTGGACAATTGCCACAGGCAGTTCCTGGAGAAGTCAGAGGGAAGGAAGTGGAATTCTGACCACCTCTAGGCAACTCCACAAGGGCGTTGCAAAGCTGTTTCCAACATATCAAAATTGGAAATCATCTCTCCTCTTTTCCGTACCCCTCTCCTGAGACTTCCACCCTGAACTCCTCCCCCAGGGCCCAGCTCTTGGCCCTGATTTCTGTCTCCTGGTAAATGATATCAACTGGTGACTAAAATGCCTAGTTTAGGACATCATAAGCCTGGAGATAGAGTCACACTCAGCTCCTGGCAACACTCACCTGCTCTGTGTGATCAGTCATCAAGTCCTGGCAAGTCTACAGTTCTGGGAGCTTTCAACTGTGTCCCTACTTCTCTACCCGCACAGACACTGCCCTAGTTGAGTCTCTCGGTTTCTCTGGCTTGCATCATTGCAACAACTGCCAAATGCTTCTCCTTGTCTCCAATCCATGCAGCACTCTGCTACCAAAGTAGCCTTAATATTCAGATATGTGGATGTGACTCCTCCCCATGGGGGAAAAGCCCTTTGCTACTTTGCCCATTGTCTATAGTGGGAAATCTGGACTCCCTAGCTTAGTGCACAAGCCTTTTGGCGTCTGGAACTCTTCAGTGTTATCTCTTGCTTCGCTACCTCAGGCATACTTCAGGGCTGCTTGCAACCTCTCCACTTACGCACATCAGACTGTAAATCCTCTCTCTACACATCCTTGTGCTAATCCCAGCTCATCCTCAAGGTCAAGTGTTGCTTCCTCCAGAACATCTCCCCTGCCCTTCCTACCCCAGGCAGGTTATGGCCCCTTTTCCATGCTTTTCCATGCTTTCCTGGTGCCATGCACATGCACCTACCATAGCACTATGGCACCCTGCCACAATTGTGGGTTTGCTCCCTGTTGCTTATACATAACTGCATCTTGGGGCTAGGAACTGACTTTTAAATTCTCAGAACCCAGCATACTGCCTAGTGTAAGGCGGATACTCAACGTGAATGAAGAACGGGATCTCTTTCTTGGGCAGTTAACTGAGAATAGGAACCATATCTTCAGTGGAGCAACTCTGTGATTTTGAATTAGAAGGCAGGTTAGTCAGGAATTATACCTCATATGGAATTACGTCATATCAGAAACCATCTGAAACCTTTTACAGTAGCCTATTGTAATTTGATGTATTTAATTTATTATTATGACACCTCCCCAAAGAGACTTAAGGTAGATTTAAAGATAATATAAAGTTCCAGAAGATAATTGTGCCAGTCACTGCAAGTTGCGATTCTCTTCTTTTTGTCAATCACCCCTGATTTTGTCCAGGTAACAATGGGCCCAGAAAAAAAAAAAATTACATTTCCCAGTGTCCCTTGCAGCTGAGATTGGTCATGTGATAAAGTTCTGGCTAACGAAAATAAGCAGAAATGGTCTGTGCCTTTCGGCATTTGTATTTCTTCTTTCCATTCCTGGCATAGGGATCCAGTCCTGGAGTAGAACAGCCATCTTGAGAGCACAGGACAATTGTGGGGTTGGGAGGGGGAATCTCCTTCTTCCCTGTTATGTGAAAGTATTAATAAGATTCTACTTGTTTAAGCACCTATATGGGGACTTTCTCATGCTCACAGCCAAACCTGATTTCTAACTCATAGAATAACAAATACTAGAAGTTGGTGAGAAAAATGAGACAAAGGGAAAACAAGGGCAGGGACATAAAGGGGAACCAGGAATGTAACCAGAAGTGCATGCCATGAAGTGCTACATACTTTCTATGGGCAGGTCAAATATTTGTTGCTAAGATGTCTAGAAGAAAACAGGAAGAGGGAAATGTGGTCAGTTATAAAATTTGTCTGTAAGAGAAAAGCAAACTTACTCAGAAGAAGAAAATGAATTTTGATGGCAAGACAAGACAGATATTTCTTTCCAAGGCTGCTTGTAAAAGGGAGACAGCGGGGCATAAAAAACAATGTTCTTGTCAGTATCCCTGCAGCAACAAACATCTCTGGGTAGTTCTAGTAACTGATGGTCTCATCCAAAGGGCAATGAAGCAAAACAATCAGAGTATTTAGACAAATAAATGGACCACACATCTTTCAGGCAATCCTCCATAGCTAGGCTTTCTCTAATTTTGTTTTTAGGTGAACTACATTAAAAATCTGATGAAAACCTCAGATCTCTGAACAAAAAATTGCACATACACACCAAATTTTGCCTACCATTTCAAGGAGTTATAGACTTAAGGGTTTGCAAGTTTCAGATTAAGGACCCAGCTCCAATCTGTATTCTTGATATTTAACAGCAGCAAGGACTTATTTTATCTCTGTTGTCATATGAGTAGGGTGACCAACCATCCCTAACTGTTTTGCTTGGGACTGAGGGCTTTCTTGGGATACAGGATTTCAGTGCTAAAATCAAAACAATCCCAGACAAACTGGGATATTCACTCTAAACATAAGTGCAGAGTCATATGCCTTAACAGTCCACCAAGCTTGTGTGTGCGTGTGTGTGTGTGTGTGTGTGTGTCTGTGTGCATGTACACATTGTGGAGGTGAGCAGGCTTCTTTCTATGAAAATTAAGGTTTTCACAAGGATGCATGCTTGAATGCATGGACACCTACAATGCCCAGGGATTAGCACTGGCAGGACTGGACTCTTCATTTCATCAAAATCAATTTTAAATCTACACCAATGCACAAACTAATGAATAAACAAAGCTCCAAAATCAGACACCTTTTTCCAAAGCTACGATGATTTGCATGCACTAGTCATCTTGACTATTTTTTACATCCCCAGAAATACCTACAGTTGCCACTTCTTTGGTATAGCTTCTGAAATAAATCTTTGCAAAATGTATTCCAAAGTAACTAAATGGAGATACTTTGCTATGTGGAAATAATTAGCCATAAACCAGTTACAAGTTAGGGAGAATCATCAAAAATTATAACTTTGGAGGCCGGGCGTAGTGGCTCACGCCTGTAATCCTAGCACTCTGGGAGGCCGAGGCGGGTGGATCACTCAAGGTCAGGAGTTCGAGACCAGCCTGAGCAAGAGCGAGACCCCGTCTCTACTAAAAATAGAAAGAAATTATCTGGCCAACTAAAATATATATAGAAAAAAATTAGCCGGGCATGGTGGCGCATGCCTGTAGTCTCAGCTACTCGGGAGGCTGAGGTGGTAGGATTGCTTAAGCCCAGGAGTTTGAGGTTGCTGTGAGCTAGGATGACGCCATGGCACTCACTCTAGCCTGGGCAACAAAGCGAGACTCTGTCTCAAAAAAAAAAAAAAAAAAATTATAACTTTGGTTGCAGAATGGTTGGCTTTAGGTTTTAGAATTATCACAGTCCTTTTTTATGGCAATATTTGCATAGCAGGACCAATTTTTTTTTTATTAAAGTCACCAATAGACTCTCATTTTAAAACCACATTACCTAGGTGTAGGGGAATTGTTGATTTGCTTATCTCTCAAACAGTAAGGTTGTCCTTTGATAGCTGAACAAGCAACAAAAAAAGTGGTTATCAGATTGGTAGCGAGGCCAAAATAGGTCTTTGCTTTACTCACTTGGCAATTTTTAACTGACCAGTCAAGAGACCTTTCCTACCATCCTTTTCTCTTATGGTAGGTAATATTTTCATAAAATTTCAAAGAGACATCAATGTCAATCTAAATTCAAATAGTTTGGCCCATCTCCAAATTCAAAGGCTCATAAAAGTCAGTAAAAACTGCAAAAATATTTTTCTTGTAGACTTCCTCATAAAATAAAAGGCCCCTCACCCTCAGGCACCATGGGGATGTGGGAGCTGCTGGTTGGGTCCCAGGGGGAGTCAGGTTGTGGTCCAGAAGTATTTCATATAAGCACATTTCTAGTGAGAGATCTCAGAAGAAATCTCTGAGACTATTGATATTTCTTGAAATTCCTTTTCTCATTCAAAAATATACCTCATTTGTACCTAATTTTGTGTTTGTAATTTTATATTCTTTTTCTTAAAAGTAGCTCTCCAAATTGTATAAGCTTCAGGTCCCACAAAATATGAAACTTCGTCTGTCTGAAGTCTACTATATCCTTTATCCCCTGAGAAACTCAGGAAGCTGGGGTAAGGTTTATATAGAATAGCCAATTAACTAGAACCATTTGCCAAATCCCAGGTTATACCCCAATGGAGTTTGCAAGAAAAAAAAGGGGGTGGAGGCTTATCAATTAGTCAAGCATGTTATCAACACGAATGCTGACGGTCTTTGTTGTTCATTTCTATCTCATGCCTCTCCTTGGATGCTTCCAGATTATTGATGCTTCCTCTCAAAGGAATAAACCATTGGACTAAGAAAAATGTGCACATACCTCTTTGAGGACATCAAGTATGGATTGCAGGGTCAAGGAATTTCGACATTTTAGCTATCCAAAAACAGAAGGAAAAATGGGAGCAGGGGAATGATTTAAAAAATAAAAATGAAAAGCAACACTGAAATATGAAGAACTTGATGGCTTTGGGGGATAATTTCTCAGTTCTTCCAACTGAAAATGGTGTTGTTTCTGTCTCTATGAATTTCTGCTATATGATATAACTTTGGGTTTGTAAGAAATTTTCTTTTTCCTTTTTTTTTTTTTTTGTTAACTTAAAGAATGTCTTACATTGCCTTACCAAATAGCTTCCTGCTATTTGTGAAGAATTTTCCATCTTCCCTTTGGCAAAAGGATGCATGAATTGCTCTCATTAGTATAGAGCCAAATTTAAATTAACCTTATTAACACAAACCAAATCTCTTCTATATGCCCCCGTTTTGCAAGAGCATGTTCTGAAATATGATAAGAAAAGCTATCCATGAAGTATTTCTAGACAAATTAAAAGCAGGAAATACCAGAGATTTCATGTGCTGAACTCTCATTAGATTTACTGCCCAATTTAGCAGTTTCAGCAAGAGCCTGGGATATGCCTCTGTACATTTTGATGTGAATTCCAAGTGGACTGAACTTGTAGAGCTTTAGAATTTCATCCATCACTTAGCATTTCTCTGATTTGGGGTTATATGTCACCATTAATCACAAAAATACAAGATGTCTTGAAGTATGGCTACTTGGGCTCCTCTGTGGAATTAACAGGGTGAAAATGAACAAACCAATAAACAAATCAAGTGGGTCTATGAGTATAATGATCAAGTTTAAGCCTAAAAATTATTTAAAATTTTATATTTTCAAATGATTTTCAGAATAGTTTAAGTACAGCATTCCCTGGGGAGTCTGATGCGATTGTCTAGATTTCCTTATTCTGCCTCAGTGAGGAAACTGAGCAGTGTATGTGGAACCTGAGGCCACATCTGACCTCTCTTGCTTGGCTTTGTGGCCCCCAGTATAACTGTCACCACAAGCGGTAATGCCCCTTTGGCATCCAAGCCCCATATCGTTAAGACAATGAAGTAGGAAATTATATAAAATAGAAAATGTTTGTGGAACACATGGCTAATGATCCAAATGGAATGCAAGAGTTATTTTTATTTAGAAAAGAAGAAGTTTCTGTAATTCTCTTGCTTGAAAATCTTCATTGGTTCCTCATTGGCTACATCTGAGGTTTTCAGACTCAATCTCATGGAATGAGCATCAGTCTGATATAAAAGTTTTAATAATATCAAAGCTAAAGGAAAAATAAAGGTAATTGTTGGGAGTTTTTTTTTTCATAGAGATAAATTTACTCACTGAAATGACTGGGTTTTTTTCCCCTGGGATTATATCCTTCCTACTCTTTGGTATTTTTAAAAAATCCTTTCCCTTATGAAATCCTGATATTTATTTGCAAATGTCAGTTTGAAAAAAATGATTTAATTTGGCCAACTAAAAGCTTGGCCATCCTAAAATGTCTTTGAAATTTACTGGTCTGTAAAATTCAAAATTCTAGGAATAACTGTCCTATAAGATGTTGATTACCTTCTTATTATGGCATCTAAGCCCTATCCCAGTCCAGTCCAGTCCTATTTTCCAATGTCATCCTTCTCCATTTTAAACCCAGGAATTCTGGGATGGAGATACACTTAATAGGTTATATTACACACTTCCACATGTTGTCCTTCTGGAAAACTCCTAATTAACCTTCAAACTAAGGGGAAAAAAATACCACCTTCTCTGGGAAGCCTTCCCTGACAGCCCCATCCGGATTGCCCAGGAAGAGACTGGGGCTCACTCCTCTTACTGCTTCCAGGCGTGGCGCTGGCCACATGATATTATAATGATGTGTGTTCTTGACTGCCCCATCTAGAGTGAGATCCTTAGGACAGGGATTTTTTTTTTTTTTCTGGTTTATTTCCTTATCCCCTGCATCTAAGCCTATAGTTGACACATAACAGGTACATAATAAATGAAGGATTGGATTTTGGATGGATGAGTGATTAAATGATATCATTGTCTTGCTTTTCTACATTCAATTAGTAACTTAAAAAGAAATACGGAAGTGCCTGCTAGGAAATAGCTTTATTAGTGCCCTGATGGTTGCATAGTATAAAATACAGCCTTTATTTATAAATTGTTTAAATCCAATTAGAGAAGACGAAGAATCCACAAGGAAAATGTTATATAACCAGTACACAAAATGATCAAAGATCAGGGCAGTGCACATTATGTGCGCATCAATGGAAGTGATGTCATGGAGGCAATAGGGTGAGTGTTTTCTACTTTCACAAGGAGACTATGTTACAGTTTGCATTGGCCAGAGGATTTCAGGAGGATGTACAAATACTATGAATCCCCTTTGCTACACAGCCAAGGCCACACAAAATTGGGACTCCTGTTATCTCTCCCAAAGCTGCTGTCTCCATTCATTTCACAACTCCTTGACTGTTTATACCTTGCCTCATCCCACACTCTTGGCACTCAGGATGCTTTTCTGTCTCTGATCCTTCAGGTTTTCCTCCCCAACTGTAATTGATACTTGCTGGTTGATTTTGCAGCCTCCCATAAAGGCCTAGAGTAAATAACCCATCTGGCATTTTCTAGCCCAATCTTTTTATTATTGACAAGAAATGTGAGACCTAGGTTGGTTATAACTCAACAATTCATATGAGATCCTCTGCTATCACCATTAAGGTTCTACCTCCAAAGTCTTCCCATCCTTTTATTCTGTGTGTACGTGGAGCATCTCTAAGACGTTCAGAGTAAATTAAAATGGGAATTTCTCTGAATTGAGCTTTGTTGCTTCCATGAAAGCTTGGTCACGGACATGTTCACCTGAGGGCAAAGGATCTATAACTTAATTGCAGCAAGTGTGAAGAAGTGGATTTTCTTTCATATGGATTCTAGTTGGTTTTGCTCTTACACTTTGTTTTTTATTTAAAAATTGAAATATTAAGTAGAAACAAAAAGGAAAAAAAGGAAGACCCTGAGAAAACTGCACAATGAAAGTTACATCATAAAGAGGCTGCTTGAGTTCTATGCTATAGATAGTATGAGAACCTTTTCTGGTCTCAGATGCCTCATAAGTAAATTTAGGCAAGATCTTATCCAGCTTCTAAATTCTCTGTAAATTCTCTAAATTTACAGAGATGTTATATTAATTCTTCTTAAGTTACCTAGTAGTACATGCTTAATTTCAGAAATTCAAGCTACACACATGTAAATAAAATATAAACTCAAAGTGTTTTTGTTTATGTATACCTATGCCCACATGAATGTATATACTTACACACACACACACACACACACACACATTCGTATTCAGACATGTAAGACACTGATCTTCCTTTATTTTAACTTACTCGTAGGGTATCTTTTAGACTGGCTTCCCTAAGTCCATGGACAAAAACAAAAAAACCTTTCATTCTTCCTAATTTAGTCTATGGTAGGTGATATACAAATATTACTTATAGAATTAAACTCCATAGAATCTTAGCAATTAATTTCAAGTAAATAACTATTTTCATTTCTATTTGCAATAAAGTGAAAAAAAATCTAAGGTAATTTTCATCTTTATTCAAGTCTTAGGTTTACTTTATTTTTTCAAGCAGCATTTACATGATTTTGTTTAAACCAATTTGTACCCTATTTACATTTACTGAGATGGGACATAAGTTCCAGCTTTCCACTATTTTGTTTTTACTTTTGGGTGAAATCTTAGTTGTTTAATGAGCTTCAATATTTATATTTAGTTAAAGCCCTGTGATCATTTATAACCAGATGAGACAGCCATGGGAAGATAAATTGATAATTTATTCCTCCTGCATTAGGGAAACAGTTCTTGTATTTACAATATGCTGAGCATAGCAATTCCCTGCCTAGCTGCCTAATATTTGTGTACATTTTTATGGTAGAGTGTGACTTTCAAATTAAAAATGATTTGTTGCAAGAATATTGACTAGGAAATGCATCCTGAGAAAAGACAGCAGAGAAGAAGTAATGAGATTTTTCACTACCCCTAGCCCAGGGCTATTCAATAATTTTTCTTCTTTAAAGCTAAGAGGAAGAAAGAGAGCCTCAAACTGAGTGGCAGATGTTAAGTCAGGAAATGGGAAACTCTGCCGTCCCCAGAGCTTCGAGTCATCTCCATGACCTTTGTGGCCTTGTTGAAAGGCTTTCTCTGAATTGAATGACAACATGGAGGCCGTGGGTAAGATTGCAAATCAGAGAATGCGGGTCTGAATGGGAAGCTGTGACCCTTGCCCTGGGTGGTAGTTCAGACCTGGGTTAGGATGAGGTATGGGATTGCGCTTCTAGATTGCAATCCAGCCAGGAAGGGCTTTGCAGTGCTGGGTGGTCTGGCAGTGTCTGAGGTCTCTCCACAAAACGGAGAACCTAGGAAACTTAGCATGCTCCTACCCTGGTTCCTGCTCCGCATCTCTGCTTCTATCCTCCAATCTTTCCTTCAGTGCATCCAAATTGGCATCCAGGACTCAGGCACCATTGGATCCAGATGTTTTCTAGAGTCAGCGTGGCCATGCAATGTAGACAACTACAGAACCCATCAGAGAACCACTCCTACCTCGCACTTCAGGGCATTTACACAATGACATGACTCAGAATGGACGCAAAACCCCTGAAGAAAAAGGACACCGATCGGTATGGATGCAAGGGACAGAAAAGACAGTTCTGAGCACATGGCTTTTTAAGGTAGGCCTTTGAATGCCAGTTTTTGTTTAAGTACTGCAAAGAACAATGAAATAATACTGTAATGATTTAAGCTTTTTAGTAGGAAGTTCAAGAAATGTTTTTATGTGTTTTTTTGAAAAGATGCCAGTTACCAAGTCTAGGCAATTTTTTAAATCTTCTTCATTAAACTTGGTTCATTTTTTCAAAACCTGCATCTTCTATAATTTATCATACATTGAACCTCTTCTCTCTCTCCGACTGCATTTATGCAATTTGCATGATCTTTTGTCCCCCCATCCTTGCTTCTTAACCTGGTAACCCATGGAATATGTGCCTTTTCGCAGCTTTCTCTGCACCTCCTTGTGTGTAACCTGCTGCCAAGCAGACAAAAACATTATTTATCACATCGGGGCAGGTTTTCACTGCTGATAAGTATCAGCTGTCTGGAGAGCAGGCATAGAGAAGTTACACAAGCAGTCTCCATGAAGACAAGAAAACATAGAGGAATGAGGACTGCTAACAGGACATTTCACTCAGAGGGGCCAGCATGCTTTCCCAGCCAGGAAGAAGAAGACATAGGGGGAACTCTAAGAAAGAAACAGAATCTCAAGGAAGGATGAGGGAGAAAAGGAGACACATCTCAGAATGTGGCATGGTGATTTTATTTGAAGTGATTGGGCTTAGAATAATAACACTGGCAAGGCCATCAGCTCTTAGGAGGTTTCTTGAGGCGTAACCTGTCATTTTGCTTTGATCAGGTTCTGTTGATTTTGGAGAGGCGATGAAGCACGTTCCCACCCAAGGGGATGGGATTTATTCCAGGAAGTCATCCTTGAACATTGACTGTTATACTTTTATCAGAATAGTTGTCATAATTGTCTCTTTTTTTGTCTATTTGTCTATCACTAGGGAAATAATAACCAGCATCATTCATATGTGTGTGTGTGTGTGTGTGTGTGTGTGTGCGCGCGCGCGCGCAGGAGAGGCACTGAAGAAAAGAAGGGATGAGAGGGCCCAGGAGATTGAAAGAGCAATGGCACAGGCAGTGATGATGAGACACAGGGATGAAGGCACTTCAGACTGCAAAGAGCACAGTTCCTTGTGATGACTACATTGGGTGCGCAGCCAGGGTAATGGGAAGCAAGAACAGAGGAGAGGTCAAAATCATAGAGAATCAGCAGGTAAAAAGGATTCAAGACAAAGTGTTGAGGTTTGTCCATACAGAGTGATTGGGAAAAAAAAAAAATGGGAAAACACAGGCAAAAATTCAAACGATGTAGGAGATGTAAAATGAAAAGTCAAAATTTCCCATCCAAACTTCCCATCCCCTTCTGCCACTATGGAGGAGTTCATTATTAAAAATATACTCATTTTGGTGGTGTTACAAATCAGTACGGTACTTAATCATTGCAAGGAGCTGGGGTGCTCAGGAGATGGTGGTGTTAGGTTTCTTGATCTCGGTGCTGATTAT
Organism: Eulemur rufifrons; assembly: GCF_041146395.1. Classification (NCBI taxonomy): domain Eukaryota; kingdom Metazoa; phylum Chordata; class Mammalia; order Primates; family Lemuridae; genus Eulemur; species Eulemur rufifrons. The sequence continues at coordinate 64,217,380 of NC_090983.1, read as the reverse complement.
ACTGTTGTATTGAGTTTGTGCAAATTCATCAAACTTTGTACTAATTTTTTGGACTATATTCTACTTAAATAAAAAAGTTGATTTACTTAAGGTATATTCATTTTAAATATTTCAGACTTAACAATAAGATATTAATAACGATGCAATAAACACAAATACCTTTATATTCTCTACTCGATTTAAGATATAAAATATTACAAAGGCCCTGTGCATCACCTGAGTACATTTCTTCCTCCCATCTCCAGGTGGCCACTATCCTCATTTTGTAGTTTTTCTTTCCCATATATTTATACTTTTATCAAATACAATTGTATTCCCTGAGTGCTTTATGGTTTCATTCTGTATGTATCTCTCCTCAACTAGTCTTTCTATTCAATTGAGGTGAAATTAACATAACATAAAATTAACCGTTTTAAAGCTACAATTAAGTGGTATTTAGTGTATTCACAATGTTGTGTAACCACCAGCTGTCTCTAGTGTCAAGACGTTGTGATTACCCCGTAAAAACACCCCATATTCATTAAGAAATCACTGCCCATCTCCCCCTCCTCCCAACTCCTGTAAACTCTAATCTGCCTTCTTTCTCTATGGATTTGCGTATTCTGGATATTTCATATAAAAGGAATACAATATGTGAGCTTTGTTGTCGGGCTTCTTTTATTTAGCATAAAGTTTTCAAGGTTTGTCCAAGTTGTAACATGTATTGGAACTTCATTCCTTTTTGATTAAATCCATCCTAGTGGGTGTGAAGTGGTATCCCATTATGGCTTTGATTTGCATTTTCTTAATGATCAAAGATGTTGAATACCTTTCCATGTGCTTGTTTGCTATTAGTATTTAATATATCTTCTTTGGAGAAATGTTTATTCAAGTCCTTTGCTCATTTTTAAATTGCATTATTTGTCTCTGTTATTGAGTTGAAAGAGTTGTTTATATATTCTGGATACTAGTCAGATATATGACTTGCAATTATTTTCTCCTATTCTGGGGGTTGCCATTTCACTTTCTTTAAAATGTCCTTTCACACACAAATGTTTTACATTTTTATCAATTTTATCTTTTGTTTCTTGTGCTCTTAGTGTCATATCTAAGAAGGCTTTGCCTAACACATAGTCATGAAGATGTACTCCCATACTTTCTTTTCAGTTTTTTATTTTATTTTTATTGACACATGATAATTTTACATATTCATGGGATGCAGTTTTGATACATTTATACATTGAGAAAAAAATCAAATCAGGGTATTTAGCATAACCATAAACTCATATGTTTATCATTTCTTTATGGTACAAACATTCAAAATCCTCTTTTCTAGCTATTTGAAATGTAAAATATAATATTGTTAGCCATAGTCACCCTTACTCCCATACTTTCTTTAAGAATTTTATGGTGTTAGCCCTTACATTTAGGTATATAATCCATTTTTAATTAATTTTTGTATGTGAGGAAGGGCCTCAACTTCATTCTTTTGTATATGGCTATCCAATTGTCTCAGAAGAAAGAAGACTATCCTTTTACCATTGAATTGTCTTGGCAACCTTATTAAAAATCAGTTGACTATCTTTGTGTCAGTGCCATTCAATCTTTTTTTTTTTTTTTTTTTTGAGACAGGGTATCCCTCTGCTGCCCAGGCTAGAATGCATTGGCATTGTCATAGCTCACTGCAACCTCACACTTCTGGGCTCAAGCAATCCTTCTGTCTCAGCCTCCCAAGTAGCTGAGACTATAGGCAGGTGCCACCATGTCTGGCTGATTTTTCTATTTTTTTGTAGAGACAGGGTCTTACTCTTGCTCAGGTTGGTCTTGAACTCCTGACCTCAAGTGATCCTCCAGGATTGGCCTCTCAAAGTGCTAGGATTACAGGTGTGAGCCACTGCACCTGGTCGCCATTCAGCCTTGATTACTATAGGTTTGTATTAGATTTTGAAATTGGGAAAACCTGAGCTCTCTACCTTTCTTGATCCTTTTTCAGATTGTTTTTGGCTATTTCAGGTCCCTTGAGTTTCCATATAAATTTCATGATTAGCTTGTCAATATTTGCAAAAGCTCAGCCAGAATTTTGATATGGATTACTTTGAATCTATTGATTAATCTGGGGAATATTGCCATCTTAATATTAAGTCTTCTGATCCATCAACTTGGAATGTCTTTCCATTTATTTATATCTTCTCTAATATCTGAACAATGTTTTACACTCCTTTGTTAAATTTACTTCTATTTTATTGTTTTTGATGTCATTATAAATGTAATTATTTTCTTAATTTTGTTTTTGGATTTTTTTCATTGCTAATGCATAGTAATACAATTGATTTTTGTATATTGAGTATGTGTACTGCAGATTTGAACTCATTTATTGGTTCTAATATTTTTTAGTGGATTTCTTAGTATTTTCTTTATACAAGATCATGTCATCTGCAAATAGAAATAGTTTTATTTCCTTCCTTTCCAATTTAGATGTCATTTGTTTCACCTCCTTACGTAATTGCCCCGGCTCTACCTCTGGTACAAAGTTAAGTGGAAATTGTGAGAGTAGATATCCTTGACTTGTTCCTGATTTTATGGAGGACTGTCATTTGTTTCCGCTCTAATATTTATTATTTTCTTCTCTCTGTTTGCTTTAGATTTAATTTGCTCTTCTTTCTAGTTTATTAAGTTGAAAGTTTAGTTTAGGCTATCAATTTAAATATTTTTGCTTTCCAATATTTGTATTTAATGCTACAAATTTCCCTCTCAGCACTGCTTAGCTTCCTCCCACAAATCTTGATATTTGCATTTTCATTTAGTTCAAAATATTTTTAAATTTCCTTTGAGGTTTCTCTTTAACCCATGTGTTGTTTGGAAGTGTTTTCCTTCATTTTCAAATATTTGGCAATTTTTCAGATATCTTTCTATTAGCGTTTTCTAGTTTAATTTTGTTGTGGTCAGAGAACACACTTTGTATGATTTCTATTATTCGAAATGTGTTAAAGTTTTGGTATAGCCAAGAACATCGTGTATCTTATTGAATATTTCATGTGTACTTGAGAATATGTACTCTGCTGCTGTTGAGTAAAGTGTTCTATAAATATCAACCACATCAAGTTAGTTGATTGCACTGTTCAGGTTGTGTATATTCCTACTGATCTTCTGCTTATTTGTTCTGTCAATTTTCAAGAGAAGAATGTTGAAGTCTCCATTTATAATTGTGGGTTTGTTTATTTATCCTTTCAGGTATATCAAGTTTTTGCTTCATGTATTGTGAATATCTGTAGTTAGGTAAATACCCATTTAAGATTTTCCTGTCTTGGGGAGAATTGTTTCTTTTATCATTATGTTGTACCTATCTTTATCCCTGTTGATCTTCCTTGCTCTGAAATCTACTTTGACTAAAATTAATACAGCTATTCTAGTTTTCTTTTGATTACTGTTTGCATGGTATATCTTTCTCAATCTTTTTACTCTTAATCTTTGTATGTCTTTTTTTAGGCCACTTAAAGGAGTTTAATTCTGTCTAAATCTTTAAAGTGAGTTGATTATAGACAGCATATAATCTATACATTTTCAATGTATATACATGACTATATTGTCCATATGTCTATAGCTTTCTATCTATAAAAATCAATACAACTAATTTATTTTCCTTACATTTTTCTTAATAAAGTCAATGTCCTTTTCTCCCCTAAGTGCATTTAATCATTGGACTATAACAGAACTTTATAAACAGTTTCCTTTGGTTTTCTCAGAGTCACAATATTTGTTTCCTAAAGTCACTTACTTCAGAAACACTTATTTAATATTAGACATCACAGCCATATTGATTACATGGCTTAGGGGGCCAGAGGAGCCCAGGAGGATAAAAGTGCTTAAACAGAAGAACTTTGAGTTTCAAGAAACTTTTCCTAAATCCAGAAAAGAATACTTCATTATCGGTGGTGATTGTGTCCTAACATAACAATGATTGGGACTGAGTACAAGCGCAGAGTTGATGAGATCAAGTTCAACTCTCTCAATTCACAGGCAAGGAATCTGAGACTAAGAGCTACTTGGCTAAATTTCCATATATCAGATCCTATTTTCCTCTAACTTTTGGCGGAATGGAGTTAGTCACATTATTACATTGTTGGTATGATTATTTCACCAGTGAGATCCATCCCAGCAGCTGTTCAGACTGATACTTGTGAGTGTCCATGGGAAGAAAAGAGAAATTGCTTTCTGTGCAAGGACCTACCCTTGAGGTGTGCACCACGTGTCTAATCTTTTATTCAGCTATTTCTTGACACTCTTGAATAAGCTTTCAGATCTTGCAATTTTTAATCTTGAATTAAAATTCCCAACTTGTATTTTGCAATTTCTATTTAGAGCGCTTTAAAAAAAATTAAACTAGAATTCTCTTTGTTCCCAAATACTTTATCTGCCAGCTAGGAGATTTTACTCATAAAAATCACTATTACTTAGCAATGCAAAACTAATGTTGCAAGTTTGCTTTCTCTGGGCAAAGTTATTAACAAAGGCCTAAGAACTTTAGGGTCAGTTTGATTTGATTAAAAAAAATCCAAAATTTAAAAAATAAAGATTACTATTTTGGAAACTGAATTGTCTTCCTAAATATATTTTAAGGTTTAAAACCTCTTTTTTAGATATCTTAAATTTTTTTATTCTCATCATCTGTGATGCCAGCAAATTTAAAAGGTCTTTAATTTAGAGAAAACAATCACCAAACATTTGCAGTACTTTTCTTTTCAAATGTGTGAATTGTTGGTTCTAATTCAAGGTGGTTCTTAATTTGTCCAAAAACACTTGTGAGCCCGTGCTGTTTCAGGATCTCCCCACAGTCTAATGACAGTGTGAGTATGTCTTTCCGTTATTACAGGAACTCTATTTTACAAAGTGCCTTCAGTAGGATTCTGGGACTTCACTGTAGGTTAACAGTGGGGCTCTCACCATTTAGCATTCTTTTCTCCTAATGAAAAGAGTCTGAACCCTTGAACTCTGTCAGGGACTTAGACATGTTCCCCGGGCCTGATTTTCATCCTCAGAAAATGGAGGTCAGATACATGTCAAGAATAAAAGAAGAGTCAGATTAGAGTGGTTAAAGACTTTGCACACACCCAGATGATGTTAATGTGTTGACCATAATATCTGAAACCTGCTAGGCACTTGAGGAGTGAGCAGATGAACAAGTGAACGAAAGAGTAAGTAATGAGAAAACATGACAGAAATATTCAGGGAAGCGATTGTCTGTGTGTGTGGTAAAACATCTTACCTTTAGTGTGTTCACCTGGGCTAAATGGAGATTGTTAGGAAAAGTGTAACACTGCCCCAACCTGCTCCCTTTTCAAGTGACAAGGGCAGTGTCATTCGATAATGCCTTGTTCGTAAAGAATAACTACTGGAAGTAACTTACGATTATAGGAATTTCATGATTTCTTATTGAAATGCAGCTTTGATTATTACCTCCTTTACGGATGATAGCATCTGTGCACTTTACACCCTCATTTGTACGTTTTGATAAACATGTGAAACGACATAAGGGGGGCAAGTCACGTTTGTTTTCAACTTCTGTAGTTACAATTACAGTGAGCTCACAAGCTCAGGTGTGCAAGACACATTTTCTCTATTTTCTCTAACTAAACTTAATTGATGACTCTAAGCATTAATTCTATTAGATTGGCAGAAAAGAGAGACGTTCTAGGGGTTTTGTGGGATTTTCCCCAGGCCCTTAGTCCCTGGGGATTTGCCAAGTTTCTGGGAATTTACACAGTGCCCAGATTTGGAGGGAGGGGAGGGTGCTACTTACCTTATTTCAGTCATTACTACCCACCGAATGCTATCGAGATGTCCCTCATTCCTGTCTGTATGATCTCATTAGGTCCAGAGCTGCCCCCACACATTCACGCTCGAGGCCCAGGAGTCTCTGGGTGAGGTTGTCCAAAGTCCCACTTTGCTAGGTGTGTGCCCTGCTCCCTTTCCTCTTTGGGGTCTTCCTCGGTGGGGGTGGCCAGCACCCTGGTGCCCCTTTCGGGATGCACCTTCTCTCTCTCATCCCAGCCCCCGCTGCACTGCCCTTCACTCCTCTGGCCACTCCTCCTGCCGCTCCTCCACCCCAGAAAGAACTGTCTCTCCCTGCATGAAAGAGAGGAAGGGGAAGAGAAACAAAGAAAGCAAAACAAAAATAAAAAACCCAAACAAAAATTTTTAAATCCATAAATTAAGATCTCAAAATAGCAGTGTAATCAGGTCAAGAGCAAAGGTCTGAATGGGAGCTAATGTTATTGAGCATGTTCTATGGCCAGGACCTCCGAGTCCTTCAGAGGCCTGACCTCATTTCATTGTCACAACCAGACTGTGAATGGATATATTTATCCCTTTGGTACAGCCGGGAACCTGAGGATTAGAGAGATTAAGTAACTGTTCAATATTAAATTTGAAGCCAGGTTGTTTAAAATTCTGAATTCCATTCTTTCCTCTATTTACTTTGTTCCACTTGACAACCCCACAAAAATGGTCAGTAAAAGCTAATTAGAAAATGAGATATTTGGAAAGATAGTTATTTGGAATTCTATTAGACCAGCTAAAATCTGTATGGGGACAATTGGGTTGAGAACTGGGGAGTAAAAGTTGTGGTCTAAAATGACGTGGACCTAACTCTTTGCGGAACACACAAAACCAAGTTGCTCAATCCGGTGTCCCTCAACTGGAGAGCTGAGAAACAAACTGGCTCAGTACAATGGACACTGCTCGGCAATTAAGAGGAATGAACTGCTGAGACACTCAACAATGTGGAGGAATCTCAAATGCCCTGTTACAAGTGCAGAGAGCCAAATGGGAAAGGCCGCATAATGTGTGATTCCATTTATATGACACTCTGGATAAGGCAAAACTGTAGGAACTCTTTCCTATTTTGATTGAGGTGGTGGTTACGTGACTGTGTATTTGTCAAAAACTGTAGAACATTAGACTGACTGGGTGAACAATACCATATGTAAATTATATCTTAATTTTTAAAATGGCAGGAAAAAAACGCAAAGTTGTTTAGTATTCAGTGCTTTACTAACCTCATTAGAAATAGCCTAACTTACAATTTTGGGATGTAACTTGGAAAACAGAATGGATTCAGTCCCTTAATAACCAACTTCCTCTTAATATTATATCTATGACCCACAGAAACCCAAGGGTGCCCTAAATACCATATTTCCTCAACTAAATAGCATACTTCTTACAACCAATGATATGAGCAAATCACCGGTTGCATGCAGATCAATAAGTTTTGATATAGTTGTTATAATATTACCTACAAATGTATAAAATGTACAAAATTAGCCTTTGAGCAATTCATATTGACCTTTAATTAAACTTAGATTTGTTGAGTATCGTTTAAAATGCTCTCAAAATGATTACATGGCTACTTGTCACTATTTGACTGACACCTCCTAGGCAATTCAAGTTACAACAGTAGAAATTGCCAAATCCTGCATAAACAAAACATTTCAAAGCTAGGCGAGTTTGGAGGTCATCTATTGATGTACATGAAGAATCATCACTCAAGTCCTGAATGTTTACCCTTAGTAGGACAATATCAGGTCAGAAGAAGACAGCCAGCTTGGTGGATTCACACTGGGAAGGACACAGAGTTTCTTATGAGAGAGAAAAAGAAATCCGGAAAGCAGGAGTGAAGAGAAGGGAGAAGAGAACAGCCCACTGGGGATGGCTTTAGACGGATTTAGGGAGCTGTTTGGTTTTGTTCTGTTTGGTGGAGATCAGGACAGAGAAGGAGTGAGAGAGAGATGGAGAAAGAGTATTTAAATATGTTTTCCTCTGTAATATAAATAAAACCCTTTTTTGGCATTTTTAAAAGATTGCACTAAAGATTTAAGTTGCTTTTTGATTATTTCTGAACTTTAAGATTGGTTTTTCTTTGGAAGGTGACACCATGCCAAGATGGGCCGTGAAGAGGCTCAACTTTTCTGAATAGCATATCTGTCAAAAGCTTTGGGCTGACTTTCAAGGAAAGCTGTTTAACTTCCAGTGATATGTAATTTAATGAAGGAAAAATATGAAGCTATTAGTTTAACCAAATAGAAAATGCAGAAGAAACTGATATTTTTCAATATCCCTCAGATTTATTCTGTCAATCTTCAAGGGCTAAAGAAACCAAAATGATGAGTGTTGCTTATAAAAAAACAGCTTGTCACCGTGACGCCAGGCACACCTGTCAGGGGCTGAACGTGAATCCAGAGGTTCCTCAGAAAATAAATCTTCGAGTCACTACACTGAAGAAAAAGGTTTGTCTCTAATTATAAGGATATATGAATATTTTTATCAGATATTAAAAGTGTATATTTGCACAATTAATTTATGGACTTTCCTCCTGAAAAACTCGTATTAAATCTATGATGTGTCTTACAATTTATGGCATCTTAGAATTGGATTCTAAAGATATTGCAAAAGCAATTTTCCAGTTACCATGTTTTTCACTCAAGAGATCCTCAGAGATATTTGACTAGCATATTTTTGGGGGTCCCACCCATGTTTTTCAATATTATTCTCATGATCTCCAAACATGCTGTACTCTTCTGATTTTATATATTCCAAAACTTTGACTAGGACCCCATGTAAGAAATTATATGATATGATGTAATACACACACACACACATTTTCTCAACCTTTTTGCCCTGGTTTTACATGCTTTATTGGGAGTATGTGTGTATGGTAAAGGAGTTAGTAGGGGGGAAAGAGAAGTAGGAGGAAGAAGAAGGACAAAAAATGCTGACAGGTGTGTCCTGGTTTCCCAGAGTATGGTCCTGGGCACCTGCCTTCAAGTATAACGTGTGAGAGACAAGAGAAGTGACAATGAAGTAACAACATGCATTGCTCTGGCTGGTGGAGTTGCTCTTTCCTTATGGGTTTGGCAGGCTTTGCTGCTTGCAGTCTTGGAACCTGCTTCCTTCCCTGTCCATGTGGTTTGTGAGTAATCCACAAGTGATCACAGTCAGAGCAAGACCTATTTCAGGGAATTCAGGGATGTCTGTCCCCTGCACCAGTGGCTACTGACATTTCAACTGCCAGAGCAGGGGTGTGGGAAAATATAGGCTTATTTGAGTGGCTCAGCAGTGCCTTGGGAAATTCTCTGTTGCAGGAAGAATGTCTCTAAGCCACCCGTATGCTTGGTTTTTAGGTGCCTTTGATTTGTACCTTGCACTCTCGCTGGTCAGATGCATTTATATTTGAAGGGAGCAATAAAGATTGAATTAGCTCTGTAATTTTAAAAATTCATTAATTTTTCTGAATTCTAAATTATAAGACTTGTCTCTGTTTCCTTGAATATTAACAGTTCATCAGTATTTAATTACTTGCTAAGTATGCACTCCTACCCAGGAAAATCACGATTAAAGCGAGAACTCAAAAACCAAGAAAATCTGACCCCCTAGGTTAAGGCAAGTGTCATGTGTTCTTGATATCAATGGGGATAAACTAAAGAGATCAAAGACTTACTGTGATCCTAAGTGGGAGGATTCTGGCATTTGTTTATCATTTACTCAGCAAGTGGCTGCGCCAGGCATTGTTCTGGGTGTTGGATTTACAACAGGTGCAGAGCACGCACCCAAATCTTGGTTCACATACTGCTCTGGTGTAGGAAAGATGCATGGTTGAAGTCAGTAGAGTGCTGTATGCAAAGCATGTTTCACAATGAACTTCTCTGAGTTCATTTCTTGAGGAATTTCATTCATTACATTTTGCCAGTTGCTCATTATTTTTCTTTATAAATGAATTGGCTAAGTGACATGCATTAGGTACATAACATTTTTAAACCTCGTGAAGCTTATTTCTGGTAAACATAAGCATTTGCATTGCATACAGGGAATCATAATGGCAAGCTGAAGTTGTTATAGCAACAATGAGAACACTTCAAATATTCAGGAACCATCGTTTTTCAAGAGTAAATGATACAATTAATGTTTGATTCTATATTGTTTACAGACTTCCTTGCAACTCATAGCTCTTCACATGTCAGTCCTAACAGACGGAAAGGTAATTCTACGGGACTGAAACAATAATTCAAATATTGGTGTATGGAGCTGCTTTCAAAAACCTTGACAGGCTTTTTTTTACCCATGATAGATGTATACCTCTTTTATTGTAACAAAACTTGAGAAATTGCATATAAAAAATGAAAATTTTCCATTTCTTCAGAGGGCATCTGGAACATGCTCATAAAGATTTTTATACACAACAAAGTGGATCACAGAACAACAGAAGAGAGTAGCTCTTGTGGACTGTGGAATCAAGTGGGCTGGATTTGAGTCCTGGCTCTGCAAGCTTACAGCTGGGTGAACTTGGGAAAGTTAATTCTCTTCTTTTTTTTTTTTTTTGTTTTTTGGTTTTTGTTTTTTGAGACAGAGTCAGTGCCGTGGCGTCAGCCTAGCTCACAGCAACCCCAAACTCCTGGGCTCAAGCAATCCTCTTGCCTCAGCCTCCCGAGTAGCTGGGACTACAGGCATGCACCACCATGCCCGGCTAATATTTTCTATATATATTCTTAGTTGTCCATATAATTTCTTTCTATTTTTTAGTAGAGATGGGGTCTTGCTCTTGCTCAGGCTGTTCTCGAACTCCTAAGCTCAAATGATCCACCTGCCTCAGCCTCCCAGAGTGCTAGGATTATAGGCGTGAGCCACCGCACCCGGCCTAATTCTCTTCTTACTGCCTCAGTTTCCCCATCTGTAAAATGGAGACAGTAAAGTACCTACTTCATGGGGTTGTTGTGAGGTTTAAAGGAATTAACGTGCATTAAATAAAGGGTTTTGCCCAGACTAAGTGTGATGCAAATGTTTTGCTCTTCTTCTGTCTTTGAGAGATCATCTGGTTCAGGTGTCTGCATTTCAGTGGGATTTGGTGTCAGCAAGGTAAGGATGTTAGTTGCCCATTTTCTTTACATTCTCTATGGAACAAAGAAATGAAATATATGGGAATATTTATTTTATCCAGATTTTTTTTTAGCAGAGCCTGGTTCAAAAAGTCATTTATATTGGCTTCAGTGGCCCCTCAGTTCTTGCTTGGAGGAGAGTTAGGGGTGAAATGATGGGAAGTAGCATGGCATTGTGGAGGAAACAAGGCATTCGGAACCAGGCAGACACAGCTCAAATCTAAGCTCTGTCACAGACAATGACTTAACCACTTTACCACCTGCAAATGGCAGCGATAATACTTACCTCTTAGGGCTGTGAGATTAAATGCATGTACTTAGCACATCCTAAAGGTCAACAAATGTTTGGATCCTGTCTGGGTGAACAGTCCTAAACCTTTCTTTGAGCCTAAGTGGCCAACTTCTGACCCACATAGACCTGCCCTGCTCCTCATGCCCCTCCCCCCACCTTCCACAAACCTCACAAACCTCTACAGACACACAGCCAATTCAAGCAGGAGTCAGACCTTTAATAGGCTGACCTACAACCTGTAAGGTCAATTGGCATGAAAAGCTCTCTTCAAACAGAAACAATGAGATCAGCTTGGCCAATCAGAACCTGTTTCACTAAAAAAATTGAAGTGAGATTTAAGACAGGAATTAGCAGAAGCTAAAGAGCCCAGGGTTTGAGGTGATCAGGCCCACAAATATGTTGAAATGATGAGGAAGCAGAGTCTAAAAGCTGGCACAGACTGTGAGACAGAACAGTGGACTGAATGTGTCTCCCTAAAATCCGTATGTTGAAATCCTAACCCCCAGCAGGATGCTATTAGGAAGTGGGGCCTTGGATAGGCGGTTAGGCATAACGGTGGAGCCCTCATGAATGGGTCTAGTGCCTCATAAAAGGGACACAGGATAGCTCAGTTGCCCTCTTTCTGCCATGTCGGGATACCACAAGAAGGCTGCAGTCTGCAACCTGAAAGAGAGCCCTCACCAGCACTGGACCGTGCTGGCACCCGGGTCTCAGACTTCCAGCCTCCAGAACTGGGAGAAATCAATTTCTCTTCTTTACAAGCTACCCAGCTTATTGTAGTTTTTTATAGCAGCCCAATCTGATTAAGATAAACAGGGAGATATTTAACGAAAAAATAGTTGGCAACTCTAGGATCAGGAAAAACAAAGGCCAGAGAGTCGAGTCCTTTTGACGGCATTATCCTAACAGTGGAGGTTCGTTCATCTCCGAAGGCTGACCCTCCACAGTTCCCATTCTTCCCACGGGACTAGAGGGTTATCATTCTATGGGTTTCCAAGAAGGCCTAGCCTGATGGTGGAGGTTCTTTTCTTGTTTTATGCATTTCTTTTTTGTTTTGTTTGTTTGTTTACCTATGTCTATTTTTAATGTTAGGATAAGCCCCTATTTTACTTGGAGTCACTTAAGTAAGTCCCTGTTTCTCTTTCCTCCCAAGTTAACATTGTACCAAGAAAAAGAATGTGACCAATATTGAGGAGAGATGGCCACTGAGTGTGGAGTCCCCTGTTGCCTGTGGAATTGGCCTGCTGTTTACTTCAGGGTCCCAGCTTGGCTAGCCTGTTTGTATAAGGATCAGTAGAAATTGGCTTTCTAAGCTTGACCATTAGATTTCAGATCCTCGTAGTCACTAGCTCACTGTCCTTACAACTTTTAATTTTTTGTTCCCTTACACAGGGGGGCACTGTATAGAGATAGTAAGAGCATGGCTCTACAGTCAGATTTCTTGGATTTAATTTCTGCCTCTACCACTTACCAACTTGGGTAAGACTCTTAATGTCTCTATGGATCAGTTTCCTTACTACTATTATTATAATGCATGCTTAAGGATTATTGCTAAATATTATATCAGTCTTCTGTCAAAACATCTACTTGTTACAATTATTTGTTTACTTATATTTCCCTTATCAGACTCCTGGCTCCTTAAGAGCCCATGGAAATATACCTTTGTACTTCCATTACTTAACACATGGTAGACGTTGAATAAATTAAAATTCCCTTTTCAAAAACAATCTTCTTACAAAATATTTACCCTGCTATTTTTCATTCTCTGAACTTATACAGATTTTTAAATCTCTCTTTAACTCTTCTTCCGCATATGGACATAAACCTGTAGTACATATTATGCTTACTTTAATTATTCATTTACTCTATTAATCATTCTATGCTATTTAGTTAGCTTCAGTGCTGCAACTTTCAGGTGCTTTAGAACCCACCCTTTTTTCCTCCCATTTTTTTCTCCTCTGTTCTTACCCTAAAGTAATTATTGTGCTTATCATTCTTGAGTGTCTTTCTAACTGGATCTATCTGCTTCTCTGACTTAGCAAGGTCACTTTGAATTCCAATCCCATCTGTTAAGGAGTTCACTTTCTCTCCAGGTGACTACGTCAGCTAAATCAATGAGTTTCCTATTTCTTCAGCCAGGTCATTGATGAAAGTTAAAACATACAGCTTCTACCTCATTTACAAATAAGATGTTATTCTCCAAAGCTCTAAGATCGTGAGTAGATACATGAAAAGCAAAGTTCAGTGAGAGTAAGAGAAACTTTTGATTGTGAAAGTGAATGACTCCTCAGCTCAATAAATATTTGTTTAATTGTTCGGTGGCCTACAACCCAATATTTCAGCTTATTAAACCAAGATTTAGCCTCATGTAATTTTTATTTGGTTGCTTTAAAGTCTCCCTGAGCCTATCCCACACCTGAGTTTACATATGTATATCTACACCAGTAGATATACATAATGTCCTACATGCCGGTGCAAATCATAATTTAGCAAACTAGCGATTAAGAATACATCCTAGTATTAGTATGATTTCAATGAGCAACTCATAGACTGGGTAAGACTAGTTTGTATAGACTTTTACCAATAATTAGTACAGTCCTGATTTTAATTAAGTGGAACTCTAACAGGTATGTTGCTCTGAAGAAAAAAATAAACCAACAGATCAAAATCTTTTATTGTTTTATTTGATGCAAGTAATAACTCTATGTAATGTATTTGCAGATGAAAGGAAGTCGTTGTGGGTTTTAGTCTTGGAGAAATATGTCCTTATTAGGAATCAAAGACAGCTTCTTGAGTGAAGTTGTGCTCCAAAATACTTTGCCATGTTTAAAGGTGTGTTCAACCTTCTTGGTGTTTACCCAGGCAGTTCATGCCGCTTCACAGGTCACAGAACATGACCTGAGCTCTTCACCATTGGCATCCAAAGGTTTTCATCAAGTCCTCAGGAGAATGCCATTGCTTGCTCTTTCAGCCAAACAGACCTACAGCAGTTTGTTTATATGCTCACCTCCCAAACATTAGAAAGAATCATGACAAAGAAGGTAAAGATTTATAGTCATAGTTCCAATTTAGGCTGAGTTTTAGTGGATTAATTTGCTTCATCGAAAAAAGTCTTCTACGGAGACATGAAGACTTTTGTAAGCAGAAACTGAAAAGGTCTCAGGGGGCTTTCAGCCTGATGTTTTCCTTTGCCCTACTACGGCTTTTCCTTAGGTTGTAAATTCCAGCTTTCTAATGTCAGATTCCTCCTTTGTTGAGCTTTAAGGCATTTCTGGAATTACTCAGTAAAGGGACTTTGACAATCCCCTGCCCTGTTCTTAGGTCATAGAGCTGATTTATGGCTGGAGGAGGTTCTCTAAACAGTAGATGAAATTGATGAAATGTTATCCATTTATTAAAGTGGGTTCAGGAGTTCCTCCTGCTGATCAGTGGGGAGGGGGTCCTAAATATAATCAGCCCTTGGTGTATCAACTTATTGCTATTTTGTGAGTTTTACAGCAGGAAAATGAAAGTCACCCTAATAGAAATGGTTTAAGGGTAAAATCTGAAGAGTACACTGATGGTGTTACGGCAAGTTCTAACTCTGCTATTTCAGGTTGATGGCATAGAAACAGTTTCAGAAATGGCTGCCCCTATTAATGTAAACTCACAAATTCAGTATTTTTTCAACCAACATCTATTGACACTTGTCCATTCTATTCAGATACTGCTCTAGGTAGCATGAATATGCCAGAGAATAAGGCAGAAAACTCTCTGCCTGTGTAACTCCCTGGGGACAGACATTAAATAATAACAAATAAATATGTGCTAAAATGGCAAGTGGCATTGAGGGTTCTGAAGAATAAAGCACAGGAGGGGTATAGAGAATTGGGGTTAGTTGTCATTTTAAGTGTGTTCTAGTTTTCTATTGCTGCTCTAATGAATTACCATAAATTTAGTGGTTTAAAATAACTTGAATTTATTATCTTACAGGTCATAAGTTAGAAGTTTTACACTGGTCTCACTGGGCTAGCAGCAAGGCATCAGCAGGCTCTAGGAGACAGTCCCTTTCCTTGCCTTTTCCAGATTCTAGAGGCTTCTCACATTTCTTGGCTTGTGGTCCCCTTTCTCCATCATCAAAGCCAGCAACATCATGTCTTTCTGAACCTTTATTCACTGCACATTTCTTTCCAGCCACAGCTGGGAAAGGTTCTCCTAATTTAAGAGCGTAGGTGATTAGATCAGGCCCACCCAGATAATCCAGGACAATCTCTTTATTTGAAGGTCAGTTAATTAGCAACCTTAATTCCATCTACAACCTTAATTCCCCTTTGCCACATAAGACAACATAGTCACAGTTTCCAGGGGATTAGGGCATGGACATCTTTGGGACTCCATTATTCCTTCTACCACCAGGTACTTTAAATAGGTCTCTTCTAAGAGGTAACATCTTAATTAAGATGTGAATGAATGAAGACTCAACCCAAGTAAATATCTGGGGAGAGAGTGTAGTAGGCAAGAGCAACGTGTTGTTGGTTCTCTCTTTGAAAGAGAAAGAATGCATGTGGTTAGCCCAGAGTAAGGGAGATGAAGGGTGATTGACAAGGTCAGAGAAATAGGAAGGGATCAGATCAATTAGGACACCAGAGGCCTCAATAAGAAGTTCAGGTTTTATTCTCAACAAGACAGGAAACCAATAGCGTGTTTAGAACAGAAGAGTAACATAACTTTAGATATAATGTTAAAATATCATTCTAGACAACGCCTTTGGAAAACAGTTTGATATTGTCTTATAAATTTGAGTATGCACATATTCCATGACCTAGGGATTCTACTCCTAAATATATACCACAAAGAAAAACTTGTATATGTATACTGGGAATAAGTTCAATTATATTCTTATCTACCAGGAGGGATAACATAAGCAAGCAAACAAAAAAAAATTTGTATAAGAACAAATATCCATCAATATTTTGAACAAACTGGAAAGTGCATTCACAGTAGACTACTATATAATAGTAAAAAAATGAATAAATTCTAACTAGATATAATACACAGGAGGTGGTAAGAAGAAAGAATCCGGGTTTACATATATTGATCTATAAAAATTGTTTAAAGATTTTTATTTTGACATAATTTTAAGCTCATAGAAAAGTTTCAAGAGTAATACAATGAGTTGCCATGTACATTTGTGTGGGTGTTCTCTCTCACGCCTCTCTCTCTCTCACATAACCCCAGAGCAATTATCAAAATCAGGAAATTACCATTGATACAATAATATTATCTAAACTACAGATTTCATTATTTGTTCCACTTATAGTCATTAAAGCAAAATAAAATCTTGGATCATACATGTGTTGCAGTCAATTGTTATTTCTCTTTAGTTTCCTTTAATCTGAAATAGTTCCTCAGTCTTTCTTTGTCCTTAGTGACATTGACATGTTTTAAGTATGCTGGCCAGTTTTTTGTTTGTTTTCAAAAATGTCTCTCAATTTGAGTTTATCTGATATTTTCTCATGATTAGGTACAGGTTTTGCGTTTTTGGCAGGAATACACTTTTGGCACAGAAGCGATGCTGTGTCCTTCACAGTGCATCATATAATGGGAGGCACATGTCAGTCTGTCCCATTTCTGTTAAGGTTACTTGGTTAAAATGGTGTTTGCCAGCTGTCTCCAATGTAAAGTTACTATTTTTCTCTTTTTAATTAATAAGTGTCCTATGGGGAGGTACTTTGAAACTATAAAATAAATCCTGCCACTAATCAAACTTTCACCCACTAGTTTTAGCATGCATTGATGATTCTTCATGAATTGAAGGACTGAAGGATAATTATTACAATGTCAAATGATGACTTTTCTAATTCCATCATTTCTTCTAAATTTATGAATTGGCTTTCTACTGAAACAAAACATTTTTCTTTTTTCCTCTATTAATTAATGAACAACATGTATTCTTACTTTATTTAATGCATTATAATCCATTAATATCATGATTTATTTAGATACTTAAATTATCTCAGATTTGGTCTTTGGGAACCTTTTCCAACTGGCTCCTGTGTCTCTTTGACATGTCCCTCTCCTAATTTGATCACTTTCTCACTTGTGGCACAGTAAGGTGATCTAGGCTCATTTTGTACTATCCAAGTCCCTGCCCAAGAATTAGCCCTGTCCCCAAGAATACCTGGTTACTTTTGGTGAAAAATTGTAAGATAGTTGCTAGGTATGCTCATTGTTTCTGAGATCTTTATATGTTTTGAAGGAGTAAGTTAAAAAAAAAAAAAAACGGGGAGTCAAAGATGATTCCAAGATTTCTGACCTGAGCTAATGGAAGGATGGAGGTACCATGAACTGAGATGGAGAAGGCCAAGGCAGAACAGGTTTGGAGGCAGGCCTGGAGTTCAGTTTGGCCATGTTACATTGAGATGCCTATTAGACATTCTAGTGCAAATGGTAAATAGGCCGTTGGATATCTAGTCTATAGTTCTTCAGAGAATCCTGGACTGGGGATACAATTTGGGAATCATCAGTACATAGGTATTTAAATACATGTGAAGGGATGAGATCATCAAGGGAATGAATATAGATGGTGAAGGGAAGATAGCCAAGGTCTGAGTCCTGGGTCTGCCAACCCAACAGGTAAGGGGGAAGAGGGACAAGCAACAAAGGAGACCAAGGGGTGACCACTGAGGGGGAAGGAAAAGCCAGTGAATTTGGTGTTCCAGAAGGCAAGTGGAAGAAAAGATATCAAGGCGGAGAGAGTGATCAACCATGTCACGTGCTGCTGCTAAGATGAGGACTGAGAATTGATCATTAAATGGGGACAGTTAGCTTGATGGAGTGGGTTTAATTGAGAATAAGAAATGTGCGATTATATAGGACAGATATAGAAAAATTCTTTTAAGGGTCTTGTTGCAAAGAGGAGCACAAGAATAGAGCAGTAGTAACTCCTGAGGAATTAGGGTCACAAGAATGTTTTAGTGTTTGTTTTTGTAAGATGGAAGAAATAACAGCATGTTTGCATACCAGTAGAAGTGATGGAGAAGATAGTGGGAAAATTGAAGAATGGAATTGCCATTTCCAGCTTCCCTTTCTAGAGGCCACCCATGTTCCTTGTCCTCTGGCACCCTTCTTCTATTGTCAAAACTAGCAATAGCAAGTGGTGTCCCTTTCACACCTCTCTGACACCTCTTCTGTCATTCTTCCTTCTTTCATTCAGCCAGGAAAGGTTCTTCAATTTTAAAGACTCATGTGGTTAGATTGAGTCCACCCAGATAACCTAGGATAGTCTTTCAATCTCAAGGTCCTTAACCTTGGTCACATCTGAAAAAAAATTTTTTTTTTTTTGGTCACATACAGTGACAGATGCACAGGTTCTGAGGTAGGACTTGTACATCTTTGTAGGCTCATTATTCTGCCACCCACAGCATCCCAGAGATATCAGAATGCTTGAAATAATTGGTTTCTTAGGTGGTTTTGTCTATTTCTTTAATTTACCTGGTTTACTCTTTAGTTATTTACACTGAGACAAACTTCTTATGAATTGTCATACGTTCCAGATGACTAGAGCATAATTCTATGTGAACCTGTGTATGGGCCTCATGGATGCCACTTAACTGATGTTGATTAGCTCTATATTTGCTCAACTAGCACTGTGAGAGAAGAAGGATACAACTGCCAGATTAATCTCCTACCCTTCTGCAAATAATGCTTTCCAGGCTTCCTTGCACTTGGCTTCCAGCTAAATTTGGTCAGTGGAGGCCTAGTGAGAGAATAGACTGCAGGAAGCAGGAAGCAGCCAGGGTATTTCTTCCTTTCTATTTCCCATGGGGTGGTTCCCTGCAGTGATTGCATTTTTGCTTGGTCCCAGCTCCCCCAGGCAGCCTCCTCCATGACTCCTGCTTCAGGTGGAGGGCCTGGCTTCTTGGTTCTAGCACCACCATTTCCTCTCTACAGATGCTTGTGGCTTCCTGCTGTTGCTAATCTCTGGGTTGAATCCATTCTCTGTTTAGCTTCTTAGCTCTTCCATCACTGTGTAACCAATTCACTGTATTAAATTTCCTCTGTTTGAAATATCTAGAGTAGTTTCTCTTTTCTCGACGAGACTTTCACTGATAGAAAGGAGAATAAAGCTACGCTAACTTCAATCTTACATTCACAAAAATATTCTTCCTTGTCAATCTGAAAGGGACTCTTGTACTCTAAAAAAACAAAAAGTTTGACAGAAAATCATTCAGTTTGTTCAGGAGTATATAAAAAAAATTAACAGCCTTATGGCATTTCTGACATGAAATATGTGGCTTGTTGTTTACTTACTGAGACTGATGTCATGGGGTGAGCTCTACGGGTACATGAGAAAAGAATTTCAGGAAGCCACTCTGTGAACTGCTGGGGATTAGATTTCTAAATGATGAGCCCAGTGGTGTTGGTGTAGCAGAGGACAGGACCATATCCCATTGCCGGTGCCAATCAAGGACACTCAATCATGGCTTTGGGGCACAAAGGGCAGGATAAAGAGAATTCCACATGTGTAAAAAGTGGTTTCCTCTGTTTCAAGGAAAAGAAAAACTGGGGCAAGGATGCAATCTGGGGTGGCGGGTGGCCGGGTGTCACTCATTTCTTCTTACACACACGCACGCACAGTGGAAAAGGGATGAAGAGAAGACTGCTTTCCTCTGAATAGTAAGGCTATTAGCAGGAAAGAAAAGATTTAAAAATAATTTGCATACATGATTATCAGGACGGAAAAGGATGACTCTAACACTATGGTTCTTGACACAACTTTGTGGTTTTCTGTGGTTGAGATAATGTACATAAAGCAGAGACCCCACCATCTGACTAATTAACTCGGCAGCAGGGAGGGAATGGATGAAAGGATAATTAATAGGTCAAAGACCCAATGCTGTGTTATGATTATTTGAATAATATTATGATAATTTGAATAACGTACAAGAGTTTGTGAAAATTGGTTGCGGGCTAGAACTCCAGCTGACAAAACATTTGAATCATGCTCATTTTATACCTCCTGGGTAGCTTTCCTTCCTTCCTGAAGTACTGAGCATATGTTTGAATATTGCAGGGAGGGGGAGAGGCACAGGGAAGATGAGTGGAAAATGACTGTGAAAAAAAATACTGTTTTAAATGTCTATGGCAGAATTATACTGTCTTAAATGTCCATGGCAGAGTTCCTCTCCTTTCTATTCACATTGAAGCGACCTTAACTGGCAAGCACAATTGCAAGCTGAGACAATAGATACTGCAGCATCTGAGTTTGCAGGGACTGTTCAGTGACATAAAAAATCCAGTGCCCATCTCCTGCTTTAAAAAAAAAAATGAATTACTTAATTAGATTAGGTCTGTAGTTGATGGATTTCCATCTTCATTTAGAAAAACAAAACCGAATAATCATTCATTCTTATTTTAAACAAGTAGAGGCTTTAAACGAAGATATTTATTTATTTATTTATTTTGAGACAGAGTCTCACTCTGTTGCCCGGGCTAGAGTGAGTGCCGTGGCGTCAGCCTAGCTCACAGCAACCTCAAACTCCTGGGCTTAAGCAATCCTACTGCCTCAGCCTCCCGAGTAGCTGGGACTACAGGCATGCGCCACCATGCCCGGCTAATTTTTTTTGTATATATATATTTTAGTTGTCCATATAATTTCTTTCTATTTTTAGTAGAGACGGGGTCTCACTCTTGCTCAGGCTGGTCTCGAACTCCTGACCTCGAGCGATCCACCCGCCTCGGCCTCCCAGAGTGCTAGGATTACAGGCGTGAGCCACCGTGCCCGGCCTAAACCAAGATATTTATTTAGAATTTTTTACACACATTGAATAGGTCCTACACAAAAAAATGGTTTTGAAAATTTTATAGATTATTAACTAATGAAGTAGCATTTATAATATTCCCACACTTGACAATTGTGTGGCACCGTATCATATAACATTTCAGTGCCTTTTTTTTTTAACTGAGAAAATGGACTTCACTGTCAACATTTAAGCAGCAATCTAGAATGTGGCCTGAGGATGTGTAGGGCAACTAATAAAAAGGACAATCTGTTTTCTACTGCATGAGTTTATTTCCAGCAGGAGTTCTGTATTTTATTACTTATGTGAAAAAGTAGCTCCTTTCTACCTTACCGATAATGCAGTGATGCTCAATCAGGGGTGATTCTACTACCCCAGCGACATTTGGCAATATCTGGAGACATTTTTGACTGTCACAACCTGGAAAAGCTGCTGGAATCTAGGGAGTAGAGGCTAGTGATGCTGCTAAGCATCCTACAGTGTGCGGGACGCCCCCCACAACAAAGAATTATCTGGCCCCAAATGCCAAAGTGTTGACGTTGAGAAGCCCTGAATTAATCCAAGTGTGCTCATTGGTGAACGTGAGAATGGAAATAAGGTTGCTTTGTCCAAGATCCTCCTTAAATTTACTGCAAGCTTTTCTTCTCCACTTATAAGATTTGGCTTCTAAAAATAGATGAAATAGGACACCTCACTGCATATGACTGAATAACCTCTTAATGCTAGCATCTTAGTTACACCTATTATATGGCTACGATTTGGTTATTAATGATTAACATTAATGAATGAATAAAAACAAGTCATTCTCAGTCCCAAGAAGTCATAGGTTAAAGATGAAGGTAGGAGGTAGAAGAGAATATTTTTCTGAACAACTGTTCAGATAAGCAGTGGCCCTCAAGGGGGCTATAAGACCACTGACAGCCTCCTCCTGCAGCCTGCTATAACAGAGTCGTGAGTACCAAGGTAGCTGAGCACAACTTCAGAACAAAGCTGGGCTCTGTATCTCCTACAGAAACAATCTGGATGCCCACCTGTACAGGGTCTGCATTCCCATATATTCTCACCAGTTATATTAAAGAGTTTTCATTTAGCTTGAAGATTTAGCTGAGAGTGTGCCACAGATTATTGATTATGACTGATAGGTGAATTAAAGGGATAGCTTCATTCCTGAAGCAGAACCACAAACAGGGACTATAAACTCTGGGGGACAGCACTGATAGTAAAGAATGTGCTATTTGGTATTTAAGAATGCTTGTCATAAAACTTTGATCAAGAATTTGATTTGTATTTTGGAAGTAATGAATGGGCTTTAGACTATAACAGAATTTCAGTTTTCCAGCTTAAGTATTCTTTCCCTTATTTCACTTCCCAAAGCAAACATTATTGATGTTCAGGTTGCCAAGCATCCCACAAGAAGCAACTGTATCCAACACTCTGTTTCTGTAAATAAACAGCAAATACAGAAAGTAGAACATATATCATTATTATGTGGTCAAATCAGTCAAATGGCTTGATGTAGAACAAGAGATTATATACATTTTGATAATTAGAATGTAATGCTTGAACTATAAACATATGGAGTTATGTATTACTCTATAATATTTGAAGTACAAATGTATGTATGGTAGTTGTATAGTTATCACTTTGAGAAATGACAGGAGTCATTTAGATGCAGAAACTTTCAGCAGCCACTCGTAGTGAGAATGTGGAATAATACAGTCTCTTCTACTTTTTTTAACTTCTTAAGCTTATTGTAAATGTGTATTTCTTACTTTTGTGGCCTTAACAGAAATGAAAATTTAATAATGCCTTCCTATAATATAAAAATAGAGACAGAATTTGTTTTATTTTGGCCTTTGCTGTTTACAAAAGGGTTTGGAAATAAGTGATAAATGTACATCCACTGACATCCATCAACACAGTAGGAGCTAAAGTATGTGGTATTGTACTTTACATTTTCATTAAATAATAAAACATATTTACATAATAAGCATACATATGCACACACATATTGTGATGTTAAGATATGAAGAAATGATGGCAATGCTTCATTTAGGAATTTTTTATAGATAAATCTGGTAGAATTTTGGTAGATGAAAATGGTATTTCAAAAACAGAATTATGTTGGATTTATATACGAAAGCCCAATTTATAAATAGTACACTGAAGAATATGACACCATGTAACTTAGCGACATTATACAGTAGCATAATGTTAAAAGCTATGATGTTAAATCGATGGCTTAAAACTGCAAATGGTAAGAAAATAAAGAAGGAGAAACAGACACTGAAAGAAGAGCCACTGAAATACAGAGCTCTACAGTTCTATTACACCAGGCTCCTTCACCAAAGCAGACATGAGTTCCTCAAACATGGAAGCAACCATGAGCAAGCTGTGGAATCTCTTCTTAACTCAACCAGGACCTGGGAGGCCTATGTGCAGTGGTTACACGAGGTGCCCCTCTGTGATGTTCCTTGATGGGGTCAGGGGGGTCCTTCTCCCTGGGACTGAGGCCCAAAACAGGAAATCAAGCAGAACTGGGGCCAGGAAGAGCAGCCTCCACAGGGAGGATGGCTCCTGAGGCCATCTGGTTCAAGCCAGTTCTTGAACAATTCTGAGAAGGGAAACCCATTGGCTTGTGACATCAATTAACATCAGCTGATTGTACAGCAATGGTGGGCCTAGGGCTTATGGACTTCATGACACACTATTATAAAAGCATGTCAGCCAGAAGTGTGGAAGTCATCTGCTACATAAATCTGTATGCAAATCCTTGCTTCGGGATCTACTTCAAGAGGAATACAACTTGAGAGTAATTTCAAAGTTCATGTACAAAATACCTCCAATATCTTTTCCTCCTGTGAGACCTCTTGTAGTCCAGTTAACTTTTGTCTTTAAGGCCATATGCTAGCTTTTATTCCCTGGGACTTTTCAAAATTTGAAATCTTAAACTTTAGAATTCCATCCTTTAAACAAACCTACATGACCACTTCTCTCCCACTTAACTATGCCAGACCTACTCTTTGAGCTTATCAATACCTGCAGTCTTGAGCTTCTCATTTGATATCACTTTCTTACATATCTGTACCCGCTGTTAGTTCGTTTAATTATGCTCACCTGCATCCTCATCCGGTCACTTTCTGCTCTGACCTTGAAAATGCTCAAACAGGCTAACCAAACCATCTTGCTAAATTCCAACTTCCCGTCTCTAATCTTACTTAGTTGCTCAGTACACTCCAGCTACATAAATCTCATTTTTCACAAAAAATGCTGTGTTATTTCATGCCACTGTATTCATATTCCTGGTATGTTTTTCTGGTCTTTGGAATTCCTTCTCTTTCCCTGCTTAAAAGTTACTCCCTCAATCATGCCTTCTGTGACAATTCCAGGCAAAATTAATAATGTCTGCTGTGGTTTTCTTACTGTTTTACATATGACTGTTAGAACACTCATCACACAGAATTGTAATTATTTATACGTCTGCCTTCTCAACCAGAGTATGAGCTTGAGGACAAGGATAGTCTTTAAATACCAATATCCTGAGCTCCTAAGGCTAGAGTGGCTGCAAGATAACAGGTAGTAATTTAATGTGTGATGAATGAATAAAAGTTACTCATTGAAGTCCCAGCCCCTCGTTCCCAATACTTCATCCGATTTTCACAGGAAACAAATTTGTTGCTTATTATTAATATTTCTGTGGGACCCAGCTGATGCCAAGTCCTTTACAATAGCTTATCTTAATAAGTCGGTATGTGTCATCCCCAATTCTGACATGATCTGCCTGCTGGTAGCTTCTGCCCACATGTCTTTCACTTTAGCTAGGTGTTTTCAATTACTAACTCAGCTCAGACTGACAGTAATCAGATTGGTTTCTGCCACCACAGAACCATAAAACAGCTTTGGGTCTAATTTGATCTGTTGTCTCCCAGGCACAGTCCTACCTCCAGACTTCTGTTTATGTAAACAGTAGCTGTCCTTATGGTTGAAGCCACTGTTAGTTTGGCTTTAATTAACTGCAGCTAAAAGAAACCTAGCTGATGAACATATGAAATAATAGTTTTAAGTTTCATTAAAGGAAGGACATATGTTATGTATGTAGAGAGGCAGAAAGGAATGAGGGGTAGAGGAAGGAGGCATTGGAGTGACGAGAAGGGAGGAGTGAGAAAGAATTAACCTTTAGAGGCTTTATGTTATTGACAAGTCTTAAACAGAGTATTAAATAAGACAGAGGCATGGTTCAATAAAAAGGAGAAAGAGCATTCCTGGGTGGGTGTTTAATGACATTAGAGATAGGAGACAATGAGGGGATGCATTTTCCCACAGAAGGCAGAAAGCTACTTATAAACAAACATGTGGAACCCAAGTGTACATGAGATAGAAAAACTCATTTCTGAATAATGGAGGACATTATTTATTCACACAGCAGATATTATTTCTGAATAAGGGAGAGACAATTGTACTGGGTTGCACGATGGTGACGTTGGAGAGCAGAGTTCCAAAGCTGCCGTGGGCAATGACTCAGGAATACTCGGCATCACTGAGATCATATTTGCAGGATGTCTAAAACAGATCTTTATTGTCCTGGTTGTACCACCAAATGACAGCATGACTTAGAGATAGCCACTTAATACTGCTCAGTTTCTTTATTTTTGGAAAAAGGGGAATAAGCTTAAAGACTCAAGCTCCTTTCAACTCTGTATCCATGGCTCAATGGTCCCAAAGTTGAAAGCCTTTCCTCCTACAAGCTCTATCTTAATGCCCTTATATTTTCTGAATCTTTGTTTAAAATATGTTAATTAAAGTTCCTAAAAATTATAAAATAAAAGCATAAGAGTGGGGCACTGGAGAAGGTTATCAAGAAAAATTGGTGTTTCCTATTAAGTAAATTTTTTGAACTACATTGCTTCTGACTAAGAGTTTTCTATTTTTACTACTTTTACTGCTTGTTGCTTTTAGCTCATTAGATAGGAGAATAATGCTCTGAGTTATATTTCAAGCACTAAGTCTCATCGATAATAAATAATGACAATATTTCTTTTCTGCTTCTGGGCTTATGACCATAATCATAATATTCTTTAATTTTCAGAAGAGTGAAAACATTTCCCTTTCTCAGACAGCAGACAGTTTCAAGGATAATGTTTGCAGAGTGCAGTACACCCCTACTGGAAAAATAGGTTCTTTAGAGTAGACCAAAAAATGGCGGCCTGCAGTATGCTGGACAAGGTTTTGGTTCCCGTGGAAACAGCACATGGCCACCTGATGATCTTGAATCAAACAGCTGCACACAGCACCTTGAGTTACTTTGAAAAATGGAAAATAACCAAAAACTCACTACTGAAAATTCATGAGGTAACTTGCCAAATGTCACCAATAGCTTTGGACACACTTGTGCAGACATGACTTAGAAGCACCCTTGAACATTAGAAGATGAACTTGAGAAGTTAACTCTATCAAATCTATCTGCCTCTAAAATTATATTTGTGAAAATGAATAAATTATATATTTCTTTTTTTAATTATATGTGTTAAAATTTATTTGACTAGTTAGATCTATTTAGAATGTCCTTTTAAAAGCAGGACATATGTTTCTCTAAATGCCAGATGTCTTCTTAAGCACTGTCCTGTATACTCTTTGGTAGTATTTAGCTTTGTAATATATATGAATGACAAATATTTCTTAGGCCACACAATAATATGCGTGATTAATTACAATATTACTTAAAAGCCTTTGTTTTTAACCTTGGGGAATATATTTAGCTTTTATTGTTTTTTGGGTTTTCTTTTCTTTTTTTTTTGTCTGAACTTCATCTCATGTTTTTGCCCTTTTGGCCATGTTGTGAAGGATAATTAAATTTGTATTGAGTTTTGTGAACCCTGTGGAGAAAAGATTTATATCTACCTAGGAAATCTTGGAAGCATGAAGTTTTATACACAAATTCTGGGATTTCTGTTGTTAGCTTGCTAGAAATCTTGAGATTTAGCCAAGGAGTAGAAATGTAGAACACACCTGGAGAATCTGGAGGAAAAAAATCAGTAAATATTGAGAAATTTGAATTGTTTAGTCTTTTTCAGAATTTAAACTGAGATATCTAAAGCAAAATTATTTGGATAAGATTGGGTGTAGAATAGAGACACACTAAGAATTAATATTTGAACCTAGAGCTATAAAGACTCTGATGGTATCCAATCATGAATGACTGGGCTTATGCATAATTGTTTTAAATATTGAATCATTTCCATCAACAATTTTTACTATTGGTGAACTTTAAAGTCAATGTACAACCGGAGTCAGTAGGAAAAAAATTGTAAACTGAAATTATAATAAATTGTTTAAACTTTTTCTTGTGTATCAAATTGGAATGCATATTCAATATGACATTTGATGGTTAAATCATGCACTGAATACTGAATATACACAGAAAACATGTTTCCAGAACATTGGAAGAACACTATAACTGCATGTAAACAATTATTTCATAGAAACTGGCTTTATTAGTCAGTGAAGCATTTTAAAAATGGTGAAATGATTCATAAGAAACATTATTGTTAATTATTAATAAAGGTATCATCTGGAAAAATTCCAAGTTTTCTGTGGTATGCCAAATGTATGGGATGTAGGGCTGGGAAGCAGCTGTAGTCAACACTGCCACATGTTACACTGGTGGGCGAGAAAAAGGGTACAGGTTAAAAAATAAAAGCTCTTCTTTTCTGAAAATGTTGATATGCAGCTTCCAGCTAGGAAACCAAGAAGAGCTACAGATTGATTCTTCTGATTTGTATTTTGGCAAAATCTCTCCAGATTTTTACCAGTTTATTAAAGGCCAGTCCTTTTAAGTTATCTTGACTGATATTTTTGCTAGTGCGCCTTCCTGGTGATCAGTTCATCCTTGGGAAACATCTTCTTCCATTTAAAACAAACTAAACAAAAACAAAACAGATCAGAGAGTCAGCATGGACAATTTTTTTACAAAAAACTGCCCTTGACTAATGGCTTTATTGAGTAAAACAGTATGACCATGTTCATTACACCATGTTCATGGATTGGAAGATTTGGTGTTACTTTCCCCCTAAACTGATCTCAATGAGATCACAATAGAAATGCCAGGAGGAGAATGTGTGTGTGCATGTGTGTAAATTGACAACCTAACTCTAAAATGTATATGAAAATGCAAAGAACCAAGAATAACCAAGACGGTCCAGAAAAAGAAGATCTAAGCTGGAAGGCTTCCACTCCCAGATATCAAGATTTATTGTAAAGTTACCATAATTACGACAGTGTGGTATTGCAGCAAGAATAAACAGTCTGTAGAGCAGAATGGAGCTTCCAGAAACAGAACTACATATATGATCATCTGATTCATAGCAAAAGTGACACTGTAGTGCAGAGGGAAAAGGGTTGTCTTTTCAATAAATAATGTTAGGTCAATTGGCTTTCCACGAAGGATAAAAGCTTATCTTGACCCCTGTCTCACACTATACCCCCAAATAAAATGCCAAATGGATTGTAAATCTTAATGTGAAAAGCAAAACAATAAAGCTCACAGAAGAAAACATAGGGAAATGTTTTTAAGAACTTGGTAGGCAAAGTTTGTTTTAAATAGGACACAAAATTACTATCAATAAAGGAATAATTTGAAAAATTGGACTACATTAAAATTACAAAATTCTTTTCATCAAAAGATGTCAATAGAGTGAAAAGGCAAAGAACAGAGTCGGAAAAGATTTTTTTTCAACATCAAAAACTTACAAAGAGCTCATACAAAAGATAACTTTAATGAATCAATAAGAAAAATAATACTAAGCCAACCCAGTACAAAAATGTGCAAGAGACTTGCACAGGCACATCTCAAAAGAGAAAATATAAATAGGCAATAAGTATATTAGAGCTACATGACCTCACTACCGATCAGGGAAATGCAAAGAGAAACCATAATGAGAAACTTTTTTATGCCTAACAGAAGGGTGAAAATGAAAAAGGACTGACAATAGCGAGTGTTAACAAAAGTGTGGAGTAACTGGAATTACTAAAACTGGGACGGTTGATAGATAAGTAGTTTATTAGTAGCTAATATATTTGGACATAAGCACACCTATGACCCAGCAATTTTACTACTGGATACATGACAAACAGAAATTTGTACATATGTTCAACAAAATATATGTGCAATAATATTAGTAACGCTATTTGTAATAGAATAAACTTGAAAACAATGCACATGTTCATCAACATTTGAGTGGTTAAATGAATTGAGTGATATAAACAGAACGGAGAATGAACAAGTTATTATGTGCAATGACATGGAAAGTATCACAAACATAATGTTTAACAAAGGCAGCCACAAAAGAGAAAACACTATAATTTAATTTATATAAAGCTCAAAAAGTGGCAAAGCTAACATATGATGTTAGAAGTCAAGATAGCAGTTTACCTTGATGGGTGTAGTGACTGAGAGGGCACGAGAAGGATGTCAGGAGAGTTAGTAACATGCCGTTTCTTCATCTGGGTGCTGGATATGTGGGTATGTTCACTTTGTGAAAATTCAGTGCTGTACATTTATGAGTTATTTACATTTCTGTATTATGTTATAATGCATAAAAAGTTCACTTTAAAGAAAATCATCTTCCCTGAATATGTTGTTAGTGAGTGCAAAAATAATTTAAGCTTTATGGAAGAAAACTTGGCAGTACTTATTAAAATTTTAATACATTTATAGCTTCAATTGAGAATTTCATGTTTAGGAAATTATCCTACTGAAAGACTTGCTTAAAGGCACAGAAATGTGCTCATCACTCCACTGGTCATTCCCTTCTGTTGCTGTACTGTCATTTCCCAGCTTTCACCACACCACGTTCCCCCAGTGTCTCCCACCTTGCTGGCTATTTCTTCGTGGTCTTCTTCACTGGTTCTGCCTCCTCTTGTACACATCTAAATGCAGGAAGGCCCAACATCTCTGCCTGTGCCCTCATCCCTTCTGTGTAGCTCTTTCCCCACATACTCTCTTGTAGTCTATTGGCCTTAAGTGCCACCTCGATGCCAGCAGCTCCCAATTGTAATTCTCTAGCTCATCTCTCTCCCCTAAGCTCTAGGTTCATCTACCCAACTTGCCTATCTAATAAACATAGCAAACTTGATTCATTCAAAATGACACTCTTCATAGCAAGCTGGGCCAAACTGATCCCTGCCCAGCCTTCCCCATCTCCGTAAGGGGTACCATTGTCCCCCCAGTTGTTTGGGACCCAGACCTAGGAGTCACCATCCCTTACATTTCCTCTTTCCTTGCCTGTCCATTCCATCCTTCACCAAGATGACTGTTGTACCCTGACTCTATTCATTTTTCTTCATGTCCACTGCCACCACTGGAGTCATTCTACCATGAAATTCCAATTGGGCGATTCAAATAGGCCTTTCACTGGCTTATCTAATTCAAATTTTCTCTTTTAATAGTTCATTTTCTAGCCAAAAAAAATCTTTTAAATCATAAACTAGATCATGCCACTTTCCTTCTTGAAACCTTAAATGGTTTCCCAATATTTGGGAGATAAATTCTAGATTCTTCCCCATGATGGCCTACGGGGCCCTGCCTTTTTCACGTCCAGCTTTACGTGACTACTTCATGTCACTCCAATTTCCTCCTCACTTTCTGTGCTCCAGCCACACTGGCTTCCCTTCTGCTCCTCGAGCACTCCAAGCCCTTTCTCTCCCCTGGGTCTTTGTATTTGCTTTTCCCTTTGCTCAGACTAGTCTAGTTCTCCCGAGAGCTGGCTCATTCTCATCCTTCAGACCTCTGCTCAAATTTCCCCAAACCAGAGAAATCTTCCCTGACCACTCTCTCTAAAGTGGCCTCATCAGTTATTCCTTGTCTTATCTCTTTATTTCCTTCAGGGAATTTATCACTAACTGAATTATATAATTATTTATCTGTTTAGAATCTGTAATGATTTTCTTCATTTATGAACATACTTTCTTCCTCACTAAAATGTGAGCTGGATGCAGGCAACATCCACGTTTATGTGTCTTATTCACCAGGACCTAATACAATTGCTGGAAATGGAAGTCACTCAAAAAGTTTTTGTCGAATTAAGGAATACATAAATTACGACATTATTTGTAATTATGAAAAATCAGAAATAACACAATGAACTGGTTAAATAAATTGTAGTATATCCACATAATTGAATTCTATGAAGCCATTAAAAAGACTGAGACCTGTATTTACTGAAATGAAAAAAATACTTACAAGTTAACTTACATCATATAGTTAAGAAATTAAGATAGCAATAGCCCTAAAAAGAATTAAAATAAATTTGGTTAAAGACATATTCAACAATTGACAGTATACACATAGGCAGGTCCCAGGGCCTCAAGTGGTGAGTCCAAAGTTTCTTCTGCCCGGGGTTCTCATCTGGTTAATTTGGCCCCTGAGGAGATATTTGACAATGACTGAAGACATTTTTGATAGTCACAATGGGAGGGTGAGGAGGAGGTGTTACTGGCGTCTAGTGAGTAAGCGTCCTACAATGCACACAACAGCTCCCGTAAAAAAAGAATTATCCAGCTGCCAATAGTGCTCAGGTTGAGAAACTCTGATGAAGGGATGCGACGTGTCTGTCTATTACTCTCTGATGGCTGCTTGGAGACCTGAGCTCCATGGAGTGGTGGTTCCACTTCCGGTCTTCACTTTTAAAAACCTACGCCCACATCCAGCAGCCATCATGACTATAATAATTGACATATTTACCCAGCAACTATTAGAATAACCAGGATTTTCCCAAGTCTCTCAGCCTGAGTAACTTGCTAATTTTTAGTTGTTTTCTGCATAGTTCAGCATTGAGACACATCTCTAAAATATTGTAGGAGGTATTTGCTTTGTTACTGCCCTTCTGCTTCTCTTCCCTAGTGGATAATTAGAAGAATTTATTCTCTGGGGATGTCAAGTAGACACCTTTCTCATTACCTAAATTCACTTAGAGAAAAATAAATCAGTATACAGATGAAAGTGCAGGAAGTGTCCAGGGGAGATGTTTCAATCCAGAGAAAATAAGTTTTGCTATGTATAATCAGAGAGATGCCAAAGAATTCTTCATCTCTTTTTTTTTTTTTTTTTTTTTTGTAATAACCTTCCTACATCTCCAAAACTGTGTTGAGGCAGAATTTATAACTTGCTTAATTTATAGTACAAAAAGAGCCTCTACTCCCTAGGTTTTTTTTTAATCAGTGCAGGCCAAGTTCCAGGGTCACATGAGGTGGGAGGGGGTCATATGTTTCTCAGGATACAGTAAAGATATCAGTTTGAGTAAAAATAATGTTATCATCTATCTTTTAGAAGGCTTCAATGAGAGAAAATCAGATATGTGCCAGGGAACAGCATGATCTGGTAGTTGCTGCATAAGGAGTAGAGAAATACTACAAGAAGGCTGGGAATAAGCCTAGAATGGTGTTACGGTGTTTCTCCAATTCACAATAATGGCTCTGGGGTTGAAAAAGGACAAGTCACTGAAAGACACCCCATCCTTCCCCATCTTAAGCGTGGCCAGGGAGGAGGGAGGGCAAGAAGCTCTCTCTCAGATGAAATCACATTCCCTGAGGCAGGAAGAAGCAGGGGCTCTTATCATTTGTTAACACAAAGCAAAATGTAGAACCGCGCTTCTCTCCTTCCCACAAGGCAATCATTTGGGACTTCTTTTTCCCTTCTAAGATGGTGGGAAAATATTGGAGGTGGTGAAGGTAGGGTAAGAAGTCTCAGGACTAAAAGTCTCTTGGGGCCAACCTGAGCTCCCATTCCTCTCAGAGGATCATGGGAGCATTAGGAACCACACCTTCTGACACACCCTCACTCAAACATGCCTAGTCTCCACCTTCTCAGTGGGAGCAAAGGCAAGAGGCGCAGGCTGAATAGTCTGGGAATGAGTCCAGGCTCTGGCACCAGGATATCTGCATTCAAATATCAGCTCCAACACTCATACCTGTGAGATTTGGGGTAAGTTATCTTCTCCTGAAGATATGGGGCCAATGACAGTATCTACCTCTCTGGGTTTAGGGAAGTATTAAACGAGTGAATACATTCAAAGCACACAGCACAGTGCCTGGCACATAGTAAATGCTCAACCAAAGCTATCTGCTGCTGTTATCTCTATTTATAATTCCAAAGGAAACAGTCTAACTATGCAGAAAACAACTACAATATTTTAGAGATGTGTCTCCTGGGTGACAGACCGGAAGTGAAGATGTGTCAGTCCTGCTACAATCCAAGGGCCCTGGTGGTCAGGACTGAAAGAGGATGACAATAATACAGAAAAGCCACTCCTGGGCGCCTGGACACATTTATACTGAGCCCACCTTAGAGAAGACTCAGGCCACACCCCCTCACTGTTATGCCAGACAGTTCACTGCCCTCCCCAGGCACCTTGCTGGGGGCAGAGCACGTGGGTCTTCCCTGGCTGTTGGGCTGGAGCAGCCTTTTTCTCTCTTCCTGCTCTGCCTCCCCAAGTATATGCTGAAATCCTACTCTCTGTCTTTGGAACTCTACCTGAAACTGCGCCTCTTCCCTCCCCCTCATTCGCATGAGCTAGCCCCTCTGTGTCACAAACTTGACTCTGCTCCCTTCACCCAAGCTCCTTAAAGGCAGAGACTGTGTGTTTTTCCTTAGCACAGAGTTGGTCCTCAACAGGTGCTGGTGTAATGACTGGTGCCCACATATCATATTCCCGAACACATGGCCTCAGATAATCTGGTATGGTAATTTAATTCTTTGCATATATGTTCTACTAACTAGAATGGAAATTCCTTAAGAAGAGGAACATAAATTTGTCTGTCTTTGTCCAATGATATTGTGCAGATGCCACCAGTGCTCTGTTCCTACATCCTCAGACCTTACCATTGCGTGCCCACAGCCTGGCTCCCAGCTCCCAGCATCCCATCTCTTTTCCTAAGGGCTTTCTTTGACAGCCAGTGCCTACTCTGCCAGGTCCCACTGTGCCTGTGCACATGGCAGGCCAGAAATGCCAGAAGATTGATACCCACCACCCAGGAGCAGACCTCAACTAGTAAGTGCTGGAAATTGGTGTATAAATACTACCCCTGCTGAGATAACTCTATGGTGGGTGTTCTACACTGGGTACCGGAAATCTCAGCAAGACGAAGCTCCAGTTACCCAAAAGTGTAACTTGATATTGCACACTTCATTGGCTGCCTAGCCCTCCCTGTCTCCTCTACCGGTGTTTTCTAGGTTCACCTTCCAAATAAACTGTCAGCATTGAATCCTTCAAAATCAGGATCTGCTTCTAGGGGGAACACAAGCTAAAATAGTAATAGATATGGAGAGAAGTGTATGAGAATCCTGCCTTCCAGGGTAGTGGGTTGATGATACCAAGGACTAAGAAAAACAGATGAAGCTGCCCTTCTGTGATATAAACATGTTTGCTCCAGGGAAGTTATGGAAGAGAAGATGAGTGGCATAGAGCTGTGCACTGGGATGGCGGAAAGAAAAGCCCAGAAATGCTAGGCAGACAGGGGAGAACAATCGTGTTAAATGAGGTATACATGAAGTTGAGCTGAGGGCTGTGGTAGGTGCAATGTAAACTCTTTCTCTGTCTCCCTGATGGGATCTTCAGTAAAATCAACATTGCTCAGTAAGGAGCTCAGTGGGAGTGGATTCTATCTGCAGATGACTAGAGGTGCTGAGTCCTTTACAATGGTGGATGTGACATATCTACAGAAAATCACCTGTGGGGACAGCCAGACATGAGTTATATTTGTATCATTTATAACACCTACCTCAAGGCTAAGACACACAATAACCTCTCACTGAAGTCTTACTGAATGACTAAAAGCACCTTTCCATCTTTTGACAGGCACATTCATTAAAATCTATGATAATCATTTTCTGTGCTCTCTGGTTGAAATTACCTTAGTTGCAATGCATACCTATTCCTATTCATTTATTTCCTCATTCATGCTATCTTTATGTCAGTACACACACACATACACTCTCACACACGATATAGCACAGTTCTTCTAATATAGTCACTTGAATACACATAGAATTTAGTGTTGGTGCTGGTTAGCAAAGCCCAGGAGAATAAAAACTCATTCAATCATTAAACAAATATTTATACAACAAATATTTGTAAGTTATTGGAGACTCAAAGATGAAAAAATAGGATTCTTGTCTTCAAAGAGATCTCAGTATGAATTATGGTCATTATTCTCTCTCCAACGCTTTTCCTTTGGTGTGAACAACTGGTGAATCATTCCATGTAAAACACCCACGTCTCATTCAGTTTCACTCTTTTGAGGACAGATTTGCTGTACCATTAGTGTATCATCAGACTTGTTTCTTTAAAGAAAACTCTTGTATATACTTCTCTTTGTCCCGGGAAGGTAGAGGTATGTACCAGAATGTAAGCACAACTATTAATATCTCTGTCATCCCCAGGCTTCCTGGCAACTACCTACCTCCCCCGACATCCTGCCCAAAAGGCAAAAATAGAGTTTCTGGACATTTTATTCAAAAAGTTGGAGAATACACAGATTCATTTTATTTGTACAGCACAGCCAACGTGTCTATTCCAATGTAAGGCAGTTACAGGTCAGAACTGAGGCAAGAACTCTGAGCAGGGAAGGAAGAGGAATGGAGAGCAAGAGGGGAAAGAGGTGGTTTGAAGTCCAAGGTGAGGGCTTTGTGAGAATTTACTTTCTATTTATAGAAAATAAAGAAAGGTAATTTTACAATTTAATTTATTACTGGCTTTGTGGACTGTCAGTGTTGTTCCTTGGAAATTATCTATTTGAACATCTTAGAAAATCTGATGGATAAAGTGAAAAGTTGAGGAGGAAAAATGGTAAAGAGGCTTAAGTTGTAAGGTACAAATCTAGTGATTCTGGCTTTAACCTTCAGTGAGAAAGAAAAATAGCTTCTGGCTTGAAAAAGAACAGTTATGCACCTTTGCCTGTTTTTAGGCTCAATTCTATAAGTCCTCAGAAGATAAATCCTACTATAAATCACCTTGTAAAATGGACTAGGATCCGAGTGGCCCAGCATTGTTTGCTTTTTACCCCTTTCTGTACTTGATTTGTGTTTAAAGAGGAGTCGTTTGACCCTAACAAATCTATCTGATGGATTTCAAAGTATACCTCACTAATGTAATATGATTTTTTAAACTACTACATATAACAAGCAGTTGCTTCTTCAAATAGTAGAAATATATGAGATATATAAAAAGGCAGTCCTCTAAGTATTAAAGCAGATACTAAGTTCTTCACCATATTGCCTGGGATGTCCATCGTGGCCTGCCTTTCTTCTCTCTCTCTCTCTCTCTGTCTCTCATTTCTCTTTGATGCTAGTTTTTAAAAAGACATAGAGCATTGTCTTTCACCTTGAAGGAGTTTACAAAAGACATAAATTATTTACATGTAAAAATCAGAAAACAATCCAGGGCTCTTTATATCTGTTTTGTTTTCTAAACTAAAAACTACAGGAATTCAGGGAAGGGCAAGATCATTGAGGTTCTAGGGGTTATCAAAAATTAGTTAATTAATAAACTTATTAATTAATTCAATATCTGTTTATGAAATGATCACTGGAGAATGTTGGAATTGGAGCTGAACAACTGCGAGCCGTGTATAAAAAGGCACTAAACAGGTGCTGCTGCAGGGGTGTGCAGGGGTGGATGGGGGGCATGGTGCAGGGTAGGCTGTGAATGAGAAGAGCAAGTCCCAAGATCGCAGTAAGATTAGAGAGGGGAGGTGGAGTCTGGGGACAAAGGGACTAGATGAAGTAAAGTGATGGTAATTTTCCATATCTGCAGCAAGTAATAACTTGTGTCTTCAAAGAATCTGTTATTACAATTTCTATTGACTTAAGCGATGAAATCAGTAAAATCTCTAGTCTTTAATGAAAAAAAAAATCTGGCTGTCTCCAATTAAAAGAAAAATGATTTCCTGAGGTTTAAGCAAACATTGAGGGGAGAAATCTAGTTATTTTTTGAGCCATGATTAAATAAAGAATTATTTTCTTCAAACATCATAATATGTACTAAATAGTATAACTTAATTTTCAGGCATCTTAAATATATGAAAAGCCAGTATTTCCATCTCTTCTGTAGGAAACTAAAATATATACAGAAAGAGAATTTAAAAAACTAAAACAGGCTTGGAGAGATACTTTTTTCCTCTGCTTTCTAAGTTAATATAAAATTAATGCAACCGTGGCTGGGCCTGGGGAGCATGGGAAAGTGCTATACACACAAGATTAATTAGGTCGTATTGCAGAATCAGATGACTGAGTTGAATTTTCATGTTACCCAAACCAGTTTTTCTCGATTATTGAGAATCTTGAAGGTGGAAAGGCCAACTAAATAAATACTAGAAGGTATTATAGAATTTCTCAGTGTTTACTTTTACCTCATTTCCCCTGTGCACAAATCTAAGACTTTTAAACTTAGTTAATTATCTTTAGAGCTTTATAAGATTTGTGACTTCATTTAAAAAATATACTGCTAATTTGTTAAAGGGAAATAACAAGAAGCATCATCATTTAACTCAGGGATTGGTGAACCTTTTCGTAAAGGGCTAGAGGGCAAATATTTTAGGCTTGAACCTACATAACTATATGGTGCCAAAGCAGCCGTAGGCAATACATAAACAAATGAATATGGCTGTGTTCCAATAAAACTTTATTTATAAAAACAGGTGGCTGTGCCAGGGCCAGAGTATAACAACCCCTGATCTAAATGATATTGCCACCATTTAGGTAATTGCTGAGCCTCTT
Organism: Eulemur rufifrons; assembly: GCF_041146395.1. NCBI lineage: Eukaryota > Metazoa > Chordata > Mammalia > Primates > Lemuridae > Eulemur > Eulemur rufifrons. Next base: position 64,179,634 of record NC_090983.1, on the reverse strand, counting down.
CCAAGTTGAATACCGGTATAAGCTCTCTCTCCTCTGTTTTATAACTACTTCTTAGAGTGAGAAGTTGGTACCTGGAAATGGGGGATAGAGATTACTGCAGTAAACAAATATTACTTTATTGATAAATGTTATAGACTCTTCTTAAACATTTCATATTTTAATTTTAAATTCTGAAATATGTCAAACATGTAGATTAGTAAGAAAATATATAACAGACATCATATCTACCACATGATTCTACAGTAATGATTTCATATTTGCTCAAGATTATTTTTTAAAGGAATGAAGTAATACAGATAAAACTAAATGCTTATTCTAATCCCATTCTCCTTTCACCATGCCAAGAAATTAACTTTTTCTTTGTAGGTAGTCTATCTTTTCTCTCTGGTTGATTTTAGGATTTTCTTATTGTCTTTGATGTTCTGCAATCTGAGGATTCATATCTTTCATCAGCTCTGAAAAATTATTAATAATATCTTTGAATATGATATTTTCCCCATTCTCTGTTTTTTCTAAGTCCTACTTCAACATATGTTAGATCGTCCAACTTCTATGTTTCAACCTCTGTTTTGTTCTGTTTCTTTATCTTCTGTGCTGCAACTGGGGTAATTTCCTTAACTCTGCCTTCCATTTATTAATTCCCTCTCAAATTGTCTAATCTTTATTTACATCAATTGAATTTTTAATTCAAGAATTTTTTTCTTCATCTCTAAAGATCTATTTTTCTTTTTCGAATCTGTCATATATTTTTTAGAGTGTCATGTTTTTTGAGATTTATCTCTATTCCTTTTGTATTTACTCTAGTCATTTGGTTTTATTGATTATTTCACATAGATTTGATTATATCATGTTTGACAGGAAATGGGGGGGTCCATAATCTTTGTATTTGTTGTGGGTGCTCACTTTCCACCATGCCTTGGTATTTATTTGTGATTGAGAGCTCATTATAACAGAAGAATGTTCCCATCTTTGTTTTATATTTGTTTGTTTTCCTGTTGGTATCCTTGCATGCATGGAAGTGCTGCTCTGGTTTTATTTTTATTTTTGCTGGATGCTCCAAGGGTTTTGCAAAAGTGAGATCAGTATTATTCTTAATTTTTCAGATTAGGAAAGTCCATACTCATAGACGATATAAATTTGGACATACTTGGAGTTTTTATTTTTCATAGGTATTTTTTTTTCTCCTCAGAATCCCTGACAAAGACAAATTTCCTTTTTGCTTTCTGTACCAGTAGATAGAATTGTTCTAATCTCCTTTTCACTGATGCAATCAATAGCCCTTCCACATCCCAGCTTTGTGGCAGATATCATGCTTTAGCTCCCCCACCTTGCCTGAGCCCAAAGTCATGCCTTCTGTACCTATATGGGCATTAAAGCACCTTTAGATATACCTTAAAACTTAAATTTTGGACAATTTGCCTTTTGGTTGCTGTAGTACTTGGTCCTAAATTTATTATTCTGACTTTAAGTACCCTCTTTATATCTGTCATTTTCTTGCTTTTGAACTCAAGTTTGTAATTATACATTGTTTTATTGTATATATCTAGCATGTCTATGTCTTTATAAATAAATAACAAAGCTCTGAGTTATCTTTGTCATATTGCTGAAACAACTCTTATGTTGCCATGGTATCATTCTAAGGATTTGTATAATTATGGTACATTTTTAAAATTACAAAGCTATTTTGGGGTCTCCTTTTTTAACATCCTAAAAAATGCTTTTATTCTTGAGTGCAAATTGTGTGCACTCTCATAGAATTTGGCCATTTGGGCTGAGACTGAGTTATTTGCTAGCAATTAATAGTAGAGGAATCATTTGGAAAACTCTTGAGCTTAGACTCTACTTCCCACGCGTGTATAATATATAGTATTAATGGTGCTACACATTCAACTCTTCTAAAAAATCTAATAGATTTTACAAATTTCTCTTAATACATAATTGAAAGTGTTGCCTATCATTACACCAAAAGAGAGCCAGCACACTCCATAATCAAGGATGTTTTTGCAAGTATATTTAGAAATTACTTTTTTGCATTGTAGGAAAATGCATGGCATTACACATTCACAAATTGCACCCACATCCACAGTGCCAGGAATCCAAGTATTTAATGTGACTTGGAAACATTTTGCATATTGTATCTATAATTTTGCTAATTCCATCCAAATAAGGATCAGTCTTAAAGCTGAACTTCTGCTTAAGTTCACATTAAGTTGCTTTTCCCCAATATCTGGACCATTATACCATAATCCTCTGAGATTGTGATCACACATAAAAATTGTAAGCTGGTAGCCAGCAAATGTCCTTGGTATCTCTTCCTCATAACCATCCTATGAAAATAGGACTTTTAAAGTATTTCTGAATTCAACTGTCTTCACTTGGGGGGCTGTGACTCATGAGGTACCATGTGCTTAAATGCTAAGCCTAAATGAATTTGATGCTAGTGTCTTCCAGGAGGATGTAACAGAAAAAGCATAGTTCAGCCCCTTCCTCTTACCCCTACCAAGGTTTCATAGGATCTAACAAATATCACATGTCAGCATCTTCAAGTTGGCAATGAAAAAATCATGTGACAGCTCGAGTCACTTTGTTTAATACATTTACACGCCCATATTTGTCTAATTATGGCAAGATAAAGCAGACCATCAATCTGGAAAATTCAAACCAACAGCCAGCTTTTTTGGCACATAGATTGGCCTAATATTCATTTGTGAAAATTTGTCTCCAACCCTTAGCTCATTAGCTTCTCCTTTCTCCTGAGCTCATCCTTTTGCGTTTTCTTGATCGTTGGAATACCTCCCTTGGAAATCTAGATTTCAGTCTGTTCTAAACAGGGCTGCAGAAAAAGTGGTAGCCCTTTATCATGTTTTCCTTAGTCATTGGCTGAGGCCCAATTTTTTTCTTTCTCACGATCTAATTTATATTGTTTTCCCGAAGAGTTGCTTTGACAATAAATTTTCTTCTTTATTTCTTATAAAACTCTCTGTAACTTGAGTATGTGTTGGGAGAGGGGCAATAAGGGCAACATACCTCTGCAATATGGCTTAGGGCAAAATACCTTCTTTCCTGTTTTTTCTCAAGTGGTCTTTAGTTCCTTCCACTGAAATGCATCTTATCTGATGCCATGAAGGTTTTTAAGCTCCACAATGCTAGGAATTTACAGAGGTGAGTGATTTATCAATTTATAATGCATTATTTTTTCTGCCTTATGAATGCTTCCTAATACATTTCCTGCAAATGAACTTTTCCATTTCTCTTTATACTCCCAAACTCAAACTATAGTTCTATCTCTATAAAACATGGCTCTGACCTACTGTTTTTTTTTTTTGCATATGGAAAGGTCAGCACTTGACTTTAACATAAAGAGTATGAAATAAACTGTGCTATAAGCTGGCTATTTTAGTCTATGAAATAAATTATCTACCAAATAGTGACATATAACTATAGAATGACCTTACCAAATTATCAGCATCTATATTTAGATGCAGTTATCTAACAATTCATTCCTGAATCCTGAGAAGTGCATAGTAAAATAAAAGGAAGTGCAAACTCTCTTAAACTTCAAGATTAGTAGATACATATAAATGTATATATCACTTTTCCTATAAGGCGATTTCAACTCAGGTCAAAAGGTTACTTCCTATTGATCAGAGATTTCTTTTAGTAATCTCCCTTCTTAAAAAGTCACCCATATTTGTGGTTCCACCTTTTCAAATGTTGACTTCTAAATCAAAGAAACCAAAATGAATCACAAATATCTGAAGACAGTGGAAGCTGCAAAGCAAGGAAAGTTACTTGATGACGTATGTGTCCAGGCATTCTGACCACTTAAGTTTATGCTTTTTCAACCACAAAGAGAGAATATGTCAGACCAGAAGCACATTTAGCACTCAACCAGGGAACACCTAGCCATAAGAAAATGAAAATATTTTCACTGTTTCCTGCAATTCTAGCAAAAGTATTAGGATTAGAACAGTCCTTAGACAGACGGACAATGAAGCAAGCGTTGTTGGTAATGGAATTATATCTGGGTAACAGGGAAGTATGTTTTCAGGAAGTGAATTCCATTAAGGAGAAAAAACTTAACTTTTGAAAATGTAATTTATGACTTTTGAAAAAATTAATATCATATTTAATTCTTACATTGAATTGTAGGTAGGACACATTTTTCTGAGCCTAGTTTAGGTCTAGCCTTTGTTTTTTTTTTCTTTTTAAATGAATCATGCATCAGAGTGTTTCCTGCACATCTCAAATGAAGTTTCAGGTAGTGACTATATTTTTTATCATTGTGGGCTTGACTATATTTTATATTTTTGCAAGCACAGTAAAGCACATACCCAATAGATGCTTGATAAATACTTTGTGATCACTTTGTGATCAATTATTCATTAACACAGAACAAGTTCATGTTGAAGCTAGGCATTCCATGTCCCAGTTCTGGATTTCTGTTACTCTGTGAGATCACAAATAAAAATAATTTGGTTGTGAAAAAGCCAATTATATTAACCTAAAGAGTTTATGTGAGAATGGTGGGTGTTAATTTTTTTTTTTTTAAGTGACAAAGTTTTGCTCTGTCACTCAGGCTGGAGAGCAGAGGCGTGCAACCATAGCTCACTGCAGCCTCGAACTCCTAGGCTCAAAGGATCCTCCTGCCTCAGCCTCCCCAGTAGCTGGGACCATAGGCACATGCCACCATGCCTGGCTAATTTTTAAATTTTCTGTAGAGAAGGAGTCTCCCTATGTTGCCCAGTCTCGTCTTGGACTTCTGGCCTCAAGTGATTCTCCTGCCTCGGCCTCCCAAAATACTGGGATTATGGGCATGAGCCACCATACCCAGCAGGGTGTTAACATTTTGAAACTTTTTAAGATCCCCAAATCAACAATCTTCCTGCTAGATATAAATGTAGCCCTAAATAATCTTCATGGATTTTTATTCAAATGATGGCTTGGCTTACTTTCATGAGTGGATCTTCATCAGCAAGGAGTGGTAGAACATCACAACATCCATGAACTGCTATTGCTGCTTTCCCAATGAACTCTCAATAGGAGTATTAATTTTTGTTATCATGGAATGCAAGGAATTGGAATTTTAGTGAAAGACAGTGATTTATGTATAATTGGGCATGAGCCAAAATGAGGCATATTTTCCTGTGTTAGCTGGTCAGGAATACTTGACATGTATGAATCAAAAATCTTTATAGATCTGGAGGACATTATGTTAAGTGAAATAAACCTGGCTCAGAAAGACAAATATTGCATTTTCACACTCATATATGGGACCTAAAAAAAATCGATCTCAAGGAGGTAGTGAATAGAATGGTAGCTACTAGAGATTGGTAAGGGTGGTGGGAAGGGGTAATGAAGACGTGTTGGTGAAGGAGTAATTCTGTTAAATAGAAGGAAAAAGTTCTCATTTTCAAAAGTGCAATAGGACAACTATAGTTAACAATAATTTATTATATTTCAGAATAGCTAGAAGTTTTCAAATGTTCCCAACATAAAGCAATGATAAATGTTTCAGGTGAATCATGTCCCAATTACTCTGATTTGATCATTATATGTTATATGCTTGTATCAAAATATAACATGCACTCCATGAATATGTACAATTATTATATATCCATAAAAAATTTAAAAAAAATCATTATAGACCCACAGCACCATTTAAAACAAATAAGATCATATCATTCCCCTGTATAAAACCTTCTGATGGCTTTCCAAAGGACTCAGAATAAATTCCAAACTCCATACTATGGCCTTACAGGTTCTCTGCTCTCAGGAGGCCTTAGTCATTTGCTCTTCAAACATGCCACACTCATTCCGTCTTAGGGTCTTTACATTTGCTCTTCTCTCTGCCTAGAACCCTCTTCCTGTACATTCTGCTTCCTTCCTACTCCTTAGCTATTGGTTCATATGCCGCCTCCCCAGAAAGTCCCTCCCAAATCGCCCAGTTTGAACTTACCCTTTACCCCTTCACACACATACACTCTCTGTCTCTCTCTCTCTCTCCTTCACTCTATTGTATTGCCAGGCTTTTATTATGGTATGTATACTTATCAGCAAATATCTGTATTTAATCTAACACTTCCACCTATAGCAGCTGCCTCTACGGCTGCATGTCACATCCCTTTGGCCCACCCTGATTTCAACTGCAGCTGCAATAGACAATTCCCTGCAAGCTCAGACTTACCTCCCTAACAGTGACCCTCCTCAAGCATACTCCAGTTGTCTTTCTGTTTTCTGCTCCAAAACTTTCTCTAGTGCCACAGGGGAGTGCTCAGCCCAAGCCCAAGTGCAGCCAGTAGGAGATGGAAGTCAACAGATAAATGGTCTGGTCTCCCAGATGTCAGGTGGACAAGGCAGGGAGGCCTGCTGAAGCTTCTTAGGAGATTTCAGCAGAAATCATCGCTGTTTCCTGGAAACACCCCCAAATTTACTATCAATAATCAGTACTCAAGACTTTGTCTCATGCTCTGCTTTCAGAGGAACCCTAATTAAGGCACATTCTATAGAAGATAAGATCTATAAAAGCCAGGGACCTTATCTTTTTTGTGTTTCACTTTATTTACAACACCTAGCACAGTGCTTGTCTTACAGTGGGTTGTGTGTATATACACACATATATACACTGAAAGAGTTATAAGCAAGAGATGAGTTTAGGGAGGAAATGAAATGATATTCCAAAGAAAGGAATGGTCAGAGGGAAACACTGCAGAGCATATAGGATATTATGAACATAAATAATACTAACTGAATATAAAGAAGATGTAAAACATGCATAGAAATTTCTGGAAAAGTCTAAGACATTCAATCAGATACAAGAAGATTGAGGATTTAAAAAAATCTGAGAATCCTCTATTAAGAGTTCATCATCTTACAGAGAAGTCAAGTGGTGTTTTTGTTTTACTTTTAATTGAGCACTGAAATTTTTATGTTCTTGGAATCTCAAAGCTTGATCCACGTGATAATAGGGTTGTATTTTGAAATTCATAAACATAATTTGCTACTTAAAAAAAAAATCCAGAGTGCAGGGACTTCTGCTTATGGCTGTGCCAGAGTCACTGGTACCAGATTTGTCCTGCCGTAACAAGGAGACAATATGTGTGAGGCAAGTGTCCTCCATAACTGGGCACAGCAACCACAGGACTGTAAACATCGAGAGACAGACAACACATAAGCTGAGCACCATATTTGTCCTGGCTTTCTGCCTGGAAACACTTACCAACCGGCACAGCCTGCTAGAGGCAAAGCAGAGAGGGCAGTTTTGCTCAATGAAAGAGGCTGGGGGCAGAATCAGAGGCTGCTGAATTCACTAGAATTAGCAGCAGAGGGAACCAGATAGAGAGCTTCATGGAGAGGAAAAGTTTCCAGGAGAAGCTCCTGGATGGCTGACAGTTGAAAGAAGATGCTCGAAGTTGAGTGGTTCAGGATAATATTGGAGTTCCAGTCCAGCTACAGGCCAAGACAGGCGAAACCTTACAGGTATACAACATACCCTACAGTAAGACCCACACCCTAGGACTAAGGCAAAACTAAAATAGACCCAAACTAACAAAAAATAAAATCGAGCTTGATAGGATCAAAAGGCTTCTCAAGTAATTTAATTAGTTACTGGAACAAAACTCAACTCCCTTTAAAGGAAGACAACATAATCTGGACTCTCCACAATGTATCATACATTAACATCCAAATTCCAATAAAAATGTACCAGACAAGCGAAGAAGCAGGAAAATATGACACACTATCAAGGGAAAAATGGAAGTGAATAACAGTATGTGCTAAGAAGACATTTATGTTGGAATTAGTATTTAAAGACTTTAAAAAGAGAAATTATAAATATGTTCAAAGACCTAACATAAAAGATGGACATAATAAATAAATCAGGAAATAGGATCAAGATGGCTGACTAGACACAGGCAGTAAGTGCCTCCTCCATGGAGAGGAACCAGAATAGTAAGCAGATTCTCACATTTCTAACAGATCGTCTGGGAGAGAATGCTAGGATTCACCAGGGGGGAGGCGGGAAGCACCAAAAGTGGGTAAGAAGAGGATTCAGGGCAACGTGCCCAATCGGGGGCTGCCAAACAGCTGGGAGAAGCTCCTGGATGTGGTGAAACTATAAGAGAGAAGCTCCCAGGGCTCCACTCTTCACGACAAGCTTTTATGATCTTGGCTACAAGAGAAGCTCCTGAACCACACAGGTCTTGGGCCTAACACAGGGCGCTGCTTGGAGATTGCATAGAGACATCGTTCCAGAAAGGAAACTCACGTGGGACCCCACAGGCATTCAAGCCTAGAGCAACTTCAGCCGGGCACCATTCTGACAGCCTAGATCCCAGGGAATTATGGGCACACCTACAGCCACTGTGTGATTCTGAGGAGGGGTCAAGAGGCCCAGGTGTTTCCATGTACCCCTTGGCAGTTCTCCACCACCCTGTTGTGGGCTGTAGGTGACACTGACACGTTTGCAGATAGCATTTTCCATGGGTTCTTGTCCATGCTGCCTGCCGGGGTAGGGCCCCTTGGTCACAGACCCAAGGCACCATTTTGTGAGTTTGACACTGGGCAGTGTCTCACCTCAGGCTGAGTTTGGGCTTGACAGAGCTACGGTCCCTGCCTGACTGGAGAGAGGCAGGGAAACCCGGATTTCCGGCACCCGTCTGGGACAGTGCCCTCCCTCCTGCAGCCGGCTACTGTGGGAGCAACTCTCAAGTGAACTGCACTCCTCACAGTTTCCTGTCAGTGCAGCTTGCTGAGAAGGGTCCCACCCTCTCTGGCCGCAGGACGAGGGTGCCAGTTTTGGAGTTTTAAGCCAGGCAGTGCCTCACTCTCAGGCTGAATTTGGGCTGGTACAGCTCCAGCCAGCTGAGGAAGGACAAGGGAGCCCAAGCTCTCCTACACACACATAGGACAATTCCCACTGCCTTGACCAGAGGCAGTAAGACTGAGATGCAAGTGGATGGCACTCCCCCTAGAATCTTGCCCACACTTTTTGACCCCCTCTGGTCACAGGCCCAGGTGCCAGTTTGGGAGTTTAAAGCTGGGCAGCTCCCTACCTTCAGGCTGATTTTCAGCTGGCATAGCCCTACCCAGCTGAGGAGGGGCGGGGAAGCCAGCCCAAGCTCTCCTACCTACTCCTAGGACAATTCCCATCACCCTGCTACAAGCTGAAGTGAGACCAAAATGTGACCATATGTCACTCCCCCCAGGATCTTGCCCACATTGTTTGCCTGGAAGAGGCCCTAACCTCTCTCTTCACAGGCCCAAGATGCCATTTTTGGAGTTCAAAGCTGGGCACCCTGGGTAGGGACATGGAGATAGGAATCTCTCCTCCCCCAACCACCAAATGCTGTGGACATAACCACCTCTGCTCCCAAGAACAAGCTTTTGGTGTGGGTGAGTTGCAGGACAACCAGTTCTAGGCTTGTTGGGGGGACACACCTTCATTGGTACTCTGCTCACTGCACCCAGGTTCTGCACAGAGTGTGTGGCTCATTTTCTTCCCTTCGTGGACAGGGAGGGATGTCTTTTTTTTGCAGATGTCTCAACCTGAGAATCTCAGCCCCTAGGTCCCTACATTGCTGGATCCACAACCAATGCCTCCTATCACCCACTTGGACCATAGCAGCCTTGGGGGACCTGTGGGTCCTGGGGGAACTGTGGGTCTCCTGGAGCTTGAACATGCAGGGCAGGCCACTTCCAGTGGAGAGGAGAATGCAGCACTCCAGAGGGTCCCTTAAGACAAAGGGGACAAGGGCACCAGCTTCCCATCATTCAGGGCCTTCTCCTGCCCCCCTCGTCTACCCACTGCTGCTGAAGCAACTATGGTTGTTTCCACTTGGGACAAATGAGAGTTCCACAGGGGAAGATTCAGTCAGGGCACTTGGGAGTGGCTTCCCTGCCTCTCACAGATTACCTGTCACACCCAGGATTCCGAGGTACTTGGGGTGCACTCCCTTCCCTCTTAAAAGCCATAGCAAGTTCTTTCATGTTCCCCAAAGACTAAAGCTACTGCCTCCACTGAGGGAGAGCCAGCAGCCCTCTCTCCAAGCAGCCTGTCTCTTCTTGGGGAGCCTACCCACCTCTGGAGGCAAGTGCCTGGTACAACCACACTTCCTCTGCCAGAACGCTTCAGCCACAGCCCACAGCCAGTCTGCCATCCCTGCACACAGTGGCTTGCGCTGCCCCCACAACCTCTGCTGCAGGGGCGTCCAGATGGGAGCTGGGAATCTGGGTGCTTTTTGCACACCTGAAGGACAGAGACCACTACCATTGACAAGAGAGGGAGGTGTGAGTGGCGTGTGCATCCCACAGCTGCCTACCTCTGCCAATCTCATCAAGAGGGGCCCACCCCTCCTGTCACAGGCTCACAGTGCATCCATCCTTCTCCTGCTGGAGCACTCTTCCAAAGCAGGAGATCACCCCCACCCCTGTCACAACCAGCATCTGAACTCAAGCAGTGCTAAGAGGGAAGTTAGTTCATAGCACTAAATGTCTACATCAAAAAGGCAGATCACAAATTAACAACCTAATGTCACACCTCAGGGAACTGGAAAAACAAGAATGAGCCAAACCCAAAGCTAGCAGAAGACAAGAAATAACAAAGGTTAGAGTAGAACTAAATGGAATTGAAACAAAAAAAGTAAAAGGATGAATGAAACAAAAATTTGAGTCTTTGAAATGGTAAACAAAATTGACAGACCACTAGCTAGATTAACCAAGAAAAGAGAGAGCATCCAAATAAGCTTAATCAGAAATGAAAAAGGAGACATTACAACTGATAACACAGAAATACAAAACATTGTTCAAGACCACCACCAATATCTCTATGCATGTAAACTAGAAAATCTAGAAGAAATGGATAAGTTTTTGGAAATACATGGCCTCTCAAGCTTGAATCAGGAACAAGTAGAAGTCCTGAAATTACCAGTAATGAGTAGCAAGATTGAATCAGCAATAAAAAAATCCCCCAAGAACAACCACCAAAACAGCCCAGCTGAATTCTACTAGACATACAGAGAACTGGTACCTGTCCTACTGACGCTGTTCCGTAACAATCGCAAAGATACGGAGTCGACATTAGAACACAGACATGCACAGAGGGAAGACCATGTGAAGATACAGGGAGGATAAGTTGGCCATCTATAAGCCAAGAAGAAACCAACCCTACCAATACCTTCAAATTTCTAGCCTCCAGAGTTAAGAAAAAATAAATTTCTATTGTTTAAGCCACCCAGACTGTGGTACTTTGTTATTAGCTTACTATAGCAAACTAATACAATTGTCTATTGATGGCTTACAATTGACTTTCTCTCCAGAAATTGCATTCAGCTGAAGAATGTTTCCCACCCAAGTTTATGCCCTACTCAAAGAGTAGCCTGCATCCAATGATGGATGGTGTGAAAGTACAAATCCTGTCCCCTGTCCCTATTTGGGACAACTTTCTGCATACAATTCTCCAACTCAGATAAGTTTTTTAGGAAACCTGACCTAAAACAGTTGATGCCTCTAATTGTAGGTAAATTCTAAAATGAAATTTTGAAGTTGGATAACCCACCTGAAGACTATCAGAAAATCCCATTACTAATGATAAGTGAAGTATGGAGGTACTTTGGAGTGTCAAAGCTGTGCAATTGTTAGAACTTGTACTGGTTGTGAACTGCAATGTAATACTACTGGAAAGAAATGCATTAGGAAGGGGCCAGGAATAGAATATTTCACTCATTTGTGAGGTTGGAGGGAAGCAGTAATTATAAGGACAATAGCATTTGATAGATATTGCTGAGGGCTATTAATTTATTAGGGAAAGGGAATGGATGGTTGAGTGTAATTAATCTCTAATTTAAAAGGCAAAAGGCCTACTTGAAAACATATAAAGATATTCTTATTTCTTGTAGCCAGAAGTCAGAAATGCTGAAGAACAGGTACAGGAATGAATTATAACAATAGTAGAGTTCCAAAAGAGATTGACTTCTCCACCTAAGCAAGATTGTTACGCCAAGCTCATGGAAATATCGTTAAGAAGAAATGGAACCTTGAGACATGGAATACAACATTCTGGTCAATACACTCAAGTATCTTGGAATCCTAAACTCCCCTGAACCCTCTGGGCCTGCACAAATGGGTCCTCCTCCTCATTAAATGCTAGTGCTCTTAATTGCTTAAAGACAAGGCAGAAGACTCTCTTTTGCAGCACAAGGTGTATTGCCTCCCCTTTCCTCCAGTTATTTCCCATCTTCCCTCCTGGATGAGAGACTCATAACTAGGGTTAGCCATAACATAACCCATATGAGAAAGTAGTAAGTAAGTCCGCAGTAAGTAAGCAGTAAATCAGCTAAGGTAAGACAAGGATAATATACTGAAGGGACTGCAACATCTAGCCAACATGTACCAATAAGAACCAGGAAAGTATGTAGGGGACGGTTCATGAAGATGCTGGATCAAGGAAGACATAATACAAAGTTGTGCAAGAGAGAGTTCATTCATATGGGAGCACTGTCTCATGATGTAGTATTTGACATCCTGGCAGGAATCCTGGGAGACAGTGCTATCATAGGTTGGCTCTTAGAGGCTTTTTTCTTTTTCTTTCTTTTTTTTTTTTTTTTTTTTTGAGACAGAGTCTCACTCTGTTTCCCTGGGCTAGAGTGCCATGGCGTCAGCCCAGCTCAAAGCAACCTCAAACTCCTGGGCTCAAGTGATCCTCCTGCCTCAGCCTCCTGAGTAGCTGGGGCTACAGACATGCGCCACCATGCCCAGCTAATTTTTTCTGTATATATTTTTAGTTGTCCATATAATTTCTTTCTATTTTTAGTGGAGATGGGGTCTCGCTCTTGCTCAGGCTGGTCTCAAACTCGTGAGCTCAAACGATCCGCCCACCTCGGCCTCCCAGAGTGCTAGGATTACAGGCATGAGCCACCGTGCCTGGCTTAGAAGCTTTTTTAGAAAAGTGATGTCATTTATTCTACATACATAATGTAGAAATTCCAGGCTACTGTGGCAAATGGTGGAGAAGGGATCAAAAATCTTAGAGAAGTAAGAATGCTAGAGTGGATATACTATTTCAAGTCATGAAGTTACCAGCTGACTGCAGGGTAGGAGAGCCTGGAAGACACTCTGTTTGCTAAAAGAGGCACTGGCATCATTAAGGAGTTTGGTGGTAGCTGCTCTATGTTGGCCAGGGCTAACTGTAGGAGATGATGTTATAGAACTAGGATTCTTGATATCAACAGGGAAGATATAGAACAGTGACATCACTACAGGAAGTTCTAATGGATATATTTGGATGATCCAGAGGCTAAGTCAAATTTTCCAATTTTTAAAAATTATAATTCCTTTCCTGAAATGAGCCAGTTTTAGACCCAGAATCTACTGGCTAAAGGATGGACTATGTTTCTAGCAGGAAGGACATAGCAACATCAAAACAACATATAGCATAATGATTTCCCTAGTCCTTCCTCAAAGGAACATCATAGCCATTTACTTAGGTAACTATAAATTAAAAAAAAGAATTATACACTTATGACATTTTGAAGGTCACGAGACACAGAGTCTAAGTTGACAGTGTTACCCAGGACTCAAAGCATCTTCACAGTCCTATTAGAGTGAGAGCATTTGAAGGTCAGGAGTAAATGGAGTCCTGACCCAGGTCTGGCTTACAGTGAATTTATTGGGTCCATGGGCCGCAGTCCCCAACTGTATAATTGAAATGAAGATATTTGACTGAACTCCCGCATTGGTTGACTGAATCCCCACATTTGTTCCTTGGCCTGTTGAGAATGAGGTTTAATAGTGTAGGAGGCCAAGTGGAAACTACTGCAACTGCCACTTGGCCAAGATACTCAAAAGCAAATGTCATATCACATGGATGATGACAGAGATCAGCACCACCTTAAAGACCTAAGGAATTTAGGGGCAGGAAATGGTTCACATTATATAACCATTTAATACACCTGTCTCATCCTTACTTGCATCAGATAGATCCTGGAGGATGACAGTGGACTAAATAAACTTAATCAAGTAATAGCCTGAATTGCAGTTGCTGTACCAGATGAAGGATATTTTCTAGAGAAGATTAATATAGACGTAGATACATTGGATGTGGCCATTAATATGGCAAATGCATTTTTTTTCTGTTCCTATCAGAAGGAGGACCAGAAAAAGGTGGCATTCATATGGAGTGGACAACAGTATTCTTTACAGTCTTTCTCTGGGAACTCTCTTGCCATATGTTATATGATAGTACTAAAAAATCTTGACCATCTGGACTTTCTGCAGAATATCACATTGGTCTATTATAACATCATGTTAATCAGACCAGATGGGCAAGAAATGGAAAGATTTCCAATATTGAAAACCTTGGGAAGTCCCATGTGCTGCAAAGTTTGGGTAAAAACTTCACATGGATTCAAGTGACCACCACATCAATGACATTTTTAGGGCTCCTGTGGTCTGTGGCATGTCATAGCATTCTTTCCAAAGCAGAGAACAAATTATTTCATCTTGTCCCTACCATCACTAAAAAAGAAAGCATGGCACTAAGTCTTCTTAGATTTCTGGATGTAGCATATCCCACACGTGGAAATATTCCCCCAACCCATCTACCAAGTGACTTGGAAGACTAGCATCTTTCAGTGGGGCTCACAACAAAAATATTTCTGTAGCAGCTTCAGGCTGCAGTAGAATCAAATCATATTGTACTACAGTTATCCATAATGGTAAAAGACATCATGAGGAGCTTATGGCAAGATCCCAAATGAGGATCACAAAATAGACACCTATGTGTCTGAAGCAAAGGTGGGGGTACTTTTACTCCATTAGAAAAATACATCCTGGCATGCTGTTGGGATCTAGTAAAAATGGAATATCTGATCATGAGATATCAAGAGACTACACAGCCAGAATACCCATCCTGAGCTGGGCTCTGTCAAAACATCAAACTCATCAGATCAAGAAGTGCAACAGCAATCCACCATAGATATAACGGACACGTTGGGATTGGGCACAACTAGGATCAAAGGACACATGTTAGATGCACAGCAAGTGGCACAGATTATAATATCACATCATCGTTTCTCCCTTTGCTCACACCTGTAGCTATTTGGGAAATTCCTTATGACCAGCTGGCAGAGGAGGAAAAATGCCAAGCTTGGTTCACAGATGGGTAAGCTTAGCATATAGACGCAAGCCAAAAAATGGACAACAGCTGAACTACAGCCTCATTCAACGTGAAGTAAAGATAGCAATGAAGGGAAAATCTTACTAATAGGTAGAGCTTGGATGGTGAACCTGGTCATTACTTTGTGAGGAAGGAGATGTAGCCCAAGGCAAGAATATATATGAATTCATTGGCCATGGTGAATGACTTGTTTTGTTGGTCAGTTGCCTGAAATGAGAAAGATTGTCAGACTGGGGATAAAGAAGCCTGGGGAAGAGGCATGTAGGTAGACTAATGAAAGTGGGCACAAAATGTGAAGATCTTCATATCAAATGCAAGTGCTCCCACTTACCATGGCCAATCTAGCTACTGCCACTGCAGAACATCCAACTTACAACAACAGATACCAATACTGAGCCCTTGACATGACACTATCCCTTGATAAGACCAAACAACCAGTTGGTAGCAAATTGATCTTCCTGGGTTTACTTTTCTGTTTGCAGACCCCAGTCAGCACCACCATCTGAAGGTTTACACGTGTTACTCCTTATTAAATAAAATATATGGATCTAAGCTATGCAAGGGGCAGACTGTAGAGGGTGCCAAAAAGCATATACACCACTATGCCCCTTACATGGAAATCTCCATCTCAGAGTCAAATTCCTAGGGAAAATCATCCAAGAAAATAAGCAAAAGTTTACTGAAGACAATTATAAAATAAACCTAAATGTAAAAGCTAAAACTATAATATTTCTAGGGGAAAAAAACATAAGAAAATGTCCCACGTCTCTGTGACTGTGGGTTAGGCAAAGATGTATTAGGACTCAACAGCACTAACCATAAAAGAAAAAAAATTGATAAGCTAGACTTAATAAAAATTAAGTACTTCTGCTTATCAAAAGACTCAAAAGCCAAAGACTGGGAGAATATAATTGTAATACAGATATCTAAAAAAGAGCTTATAGCTAAAATATATAAATCTAGAATGTATAAAGAACTCTTAGCAAATCAACAATAAAAAGAAAAACATCCCATTGATAAAATAGGCAAAAGTGCTTAAAGTACCCTTTCCAAAAGACAATATACAATGGCATCTGAAAAAGTGCTCAACGTCTTTAATTTCATGGAAATATAAATTAAAACCATAATGAGATATCAATTTTCTCCAAAATTAAAAAGACTGAAAACACCAAGTGTTGGCAAAGCTGTGGAGCAACTAGAACTCTCATACACTGCTGGTGAGAACACAACATGGCGCAACCATGTTGAAAACTGTTTGGCAGTTTTTTATAACCTTCATATACCCAGGGATTCCATACCTAACTATTTACTTATAAGAAATAAAAACATATGCATCCTGAAAAAAGCTTTATTTATGATAACCAAAACCTAGACACATCCTACCTGTATGTTGCTTTGGTCTGAATGTTTGTGTCCCTCCAAAATTAATATTGAAGCTTAATCTCTATTGTGGTGGTATCAAGATATGGGGCCTTAAGGATGTCATTATGTCATGATGGCCTCCTTTTGCCACATGAGGACATGGAGAGAAAGCATCATTTTTGAAGCAGAGAGCATTCTTCATCAGACATTGAATCTGCTAGTGACTTGATCTTGGACATCCCAGCCTCCGATACTATGAGCAATAAATTTCTGTTGTTTAATGAATTATCCAGCTTGTGGTATTTTGTTATCACAGCTTGAATAGACTAAAACATATGTCAACAGGAGAAAAGATAGACAAATTGTGGTATAATATATTCTTACAATGGAATATTACTTTGCAATAAAAATGAAGGAATAATTTTCTGATACATACAACATGGCTGAATCTCAAAATTATCATGGTGAACAAAAGAAGCCAGACATAAAAGAAAACATATATAGCTCTGATTATATGAAATTCTAGAAAATTCAAAATTAATTATGGTGGTCAAAATCAAAACACTGAATACCTTTGAATGGTAATGATTGACAGGAAAAGAGTATGAGAAAAACTTTTGTGGTGATGAAAATGTTCTATATGTTGATTGGGCTGATATTGACATGGATATAAACATCTGTCAAAACTCATTGAACCATGTACTTAAAATCTATGCATGTCACTGCAGGTAAATTATTTCTCAATTTTGACAAATTTTTAAAAATTAAAAATCTAAAATAAGTAATCAAATGTTTTGGGGTTTTTTTCACACATGTGCAAAACACTGATCTAGATGCTGGGTATAAAATTGATTTAAAAAATATGTAGAAGCATGGACCATGCCTTTAAGTATTTTACAATTAGAAATAATAGGCATTATTTGGTATGGAAGTCAACCGCTGGAAAATTTTGTGGTAGAGATAAGTTCATAATCACCCTTTAATATAGTACAACTCTTCTTAATTCTATTTGAAAAAGTTAAAGTTAATTGAGTCATATATAATTACAGGCATCAGTTCACCACATCTCTTTGATATGTTCTTATCCCAAACTAATTTAATATATAAGGAAATCTACAACAATAGCCAAAACCTCTTTATAAATCTTAATTTGTGGGTTTTTGGAAACATCTTTATGTTCTACAAATATTAGACTAACCCTTTTTTCACATTGCACAGACACACATAAATTATCAATTACCCTGATTAATAACAGGTATAGTCGTGTGGTTTTTAAATGATAAGGGCTAATCCAAAACTCATTTCCACATGTTTATATAATATATTTTATGACTGTTTCAGGAATGAGAGAGCAAGTCCTTCCTCACAATTTTATGTTTTAAGATTATTATTAAAATTCACTTTTATTTCTTGAATCAGGGGCAGGAGAGTATGAACTAAAAATGCCCTGGAAGATGACATTCAAAGTTTGATGTGGAAAATGCTTAGATAATTAGTGGTTGACTGTGCTAAGTATCACCTTGATAGGTGAAAGGCAAATGTTCTGATTGCTCACTTAGGCCACATTGTTGCAACATATTTTCCATGCTTTGAAGTTGCTATAATTCATTATTAAACAGTTTGTTAATGTTATTAGTTAAATCTCATGCTTTGAAACAATACTCTTACATTTAGAAATAGCAGAAAGGTTATGCTAAAATGTGAGTGTCACACCTGAACTTCAATGCCATTTATGCAGAGGCAGAGCATTGCATTTAAGGATGAGAAAAGACCTAGAAAAGGTCAAATGGTAGAGGTCTTTTGATAATTGGAGTGATTTTTCTGTAAGATAACTAAAAACCCAATGAAACATTTAAATTTTTAAAAACAATATTTTCCATCTTATATTTATTATCAGATAAGGGTCAAGAAAAGTAAGAAGAGATGTATTTTACCACCTTCCATTAGATTTGTAGACTAGAGAAATGTAAGGGGAGGTATGCAGGGATAATCCAATTATGATTACCATAAGAAAGTGGTATTAGGTGATTTACATATAAGTAGAATTAAATTTACAGTACAAAAAATGTAGTTTATGATACTAATGTTATTCTTTCATGCCTCACCAATTGGCATTATAGGGAAGTCATGACCATTGATTGAATATAACTGGAATCAACCAGGATACCAACATTTTAGAAGATTGACATCTTGTGCATGGAGTGTTTTCATGTTTACCATTCTATGAAGTGTACAAAAATAATATCATCCAAATATACTTTACATATTTAACATAGTATTTTTCTAAGTCAAGCTTTGGTGAAAACATCACTTTGAAAGTTGATGAAGAGGGAAGGACTTCAGGCACACCAGCTTGAAAAGCTCAGCAAACCTGCTCTCCAGACAAACAGAAAAATTATAAATTAAAACAACCATTTAAAGTCTCTGGAAATGGTCTCAAGGACGTATAGCAAATGAAGTATTTATGCAAGAAAATCTACTAAAATTCAGCAAGAACAACATGAGTCTGTGGTATTCAAAACAAGCCCCGATCTCTACCTTTCATGTCCTAACTCAGCAAGATGGAAATGCCACATCAGACAGGTACAGCCAAGATTACAGTGCTCTCTCTCTTCCTAGCTCCCATTCAGAAGGCTTTCTTCTCAGAGGGGCAGGACATCAGCTTTTCTCATTTTCCTTCCTGCTACTTGCTGCTGAGGCAAAATTTAGACTGAATCTGGTGAGAAGTGAGGACTCCCTTCTTCAGCAATCACTCATGGAATGGAGGCTCTTCCTTGGGCATGGTGTTTCTGAGAATGCTGGAACCCTAACTGCCCTTGTTCTAGCTCATAAAATGGTGATTCTGTGCCAGGAGAGACAAGCTGAAGAGAGATACCTGAGATTACTAGACAGCCCCAATCCCACCCCAGTGAGCTCTCAGCAACTAAAGTAGGGGTGTCATTCAGAGAGAGAAGCATGCTATATCTTCCCCACCACTAGTGCCACAGCTGACGTTCAGAAATTTTTCCTCAAGGAGAAGAGGCCATAAATGGAAGAGTTCCTAATTTGTTTCAGAAGAAACTGACTATATTTGTAACAGAGTGCGGAGAAGTTTAAGCTCAGGGGCACTCTCAAAAACAGATCAAGGTTATGGTGAAAGCAAAGTAGGATATTGGCAGAATTATTGGACATATAGGCCGGGCGCGGTGGCTCACGCCTGTAATCCTAGCACTCTGGGAGGCCGAGGTGGGCGGATCGTTTGAGCTCAGGAGTTCGAGACCAGCCTGAGCAAGAGCGAGACCCCACCTCTACTAAAAATAGAAAGAAATTATATGGACAGCTAAAAATATATATAGAAAAAAATTAGCCGGGCATGGTGGCGCATGCCTGTAGTCCCAGCTACTCGGGAGGCTGAGACAGGAGGATCGCTTGAGCTCAGGAGTTTGAGGTTGCTGTGAGCTAGGCTGACGCCATGGCACTCACTCTAGCCTGGGCAACAGAGTGAGACTCTGTCTCAAAAAAAAAAAAAAAAAAAAGAATTATTGGACATATATAGGCTAAATTGTAGGTCAGCTAATTTGCCTGAAAAAACTAGGAAAATAGAGACCTGGAAGAAGCCTACCTGGGGTCAGAACAAATGTCAAACATTGACTTCAGGAATGATCAAGCCCAAATTTGATTCGTTTGTTCTGTGGAGCAAATTATTTCTCAGGGAATTTTTTTAAAACAACAGAGCAATCAATGGAGCTTAAAACACGGGGTGGCCAGGGAAAGAGAGAGTCTAAGAGAGCCCTGCCCAAACCACTGTCATCCCAGGGCAACTCTAGGCACACCCAAGGCTGCAGCCCCTGAGTAGCAACATTAAAGTCAGCTACACTGAGTGGTGGGAGAAATGGAGTTCACTAAAATAATTCAGCAAGTCACCAAATAAGTAAAAAAAAAAAACCTAGTAACAATAACAAGACACAGAAAGAGATGATCAGTTCCCAGAGCAGGCAAACAGAAAAAAACAGAAAAATATAATCCACAAATTGAAATTAAAAAACAAACAAACAAAAAACAGGCAACAAAACCTGCCTGTGAGAATAATTACATGTCAGATTTAACAATAAACAAAACCTTCAAAGTAGTTTTTATAGGTATGTTAAAAACAAACAAACAAACAAACAAAAAAAGAGAAAACCATGATTAAAGAAGTAAAGGAACAACCTGTGGATTGGGAGAAAATATTTGCAAACCATGCATTTGGTAAGAGGTTAATATCCAAAATATATAAGGAACTCAAGTAACTCAATAGCAAGAAAACAAATAACTCAATTCGAAAATGGGCAAAGAACCGTAATAGGCACTTCTCAAAAGAAGACACACAAATAGACAACAATATGAATAATCATCAGGGAAATGTAAATTAAAACCCAAGATATCACCTCACACCTAATAAAATGGCTATTACCAAAAAAGACAAAAGTTAACAAGTGTTGGCAAGGATATAGAGGAAAGGAAACATTTGTACAGTCTTCATGGGAATGTAAATTAGCACAGCCATTATGGAAAACAGTATGGAAGTTCTTTAAATAATTAAAAATAGAACTACAATATAAACCAGTAATCCCACTTCTGGGTGTATATATCTAAAGGAATTGAAGTCAGTCTATCAAAGAGATAACTGCACTCACATGTTCATTGCAGGATTATTCACAATAGCCACAATATAAAATCAGCCTAAGTGTCCATCAGTGGGTAAATGGATAAAGCAAATGTGCCATATATATATACACACACACACACACACACACACACACGAATACTATTCAGCCTTTAAAAAAAAAAAAATAAGTAAATTCTGTTATTTTCAACAACATGGATGAATACGGAGATGTTATGCTAATTGAAATAATCCAGGTGCAGAAAGACCAATACCACTGCATGATCTTACTATATGTGAAACCTAAAAGGTTGGAATCATAGAAGTAGAAACTAGAATGATAGTTGCCAGAGGCTTGGGGGTGGAGAGGATGAGGGCATGTTGGTCAAAGGGTAGAAAGTTTCAGTTAGACGTGAGGAACATGTTTCTGAGATCTATTGCACAACATGGTTACTGGAGTAAATAATAATGTATTGTTGTCTTAGTCTATTTGTGCTGCTACAACAAAATACCTGAGATTGGGTAGTTAAAAACAATGGAAATTTATTTCTCACAGTTCTGAAGACTGGAGTCCAAGATCAAGGTGCTGGCAGGTCCATTGTCTGGTGAAGTCCTGGTTTCTGCTTCCAGGGAGGCCTCTTGTTGCTGCTGCAGCCTTTGGAAGGGAGGAGCACTGTCTTCATATGGCAGAAGGTGGAAGGGAAAGTAAACTGAATGCTGTGTGAAGCCTCGTTCACGAGGTCCTTAATCTCATTCGTGAGAGAATCTCTGAAACCAGGGACATTTCACATGAGGAGTTTAAGATACATGTGGCAAAATGCCTAATATCAAATAATAAATTGATGGCATAACTAACTATGCAACTTGTATTTCTGACCCTCTGTTCCTGTGAACTGACTAGTGAGGCTAGGAAGAAAATGTACACCAGGGACGCAGAGCCAGGTGGAACTGAGTTTTGACACGTCCTCTGAATAAT